>NW_007361047.1:0-398169 GCF_000149035.1 Colletotrichum graminicola M1.001
CGATTCGACATAGACGAGCCGGTCGCAGTTTCGGAGTCCCCGGTTGAGTGCAAGATCCGCAAATTGCCTGGCGTGATCAGGTTAATCTACCACCGCGGTCAGGCAATATCGCGAGAGTGATTCTGTCACAGGCCCTCGGCGCGGCGCCTGGTCCCCCACGGACGAGAGTTGTTTATTATTACTACTAAAGATTTCTTACTAAGTTTGTATCCTCTAAATACTAAGCTAGAGTAGCTATCTACTTATATAACTCCTTATTATCTATTATAAGCTAATAAGTTATAAGCTATATTACCTTACCTAATAGATAGATAGTAGGCAGTAGTAGTATTTATATAGATAAGAAAGGCCCTTACTACTACTAGTTACCTAAGTCTGCTGTAATATAATAAGCTATTACTACTAAGGTTAAGGCGTTAAATAAGGAGCTTAAGCCTATTAAGCGTACTAAATAGGAGCTAGAGAATAAGATAGCCTAGCTTTAGCTCTAATAGATCCCTAGCTGTAAACTAACTTTTTACTAGAACGCTTATACTAGTAAGTTAACCTATAAGGGTAAAAGAGGAATTAACTAGTACTATTACTAAAAGGAGATCCTTTTACCTAAGCTCTTCCTATTTATTACTAATAAGTGCCTGCCTAGTACTATTATTTAAGAGGATAAAGCACCTTCTTATAACTACTACTATATCTACTATATATACGCTACTTATAATATTTAAAAGATACTTTACTATAGTAATAGCCTTAACCTTAACCCTATTAAACCTTACTAGCTATAAATAAAATAATTTATAATAAGGAAGGGGGCACTAGTTAACTAGGCTGCTGCTATAAAGGCATAGCAGGAGTGCTAGTAAGTATTACCTTAGGAGAAAATCCAGGCTTAGATTAAACAGATACTAGCCTATATTAAGGCTATTATTACCCTTGATAGTGGTAATAAGTATAAGGAGGGCCAGCAAGCTAGCAGATACCGGTTAGAGGTAAAATATAGCAAATAAAAGCTATTAAAAGCCTTAAATCTAGCTTAACTTTGTCGCTCTTTGGGACACTCTTGGGGCAAGAAATGTTGGCCACAATCACTTTTGGTGGGCACCCCTGCAATTACCCTTGCCACTTGACATGGGGTGGTCTTGGCATTTCCTGCATAGACTATTGACAGGCTCCTCTGTATAGTGGTGCTTATATAAGGGTAGCGCCTATATATTAATTTATAGCGCCTATATATTAATTCTTATTAATAAAGTAGTATTTATAAAAATACCTTTAGGCTACTAAACTACTAACTAAATCCTCTAGATACTAAAAGTACTATATAGGCTTTAGTAATTACTTTTACTATAGTAAAAGTATATTAAAAGAAGACTTACTATATAAGGCTTTTACTAAGTCTTTAGTAAGAATTACTATTAAAAGAAAGTTTATGTTATATTCTTCTTTTATATTAATAACTATATATTAGCTTATTACTATATAAATAAAATATAAATAAGTAATAAGATAGTAGCTCTTTAGTAATAATACTACCTTAAAAAAAAGGTCTTTTATAATAGTTCTTTAGCTTTAAGGTAATTTATAACTAAGGTAACTACTATTTTTAGCTCTTATAAGTACTATATTATAATAAAGTAACTAAACTGTTACTAATAAATAAATAATATAATAGATTATTACTTATAATAAAGCCTAAGTTACTACTTAGTAAATATATAGCTATATTATAAGAAGTTAACTAATACTAAAAGAAAGTAAAGATAATCCTTTATATAATAATAATAAACTAGCTAGATATTACCTTTATAGCTAGCTAGCTTACTTACTTTAACTATAATCTAAATCTATATTATTAAAAGGCTATAAATTATATACTTAGATATCTTTATTAAATATAATATCTTTACCTTAAATATAAAGTAACACTAGGTAGTAAAAATAATATATTAAAGGTTATCTTAAATACCTTATTTACTAATAGCTTACTAAACTATTATAGCTTATAAGTATATATACTAAAGCTATTTAGAAGACTTATTTTTTAATAAGCTAATAAGTAAGATATAGTAATAATATTAACTACGAAGGCTAAATTACTAATACTATTATTTACTATAAAAGAGATACTTTTTACTTATAGATTAACTACTACACTAGGTATTTAACTTTTAACTTAACTAAGAAATAAATTATTACTTAATAAGTAGGTAGCTACTAAATAGCTACTAACTATTTATATTAGCTATAATAATACCTAGACTATTAGGCTTGTTACTAAGGAGCTTTTATAACTATAAATAAGGCTATAGTATATAAGTATTTATAACTACTAGCTATACTAAGAAGTAGTAGTAAGTTAAATTACTATTAAATATAAAAAGATACTTTCGGCCTTTATAAATAGTTAATAATAAACAATTACCCCTTTTTATATTACCTTACTAATCTATAGTATCTTATAGTAGTACTTACTATAAAGTTAACGACTAACTAGTATTAGTTATTACTAAGGTAGTAATATAGTTAGCTATAGGTATTTATAGGTAGTAACAAACAATAAAGGTAAATACTAGTTCTAAATTATATGTAAAGAGGTAAACTATTATAAGATAATATAGCGAATTCAATACGTAATATCTCTATAGATCTAGTAGATCTATAGTAAATTATCTATAGTTATTCTAGCTATTTTAGTATTAATCTATACTGCTAATATCTAGGTAATAGTTAATACTATAATAATAGCCTTTATAGTAAAGAGTACTATAAATAGGTTTAAGAAGTTAGGTATATAGCCTATTTATAATAATATAGTATTAGCTTAGTAAGTAAAGAAGATATAATAAACTAAGCTAAAAATACTTTTCTATATTATATATCTTTTACTATATAATAATAGATTTAAAAAAAGTAATACTTATTATATACTATATTAAGAATAAAAATATAGTAAATAAAGCCTATATTTAAAAAAGAGATATAAGATAGTAAAGAAGGTAATTATAAAGAGGTCTTATAGCGATAATTCTAGGTAGTAGTATATTAAAGACTATTATAAGACGTTAGCTATATTATAGTGAAAGAAGTAAGCCTACTAAGTATTAAAGCTATTATATTTACTTATATTAAGTATTACTATTATAAATATATAAGAGACATATAATAAATAAATTGCTAAGACTATATAAGTAGAGATGTAGAAGTAGAGGGACTTTTTAAAGAAGGCTGCTTAAAATAAAGAAAAAGAAAGTCTACTTATAATATTATATAATAAAATATTAACTAGTAGATAGTAAAAAGAGATAACTAATCTTCTAATACTAGTTAGTCTTTATAAGAGAAGTTAATAACTATATCTTATTTAATACCTTAAATTATTACTAGTATAACATAAAGTCTAAGAATTTCACTATTTATATTAACTTAACTCTATATCTACTATATATACTAAAGTAATTTAAATATTTAATAAGGCCCCTTAGTTAGTATAATATTAACTAAGTATTAGCTAATACTATAGTAGTAGTACTAAAGCTAGATTTAAATCTAAATATACTTACTAATATTAATAATAACCTTAAAGAAAATAAAAAACAGTTTTATTAGGTATTAAGCTTTAATACCTTATATAAAACCTATAAATAATAAAGTAGAATTAAATATAAGTATAATATATATTACAGTATTAATAATACTATATACACTATATACACTCTATAACTATATAACTACTCTAAACTCTACTATATATTATAAAAGATAAGAATATCACTATATAAAGAATAGTACTTCTAAGAAAAGCACTATTCTCCTAAGGAGTTACTTTAAGAATAAAACACACTAAGTAAAACTATATAAGCAAGGTGTTTTATAATAATAACCTAACTAGATAATAACCTAAGAAATAAACCTAGTTAATAACCTAGAATCTAGAAGAAATCTCTAGAAATCTAAGATAGCCTTAGGAAAATAAGTATAAATAATCCCCTTTTCTCCCTTTATCTAGACAGTTAGTCTTAGTTCTATAAGCAAGAAATATAATATATTATTTCATAACTATATTCCTTATCTCCTATCTACTATCTTATCTTATATCTTATCTCTTATCTTTATATTGCCCCTTATTACCTCTAAAAAGTTTAAAGTAGTAATAAATATATTAGTATATTTAGTGTTAATAGTAATAATATTAATAAAGATATATTATTCTTGTTTCTATTAATAGAGCTACTACTATAAGTAACTAAATTATGATATATATTAATACACTATTATATTATATATAATATTTAAGCTTAGTAAAGGACTAGGTAAGTACTAAACCCTCTAGTTACTTTCTTATTATTATAAAAAAGAAGGCAGTAGTAATATAAAGTAAATAATATATCTTATAGTAGCCTAATTATATTTAAAGTATAAGTTTATATTTATTATAAGAATAAAAAGTTTAAAGTACTATTATAAACCCCTTATTTAAGGCTGTTAATTAATACTACTACTATTAATATATTTAGTTACTATAGGTAGTACTTTAGAAAATAAGTAGCTAGCCATACTATATATTATACCTAAAAGTAATACTATTTGTAATGTAGGTGTGACCCCCGTGTTTTTGCTACAATCCCCCTTTTTCTGCCCCTCTGTGAGGAGGGAGGATTTAGCGCATGAGAATCCTGACTAAGCCCCCTGAGCAAGTTGTAAATTACTTTCTAGAAAAAACAACTACTTTACTCCTTAAGGACACAGACGCAAGGTCGCAGTAGGCTTCACAACAAGCATAGGGCTCGCCAATTGACCGGTTAGATCGTGTCATAGTAGCCAACTTCAACAAGGGACAAGGCTCGCGACTGATGGGCTTGGCTCACGTGGCGCCTATCTGTACAAACTAGGTAAGTGGTTCCCCACAGCCCAGACTCACGGCTAAGCCGTGTGCTAAGCTCTGACCATGCCGCACGGCCAAGCAAGACGACGAAAACTTCAGGGTTGATGGATTAATATCGATGCAAAGTCTGATGCAAGGCCCGTTGTTCCTCTTTTATGTTGAATATTGGAGTACCGTTCATTCCGTCACGCGCCTTGTTTGTTTTTGGCCACGCCCTTGCAGATGGAATTATCCGTTCCAGAGGCGCGGCGAGATGGCTCCAGGATATTGAATAAGCGGCTAGATAAAACAAGGTCTTGGGGGTCAGAGTCTTGTCCCAGCGAGCCCACCTCCAATCTAAAGGCTAGGCTGCTGCGGGACCCCAATCTCCCCCAGGAAAGCTCCGAGGCGACTAGAGTCAAAGTGGGATACCACTGCAGGTCCTGCAATCCGTCAAGGACCACGAGTCGGCGCCGGCCCACTGCACTCACTCCATGACTCCGTCCCCGCCTCTGCCCATGTATATACTATGTCGTGGCCACCGCGCCACGAAATTTGTACTGACTACTGCTCTGTTTCTTGTGCCTCACGACCGAGTCCTCGTGTTCCGGTCTTGACTTAGTCCACACGCCCGTTATCATGCTGGCCAAGCTGTCTCTTTTTGCTCTGCTGTCTGCCGCAGTCTTGGCGACTCCCCTTAGGGATGCTAGAGCCCCGGCAGCTGCCCTCGATGAGAGAGGTAAGAGCACCGTTCAGAGTCCTAGGAGCAACAGCTGACTTTGCATATCAATAGCCGTGGCCGTGACTGCGGGTGATCTGGCCAACTTTGAGTACTACGTCCAGGTGGTAGCAGCAACCTCTTGCAATAGTGAGCCCGGTGCCCCTATCACCTGTAGTGCAGACGCCTGTCCCGATCTCCAAGCCAACGACGCAAAGATCGTTACTACCTTCTCGTAAGTACCTTGTGTGTATTAGCTACTGATTCCTAGCCTAGAGCTAACACAGACTTAGTGGCTATACCACTGGCATAGAAGGCCTTGTTGCCTTAGACCCCGTGAGACAGTTAATTATCGTAGTCATCCTTGGCTCTATCAATGTCCGTAACTGGATCACCGATTTCGTTTTTGTCTTTGAGGACTGTGACTTGGTGGAAGACTGCAAAGCTCACGCTGGCTTCCTTACTGCCTGGAAAGAGGTCAAGGGGGAAATCTTGGATGCTGTCAACGCAACCAAGACTGCCAACCCTAGCTATACCGTCGTCGCGGTTGGCCACTCCCTTGGCGGCGCTGTTATTACTATTGCTGGCGCCTACCTCCGTCTTCACGGTTACCCCCTTGACATTTACACCTTTGGCTCCCCTCGCGTCGGCAATGAGGCCTTTGCTACCTTTGTTACCGCACAGTCTGGCGCCGAGTACCGCCTTACTCACGTTGATGATCCCATCCCCCGTCAGCCCCCTCTCCTATTTGGCTACCGCCACACAAGCCCTGAGTATTGGCTGTCTACCGGCAACGCCACGACAATTAACTACAGCCTCGACGAGATCAAGGTTTGCGAGGGCTTCAGTAACACCGATTGCAACGCCGGGACAACTGGACTCGACACCGAAGCTCACGTGTACTACCTCCGCGCAACCCGCGCTTGTAAACCTGACAAAGGCTGAGGAACTCGGAGCGCGCCTCGCGGCATGGGCCAAGCAAGACATCAAGTTTAGCAATACTATTTTGCGGGCTTATTAAACCGCAGCACGCGGTTCATCAATATATATAACACGGACTACTCTATAGAAGGCCTACCCATGACGGCATGACCGTCAAAACCGCAGCAGGCTTTCCCAGGCAAGGTGTCACAGTCCAGATAGGTCACGTGGGGGATGCACAGACAGGAATAAGAATATGGCGCTGGTGGCAAGTGCCCTATAGCGTCAGTGGTCTGTGCCCTGTGCCTTAGTAGCTAAGGCCCTATGCCTTAGTAGTTAGTAAGCCCTATAGCGCTAAAGGATCTACTAGAGGGTAAGGGAACTAGAAGCCCTAGTTATAGAAACTATTAGGTAATTTATAAATGAAATAAACCACTATATAATAGCCTAGTTATTATATAACAAAATGTCTATTACTTAGCTAATTTACTATTACCTAGTTAGGCTAATAGCTATACAATATACTAGCTATTTACTAACTAGAAGGTAGATAATAGGCTAATAATTCTCTAATAAAGGGCTAATAATTATCTAGAAATTACTAGAGAATTACCTTATTATTATTAAAGAATTATTATACAAGTTGGAAATTGTACCGCTTTTGAAACTCCTTTGGGTCTGGATTACATCTCTGAATTATAGCAGTCTCACTTCGTTGGACACGGATTTGTTCCAACCAACCATTAATCAACCACCTCAGCAACCACATACTATAGTAAGCAATGTTGTTGGCGCTAAGCAACCTGACACTAGGCTTGGATCCATGTGGCGGGGCCTCTGTTATGGACTTTTACTCTTTTCGAATCAAATCGTAGACCCATAGGCCAGGCTCAACTTGTTTAACCTATGGAATCACGGCTTTCGGGCCAGCTAAGCTATGTTCAGTTTGCAGCTGACCCGTTCTTTCGCCGCGGAAGTTCGGACGGTTTTTGGGTGGGCCTATGTCAGGTGAAGTAAAAACTCCATTGGCTAGAAATTGGGATTTGTTCTCGTCCGAGTGCATGTCTAACCTTGAGCTTTTTGCCAGCCCTGATCGGAACCTCATCAAAAGACCCTTGAACAAGACCCTGACAATGCGGCATGTTGGGATTATATTTCCACCTAACTACCCCTAAAAATCTCCACTCTACCTGACATACCTGCGGCACAGCAGAAAATTCAACAAGTCTATACAACCAACGCGTTCTACTATATAGAGCATAACAAGGTATATAAGTACTCTAAAGTTGCCGCCCCTCGCCTCCCCATCTTTACTATTGACCTCATCAGCCTCATTAGCCCTTTTTTAACCAACCCCCCTCCACTTTTTTGGAGAAAAACTTTCCTTTCAACCGTTCCTATTTTGAGAACATCGCAGTCGGCAAGGCTTGTACCATGTCTTCCACAGAAGAGGCCCATTTCAACGTCGTCTACTCGCCACTCGACACCACCAACCTCACAGTGCTCCCTCGGTCCGACGAGCAGTCTGAATACTTCTAGAACAAAGTCCAGTCTGCCGCTTTCGATTGCCCCAAAGCCCTGCTCCTAGTCTGGCCAATCTTTGGACCCCTCACCGATATAGCCGTCATCGATAGCACAGCTCCAGGCGAGGGGTTCAAGAACCAGCAACTATTTGTGCTTGAGAATTCAGACGGTTCTAAGACGTACCACGACATAGCCTCACTGCCTGCTACCTAGCCCCTCTTGTCCCACATTACAGTATCTCTTAGTCTCTTTGACGACTTCCTTGAGGCTAGCGATAGATGACAGAGCTGCATGACTTTAACTGGGAAGAGGTTAATAAGGCTAAGCTTGCAGGCGTCACTAGTTTTTACTGCCAGGACGAGGAGTGCAAGGATCAGCCATACTTAATTATGATTAAGGCTCCACAACTGCCTATTAAAGCACAAAAGAAGCCTTGTGTTACGCTTGGTGAGGCTGTGTGTGCTATTCATGAGTGGCTTTTTAGCTTACAGGAAGAGATCCTGATTGCTGAGACTACGATTTGGGAGGGTGACAGCTGGGGCTGCCACAAACCACTACTGCCAAGGGATACAAAGTTCTGGGTGTCTGGTCCCGGGGGGGCAGATGTTCTCCGTCAGGGCGGAGTTGGGTCTGGGGAACAGGTTCGATGGAACCCTGAGACGGGAGACGGATACCCCAATACGGAGGAGAGTGGAAGGAGCGTTTAAGGTTGGCACGGAAGAGGCGAGAGGATATACGCGCTGAGGTGACGGTGGCCATAAGCCTGGGATGATATGTCGAGTAGTTGTATGTGATTATACAGTGATATGTAATAAGTCTAGGTTCACCTATTCAAGGTGGCATATTGTGTGGTGAGCCCAGACTTATTACATATCACTGTACTTTGAAAGAAATCCTAGTAAGATAACAAGTCGGGGATGTTTAGCACTTCTACAACTAATTAGTAATGACACGCTAAAACACGACGTTACGACCCGTTAGGCATGCCAGAACAAAGGGAGGCGCAATACTCCGCAGCCACCTGGCACCATCTGCTCACTATGCATTGTCAGTTAGCAGTAGCTGACGCTATGTGAGCGATCAGAAAAAGAAGTCTACGTCAGGACGAATCAAAATGTTAGGAGGGTCGGCGTGTACAAAATAGGCCATTCCGCTGTAAATACGAAGCAAGGCTGCAGGCCAAGTCTGACCACATGCCAACACCACCGCTGCACCTGGAAAAGCATCGCAACTCCATCCCAACGTACCTAGAAGAGTGTTGGATCACACAATCATGACAACAAGAGCACTGGTGATAGGCGGCACAAGCGGCATTGGCTATGCCATGGCATGCCGCGTTGCAGCCTCCTCGCCATCCTCGTCCGTCGTCATAAGCGGCCGCACCCAGCCTGACAACATGCCCCACGCCAACATGGAGTTCCGGCCCATCGAAGCAACGTCGATGCGCGAGATCAAGGGCTTCACCGACAATTTCAAGCAGCAGCAGGTGCCTGCCGAAGAAAAGAACAAGCTAGACCTCCTCATCATGACACAGGGCGTCATGACCATGGCCGGCAGGACCGAGACGCCCGAGGGCATTGACCGCAAGATGGCGCTGCACTACTACGGCAAGCAGCTCCTGATCCGCGAGCTGATGCCCGCGCTCAAGGAGGACGCCAGGGTCGTTATCGTCTACGACAGCTGGACGGGGAACATGGACAAGGTCCGCTGGGACGACCTGGATCTCAAGACGCACTTCAGCCTCGGCGCGGCCGCCAACCACTGTCAGGTGATGAACGACGTCATGGTCCAGTGGTATGCCGCCCGGCAGCAGCAGCAGAAGCAGGCTGAGGCCGCCACCGGACGACATTTCGTACACGCGTGGCCCGGCGGCGTCAACACGGAGGGTCTCATGAGGGAGATGCCGTGGGTTTTGGGGGCTACTGCCAAGTTGCTTGCTCCGCTCATTACCGTCACGCCTGCGAAATGCGCAGAGTACCTGATGGATGGCGTCGACAAAGTCACGGCACCGCCGACGGTGAACAAGGAAGACGAGCGTTTTTGGCATTATATTGATAACAAGGGGAGGGTGCTCCCGAATAAGCCAGTTTGTACAGAGGAGCAGATGGGGAAGATTGCAGACCACACGTGGAAGCTTATTGATGCCGCCTTGGAGGCTTGAGATAGCACAGTTATTCGACCCGAAGTTAACTTTTCTGCTGTATTCTGTCTTCTTAGGTCGAATGAGGGGGGGCATCGGTCGGTGGTGTCCAATTTAGGTCCATTAAATAAGGCCTTTTACTAGGAAGCAGAAACCTGATTGTTCTGAACCAAAAACTTTATTCTTGTGGCCGAAATATGGGTAGGTTATGCCATCGCTTCTATGTCCAGCGAATCCTCCTCGCCTCTGACGCCCCGCCAACATTGGCTCTGCCGCACCATTTCTCCCTCCTCGCCACCCAGCATAGACCAATACTTTCTCACTTCTCACAAACCACACCTTGGCCTCCCAGATGCGGTTGTCCTAGAGCGTGCCGGTGAAGGCATCGCCAGTGGAGGCGTCGCGATCCTTTTTAATTACCCAAGCCAGCGCCGCCCCAGCACACGAGACAGGGGACGACGCCACAGAAGAACTCTTGCGGGCCGACCTTGTCCTCGCGGAGTATAGGGTTGTTCCGCAGCTGCCGGAAAGGCAAGGCGTCGATGTACGACGGGTGCTCGACGGTGATCTGCTCGAGGCTGGGTCACAGGTCCGGCTGGAGCGCCCTGAACGTCTTTTGCACCGCGTGGACGATCTTTCGTTTAGGGTCGTCATTGTGACCATGGAGAAATCCGGGGCAGCATTGTGGACTGGCCTGGACTCTGTCTCCATGGTGCCTGCCCCGTCGGGGGGGATTTCTGTTGTGTTGTTGCCGCGAGGGCCTCAAGACTTCCCAATCGCCCGCGGAGCTATTCACTTGCAAAAGATGAAGAATAAAATGAGTATTTTTCATTAAGAGTAAAGCTACTCTTCTAGACTCAGTCTGTTAGACCCTTTTCCCCAACATCTCACCGCTTTTCTTTTGCTGCTCGACACAGCAATAGCCTGAATGAATCGTGCTCACGGTATCTTCGTTGCGCCTGGATATCCTGCTGTCGTCCTTTTTCGGCATCGCATCGCAAAGGTTTGCGCTTCTGCTTCTAGCCGCTCTCTCTCCATGCCTCCTCTGCTATCATGTCCCGTGGCATATTCATTGTGTTTGTGTTTTGTCGCATGATTACGCTGTTTGGAGGGAGATGACAGACGAAAGTGGCAGCCGATGAGGTGCCGCAAGGACCCTGAACGCTGGGAGGGGTTGACCCGAAGCAAGCTGGCCCTTTCAGCACTGTCAGTATTCCGACCAGGGTACATACAGGGCACGCTAGGCCTTATCAAAGCCAATTGTGCTGAAATCATACCGCCCCTAGCATATGCGTGTGGCTCTCGCAGAGAACCTTGACACGCGTTTGGGTCACCCTCCCCAGCATCCGGCGATGTAGCACGCCATAGCTGCTTGAACGAAGAGACTACCTCGCCTAGGTCTATCTGAACTTGTTGTGTCTTTCTGTTGATGAAATGCTTGGCTAGCTGATTGCACTGTTGTAGACGGCAAGGAACGATCGCCCTTCTTCACCATTGCAGGGAACCGGGGTTGTACAACAAGTAAAGGCTTCAGTATCGTCAAAGATGGCAACCCCGGCCATGAACATCCCCCAAAGGAGGCCCATTTCCAACCCGTAGCCTTCTGGTGTCTTCCTGGCAATGGCTAGAATGCTTTCCCCAGCGACAGCAACTTCTGATCCTGGAAGTTGAATACCCATCGGGCTGATTATATGTTGGAGGTAGATGGTACATACGGACTTGCAGGATTGTAGACTCGAGAATGACTCTTGTTCTAGTAATTCCGATTCTTCCATTGGCTTCTCGCGGGGTAGGGTTCGCCAGTCATTATTTGATCTCGCAACTCCGGTGGTTGTGAATGCCACCGCCTGCCCAACTGTTGTCGAATAGCCATCGCTCTATCGTAGATGATGTGTGGATTCTGCTTGCCGAATCGGGTCATTGACGCTGCCGAAAGACTTGATAGGCATGCCACAGAGACCATTAATTCCTGAAAGGCCCCTACCATAATTGCTCCATTGTCGTAATATGGCCATTTTAATTGATTATGTGTGCTGTTTTTTGATTCAAGCCAGTAATTCCCTGCGATCAATGGAGCTCTGCCAGATGATAATGACCCCGATATGTCCAGGAGCGAGAAAAGCCGGGATAGAACGTCTGATGCACGTGGACCTCCTCGATGCATGATCAGATGCCCTGCCCCTTGGAGATGCTCTAACCAAAGACTTCTGTCTGAATGGGATATCTAGGTATGTACGTTTGTAAGTGAGATTAGATCATCACCCGGTGTTTACCTACCTCGTAGACGCACAGCATAAGGCATGCACCGAGCGTAGACTTTGAGCCTAGTTGGTTAGGGTCTGACAAGACAAGATTCAGTTCTCGAAGTGCGGCTGAATAATGCCTGACTGCAGAAATACCGTGTCGCGGCTCACCTCTGGCCATGCGGCCAGCAGCGAGGGCAATTATCGAGTGAAGCAAAGCTGGAGAAGAAGAATCGAGAGGGACAAGCACTTGCTGGAAGGGATTAGCCTCCCAATCGTTGGCATAAGCAAGGAACCGAGAGCAAACGGTAATGAAGTGATTGATGTAGGGAAAAGAAGCTCGATCCGCATTGGGAAACTCGATGAATTATGGCGATGTAAGTGGTCCGGAGAATGGGATCATGGCTGATCTATGACAGCTTTCTCGTGGTCGACGGACAACGCTTAAGGCACGCGGCGGCACCTCACTCCAGTTGCAACCAATTTTCAGTCTTTGACATGGCTTGCAAGTTGGCTTCTCTTCGTCGCATTTTACCTTGGCTTTCCTGCAAGTCAAACAGCCTATATTCCTATTAGTTTAGAGTTTCCTGTGGCAAAAGCATCGTGGCTAACCAGTCCTCGTTCTTGGAACGGGGGCTTTAATGCCTGATCCAGGTGCCATTTATGTCTTTTACGTCAAATACTTCTTATAATACCATCTCCGGCTGCACTGGCCGTGCAGATACGTTGGAACTAGCAGACGATGCTCTTTGCCGAAGGCCTTCCGTTAAATGCCAGGCGTCCCATATAAGGCCACGTTTTAGCTATTGAGTCATGTAACGTTTCTTGCTCTAGTGGCTTTCGACATGGGTATCAACTAGAAGCGTCTAAAAATGGCTATGGCGTTGTTCGAGCCTTGTGGCGTTGCTTATGGCTCGGGGCTGCTCGGCTCTATCGCTTCGCTAGAGCCGCCTTTGAACCTACCTTGACCATATCTTTACGGCGATTAGAAAGACCATCTATATAGGGACACCGTCCAATTCCATTGCTGGTTAAAACTTTTGCAAAGCTATAACTTATGCCAGTTTAGATAATGTATTTGAAGAAAGTTCATGTCGTAACGGTACTTGAGTGCTGTTGTAGCAGTTACAACTGTGGTTTCACTTTTGTCATCGCAGTTAACATTATTAAGGATCTAAATATTCCTCCTTTTCACCAGAGCTTCCCCCTAGATTGATTTGGCAACCTCTACTGCATTATCTAGCTTTCGCAAAGTGGTGGCTTCTCTGACAAGGTACTCGGCGCATTCCTTTCGACTCTTGATCTCGCTGATGAAGAAGATACCAATCGTAGGTACAAGAATCAGAGCAGCTACAAACGGGAAAGGGGTCCAGTCATTGTTGTTGACGTCGACAATGGCGCTGGAAACTATGGGCCCAATCCATGCAGAGCCCTTGGAAACAATGCCTAGCAAGCTGAAGAACATGTATTCCCTTCCACGAGGAACCAGTTCGGCCATGAAAGCCTGGCCGTATGAGAATTGCGCGCCCATGGTGAAACCGAACTGCGCGTTGAACAGCCAGAACTCCCAGATGTTGTGATAGCCAACCTTGGTGGTCCAGATTCCGATTATACCCCAGAGTACAACAAGAACACATCCAATATTAGCGGCCTGCAGCATGGTCTTGGTTCTGAGATTGGAGAGTTGCTGGACGTAGTACGGTCCGAAAACTCCAACAATGCAAGATCCTCCTTGAACCATGATAAGATATGTGTTCTGCGTTGCAGAGAAGGCGACCACTTGTGTCTGCGCAATGCCAACGAGAACGATAGTTGTGCCGATACCGTCGGCCAGCAAGAAGAATGCAATCAAATAGAAGAAAGTCTGCTTCAAAGTCCACACCTGCTTTGCTGCGAACCAGGTTTGCTTGAAGGCAAAGGTCAAGTAGTTTTCTCCTGGAGGTAGGGGTGGCCCAGGTCGTTTCTTTTCCCACAGAAACCACGGGATAGCGAGGAGGATCCAGAGTCCAGTGCACACGGCCACAGACACTGAATAGCCCCAGTTGTTTTGAGCCACGGAGTCGTTTGCTCCAATACCTGCAAGTGCGGCAAGTGACAGTGCGCCGCAGGCTGTGAAGCCGAAATTATTCCAGCCGTCACTCATGTTCATGACTTTTGTTCGTGCCATTGAACATCGGTGCTGGTATTCCTCTTCGCTGATGGTCCTGTTCAGGAACTCCTCGTGCGCTTTATGGACTTCGGGTAGATCATGGGCGACTTTGGGAAAGATGGCGTTGAAGAAGACGTAGGAAGCCCAAAAAGTGATTGCTAAAACATGGTTCACTTGAGAAAGAGATGGAGACGTCGGAGGGCTTACCACTCAAGATGTATAGAGCCATGGCGGTTCTCCATTGATCAGCTTCCTTGACCCCGAGAAATGCGAATTCAATGGCCCAGCATATAACCGAAAAGATGCGCACAACCCATGGATTCCAATCGCCATAGTCGGCTAAGCTTCCTACTCCAATGAACACAAAGGCTTGGGACAGAAAGGTGAGACCTGAACCGATTAAGACGACGGAGGTTTACGGTTTTGTTCCTCCATCCCAGAAGATGTGACATGGTGCGGTCGGGTCTACGTCGCACGAGGAACTGCCCAACGGCAACACGTTGGGGTTGAAACCGGCCTGGTAGATGAGGTTCTGGAACAAGAGATTCGAACTAGAACGTCAGCATGTTGTCGAGGAGCCGGAGTCTGTCATGGCTAACTATTGAAAAGATCCTATGCCGTTATTACCCGCGTAGTAGGTGTAGTAAGAGTACAGTTCCTTCTTGGTGACAGTTGGGCCCATCTTGTGGTCATCGTAGTGATTCAGGTCAGGAACTTCTACCGGCGACTCGGCACCCTGATCTGACGCAGCGATGGAAGTGAATGCTAGCTTGGCAGGGTTAAGATGGTGGACCCTTGATCACGATAAGCCGAGAACCCATTTCGTGGGTGGCGTATCCGTACCTGTCAACAATCTCAAATAGTGAGGCGGTCACCCCGATAAGAAACTCGACAAGTAAGCCAGTGATCAGGAGGTAAGCCACGTTTTACCAAAACCGATCTCAACCGCTATCTAGCCGATAGACTAACGGGACTCACCCTGGTTGGAAATCTCTCCACCTAGAGCGTCGGACCTGAAGTGCAGATCTTTGCATTTTCAACCAATCAGACATATGCCCATTCCTATCTAGCCGAGGAACAAATCAGTGAGAACTCTAGCTAGAACCGGCATCGTCTCACACGCCAGGCCAAGGCCAGCTTATGCGCACGTGTCCGGGTACAAAAATAATTTCTCGCAGTAATCAATTATCGTTCGGTTAACGAGATTTTCGCGCTTCTTGGCCAAATACCGGCGACCTGCTATCGAAGATAGACAATGCCAGCTAAAATCCCTTCAAATGTCATCGGCATTGATGTCGGTGGAACAAACACAGACGTAAGAGAGCCTACTTCATGGAAATCACCGCTAACTTAATAGGCCGTCATCCTTCGCAACGACCAGGTCGTTGCCTGGTATAAGACTCCTACAACCTCCGACATTCAAGCGGGCGTAGAGCACGCTATTCGGGAGGTTATCCGAAGGGGAGAAATGGCACCGAGTCAAGTTTCATCGGTCAAGATTGGGACAACAGTAGGTAAGGGAACGCGGATTCTCGATTAAGCTTACAAATGTAGCAATTTGTCAATGCAGTTCTCGAGCAGAACAAAAGTAAACTCGACAAGGTCGCTGTGATTCGACTATGTGGACCGTATTCTCGGCGGTCTCCTCCATTCGGTATGTGCATTAATCAAGTTACTTATCAGCAGTTGCTAACAGCCGCATTAGTTGGCTTCCCAGTCGGTCTCTGTGACCTGATGGAAGGCCATTATGGCTACGTAGATGGTGGCTATCAAGGTAAATATCAGCCCATTCAGAGCGGCCGGCAACTGATTGGATTAGTTGATGGCAGAGTCGTACGCACGCTACGACATGAGCAACTCAAAGAGCAAGCAGCAATTATCAAGTCCCAGTCGATCAAGAGTTTGGTTGTGGTTGGTGTATACTCTCCGTCAAATCCTGAGCAGGAGTTAGAAGCTGCCTCTGTTTTGGTTTCGGAACTTGGTGCTGGATATGATGTCTCCTGCTCTCACAAGGTCGGCAGGCTAGGATTTCTTGAACGAGAGAATGCAAGCATTCTCAACGCTAGTCTTCGACGTTTTGCTCGCCATGTCATCGCGGGTTTCAAGATTGCTGCTCAGAAATTGGGCAAATGCAGCCTACACATCACCCTCAATGATGGCACTTTGAGCAAGGCCTCAGAAGCTGCTGAGCACCCAGTACGATGCTTCTCATCTGGTCCTACAAATAGTGCAAGAGGAGCTGCACTACTGGCGGGATCTCTTTCCCATACAGACGATAGAGAAACCCTGGTGATAGATATTGGAGGGTGAGTCACTAATCCTAAATTTGAGATGGTCTGTTGACATAAATAGGACCACAACCGATATTTGCGGCTTGTTAAAAACCGGGTTTCCCAGGCAATCTCCTGCTTTCGTCAATATTGCGGGTGTCAGGACAAACTTGACGATACCTGATGTACACAGCATTGCTGTTGGTGGCGGGTCGCTGTTAGAACGGATTCCGAACAAACTCGAGTCGGCCCAGATTCGGTAGGCTCACGCCTGACATCGGAGGGAGTTTATTTTGGAGGGGAGACTCTTACTGTTGGTGGCCACAACGTAAACTGCGCTCTCCAGCTAACAGGGCACATAGGCAACAGATTTGATCTTATCCAACGATCGGACAGATAGACTTGTACAGTCACATGCCAAGGCCTCTGGGCTTGCAGAGATTAACAGGGCTGTCGAGGAAGCTATCGATCTTGTCAAGACAAAGCCGGGCGATGTGCGAGCAATTCTTGTTGGTGGTGGGAGCATCATCATTAGCGATGAGATTGCGGGAGTCGGAGAGCTCATTCGCCCAGAATATCTCGAAGTGGCCAATGCTGTTGGCGCCGCGGTAGGTTGCTCATAGCCATGATCATCTTGAGATGCTGACGGGACAGATCGGGAAAATAAGTGGCTCGGTTGATATGGTCGTTGTACCAACAGAGAACTCCACGATGGACGCGCAAATTGAGGAAGCCAAAGCTGTTGCAGCGGACCGCTGCATTGCTGCGGGAGGAAACGAGGACACACTAGAAGTCGTGGAGATTGAGACGATCCCGATTTCATATGTCACCAATGGAGCTACAAGACTGATTGTCCGGGTCGTAGCAGACCTCTCAGATGTCCATGAAGATTTTGGAGAGGATGACTTAACGATTAATACAAGTGCTAGTTCTGATTGTTGTTGTTGTTGTTGTTGTTGTATTTAACGCCGGACTGTCCCTATTTAGGGCAAAGGGCGCCTAGGCAGGTCTACTTCTAGTGTATAAATATACTCTGTTATATCCTCCTAGGAATCAGTGCTTGCTTGCTTGTTGCTGTTAAGTGCCTGTGGCTCTTTAGTGTCCTAGCTCTGCCTTAGTCTCCCCCTTACTGCTTCTGTCGTTATAGTTAGGGGGCGTCTGTATACCTCTATATATAGTGCTACTTATATATCCTTATCTCTATTAGGTATCCCTAAGTGTTAATTTAGGGTATATATACTACCTTTATAGTATAAGCAGATTATCTTTTAGTAAGCTTCTAGGTATTATATAGTATATTAAAAAAGAGGGGAGAAAAAAAAAAAAAAAAGAAGGTAGTAGAAAAAAGAAAGTAAAAGAAGGGAGGGTTATAGTATAGTAAATATATATTTATAGGTAGATAAGGGCACCTCCTTTATATCCTCTATAGGTCCTATAGTTCTTATAGTTCTATACTTAGGTAATATTATTATAGCTATTATAGCTATATTAATATCTACCTTAGTAGAAAGTATAAGATTAAGATATTTTATAGCCATTTATAGAGCTAGTCTATTATAGTAGTAGTTTACTTAATAAAGGCTTATAGTAGTAGCTCTAGCTACTATACGTCTAAGGAACTACTTTTATAATAGTAGTACTAGTTAATATAATAAGTATATATTAGGCCTTTAGGTAGATCTTCTTAAAGAACTTATTCTCCTTTAGATAGCTAATAAACTACTTTACTTCTATTATTATTATCTTTATAAACTACTCCTCCCTATTTATTTATAGTAGTTAAGCTTTTTTTTTTACCTTCTTATACTATATTAGGTGTACTAAAGTCTTTTATTTACTATAGCTACACTTTATACTAGTGTTTTTATGTCTAAATCTCTTATAGTATTCTATAAAGTTACTATACCTTAATCTTACTATAATTAGCTAGTATAGGTGTTCTTTTAGGAGCGTTATAAGCTCCTCTATTAGGCGTAGGCTAGCCTGTAGCCCTAGGGGTCTATATCTGTCTAGGTAGTTCTCTAACTACTACTCCCTAAAGGCTTATTAGCGTTTCTCCCCTAGCTAGAGCCTAACGTAGCTATAAGTTAAAGGTCTTAAGTTAAGGTCTACTTATTAAATGTAGCGGAATTATATATAAATTAACTAGCGAATACACAGTTGCCCTATAGCAAATTGTTAGGGAATAGGTAGTAAATTAGCCTTACTTTTAGGGTAAGTCTACTAATAATATCGCTAGGATTAGCTAGGGATTTTCCTAACTAAGAAATAGGGGGTTTTCCCTATTTCTATAGTAATTTACTATAAATATATAACATATAACATAATTAATTAAGTAACTATTATAATCCCTACTATTTAATAATTAATAGTCTAATATATATGTCTATAATAACTAATATGCCTATTTACTAATTAAATACTATTATAATAATTAATAAGAACTATAATAATAAGGTAACTATCTTATAATTATGTAGTAATTAGTTTATATAGCTTAACGCTATCTAAGTAAAAGTAAAGCGTTATAATCTCTAGGAGTATATTAACCTAGAGGTTATAGTAGTAGACTAATTAATCCTTAAGATATATCTAAAGAAACTAATAAAGCTGCTTATAACGTAATATCTATACGCCTTAACTAAGGATAAGCTTACTGCTTACTAAGAGGTTACTATAGCTATAGTAATTACTAGGATATCTTAGTAAGTAACTATATAGCTATATATAGTAAGAAGTAAGGCTATTATAACTATACC
This sequence comes from Colletotrichum graminicola M1.001, assembly GCF_000149035.1. NCBI lineage: Eukaryota > Fungi > Ascomycota > Sordariomycetes > Glomerellales > Glomerellaceae > Colletotrichum > Colletotrichum graminicola. Next base: position 19,583 of record NW_007361047.1, read on the forward strand.
TAATAGGCTTATATATAAAACTAAATATATAATAACGCTAGATAATCTTAACCTATATAATCTTATATACTTAAATAGTAAGATAAGCTACTATTATAAGGAAGTATATAAGTATACTACTTAGTAAAAAGACGTTAAAGATATAGCTAATATAGTTAAATTTACTATATCTATAGATCTTTAAGAAAGATATTATAAATCTAATAAATTACTAGCTAAATAGCTTAATAAGCTTAGCGTAGTAGTAAAAATAACTAAAAAAAAGCATATAAAGTACGCCTATAATAAATATAGTAAAGTGTTAGTAAAAGCCTAGTAAAAGGCCTTAACTACTAAAAAAGATCTTACTATATAGCTTAATAAATAGAACGCAGCCTATAGTAAATTAGTATAAGTTAATTTACCTAACTACTAATAGCTATTAATCTAGTTTAATAACCTTACTACTACTTTATAAAATAGTTTACTTAGCTCCTAGCTAGATTTATATATAGTAATAAGTAAAATAATAAGTAATTAAAATAATCTTAACTAGTAGTCTTTTTATAAGATAGCACTAAAGAGAGTTAAAGCCCTTACTAATAACTTACTATATTATAGCTAAGTAGGCTATAGCGTATTTAGCCTAACTAAAGGTAATAATAATAATAGCCTAATATATACTAAAGGCGTAGTAAAGAATAGTAAATTTAATAACAAGAGGTATTACTACTAATAAAGTGTAAGTAAAAAGGTAAAGTGCTCTATATACTTTAGTGCCTATTTATTATAACTTTACTACTTTATAAATAAGTTATAAAGGCCTAATAATTAGTAAGTAAATATATAACGTTAGTAATAGATTAATAAGTATATTATAAGTAATCCTAACCTTACTAAATAAGTATAGAGAATTAAGGCTAAGTTATATTAACTATATAGTAGATACTATATAAAGGTGGCCTTTTATACTACTTTATAAGGCTATAAGCTAGGTAATTTAGCCTTACTTAATTTAGGCACTACTAACTATATATTTAACTATATATTATAGTTTATTATATTAGTAGTAGCCCTAATTAGTAACTATATTTAGGCTAGCACTACCTAAGTTATAATTAAAGGATATAGTACTATAAAGATTACTTTAAAAGGCGCTAATAGCTTACTAATAAAGCTCTATATATATAACGTAATATATTATAGCGTATTTACTATATTACTTATTTCCTTTATAAGGCTACACTAGTAAGGTATATAGTAAGATATAAGCTTAGGTAATAATTACCTAAGGCATATAGATTACAGCCTTATAGGCTATATTAAGGAATAAGCTAACTAATAAGTGCTTAAATATTATAAGTAATATAGCTTTAGTAAAGAAAGTAAAGGCGCTTTTACTATATACTCTACTAATAATTTACTACTAACCTTATAAGTAAGAAATAAATATATAACGTTAACATAGAGATAACTACTTTATAGTAATATAATAATATAGTATAAGCGTCTTAGCTACCTAGGTACTAAGGCTTTATAAAGGATTATAAATACTACTTATAGAGTATATCTAACCTAAGTTAATACTATAATAATACAAGACTATAATTTATATAGTCTTAGTAAAATAAGGCAGTAGATTTACTACTAGCCTTATAAATCTATTATAAATATAGCGCTAGGTAATTACCTAGCGCTAGACTTTTATAATCTTAAATAAGGCTATATAGGATACTGCTTAGTAATAATAATCTTAGATTAGGTAATAGGCCTTATATAGGATTTCTACTTATATAGCTACTACTAAGATACTATTAACTTAATAATAAGGGGCTTCTTTATAATACTAAAAACTAAATATTTAATTACACTAAAAGTTATTAAGACTAAATAAGAAATCCTACGCCTTAAGTAACTTATAGATACGCTCTTTAATTATAGAATCTTTATTAAGCTATTAGTAGTAAATACTTAGGCTTAAAATAGTAGCACTAAGTAAATTACTATAATTATTAAACTTAAGGTGTAATATATATAGATTAATATAAAATTACCTAAAGTCCTATAGCCTAAAATTATAACTATAGCTATATACCTTTATAATTAAACGCTATTAGTAGCTAGGGGGTAGAAATCCTTATATTAATTATTTTACTTATATTTTATACTTAATAAGTATACTAAGCTTTTACTAATAGTAAAGCTAGATCTTTTATATCTATAAGCCTATAGCTACTAAGCGTACATACTAACAGTAGACGTATAACTATTATAAAACTACTAGTAAAAGCTTACTGCCTGTATGTAAATTAAATTCCTTATTAGATATATATCTAGTAATTTATATTACGTCTAGTATTTAGTGTAAAATAAGGTCTTTACTATATATAACATAATATTTAATAAGAAATAAATCTTTAATAGATTAATAAATAGATTACTTAATAAGCTTTATAAAGCTAATCTTATAGTAATTTAATAATAAACTAATAAGCTAATTATAGCTAGTAATTAATCCTTATTATATAAAGAAGCTAATAAAGAAATAGATAAAGTAATAGAACATACTAATATTACTTTACTAGGCGCTTTATAATTAGGTAACGCACTAGAATATCTATATAAGTAGGTAAAATTTACACTTCTTCTTACTCTACTACTATTACTACTAAGCGCCTTTTTTATAGCTTTTATAAATATTAATATAAGGGGTAGTAAAATAAGAACTAATAGTTCTAAATTAATTAATCTAATAGCTAATAGCTAAATACTTACTAATAGTAAAATAATTAATAGGTAAATACCTAAATTAGTAGCTAATAGCTTATTAATTAATTTATTAATAGCCTATAGCCTATAAGCTAGTAACTTACTTAAGGTAATTAAAGCTAATAATAGTTTAAATAATTTATTAATAGCTAATAGCCTATAAGCTAGTAACTTACTAAGAACTAATAGTTCTAAAATAATAAGGATAGTAATCCCCTATACCTTATTTTATCCCTACGTAATTAATTTATAAGACGTTACTAAGTATAAAAAGGTGTTAAATTCCTAAGTAACTATAGCTAGCTTATTAAGTAATCTCTAGCTAGTAGTAACCTTATTTAAAGGTATTATAAAAGGGTATTATCCTGCTATATATATAGGTAGTTAGATTACGCTAAGGACTTTATTTAAAGCTACTTTCCTTATAAGGCTTACTTTATAGTAAAAAATTATAGACTATACGTAAAGTAGCTTATAGGTAATAACGTAGTCTAGTATATTATAAAGTTAACTAATAAGTAAAGACTACTACCTTTAGCTAAAGCGTGCCTAAGGCTACTTAATTAACTATATAACGCCTAATAAGTATAATAATTATAAAGATATTACTAGTAAATTACTAGTATATAATAAAGGCGTTACTAGACCTTATAGGCTAATAAGTATATATTAGAAGTTACTACACCTTCTACTAATCTATAAATAGTTAAAAGGCTACCTATATAAAAAGTAATTTAAAGACGCTAAAATAGCGTATCTATATAGGTATAAAATATTAAAATCTTAAGTAATAGTACTATAAGTAGTAGCTAAAAGGTATTAAATCCTTAGCTGCTATTAGGTATATACCTATAAGCTTAATAAATATAGTTAATTAACTAAATTTAAAGTAAGACTTATAGTCTATAGTAACTAATAAGTAAAAGATCTATAAGATACCTATATAGCTATATTAGTAAGTATATTATTTAAAATACTTATAGTAATAGCTACTTACTTTAATCTAGAATTACTTTAATATAATATAGTAAATACGTTTATTTACGTTACTATTAATAAGGTAGTATTTATAGAGATACCTCTAGGCTACTAAATCTCTAGCTAGATCCTCTAGCTACTAAAAGCACTTTATAGGCTTTAGTAATTACTACTGCTATAGTAAAAGCACTTTAAAGAAGGACTTACTATATAAGGCTTTTACTAAGTACCTAGTAAGAATTACTATTAGAAGAAGGATTATATTATATTCTTCTTTTATATTAATAACTATATATTAGCCTATTACTATATAAATAAAGCGTAAGTAAGTAATAAGATAGTAGCTTTTTAGTAATAATACTACCTTAAAGGTAGAGGCCTATTATAATAGTTCTTTAGCCTTAAGGTAATTTATAACTAAAGTAACTATTATCTCTAGCTCTTATAAGCAGTATATTATAATAAAGTAACTAAACTACTACTAATAAATAAGAAATATAATAAATTATTACTTATAGTAAGAGCTAAGCTACTACCTAGTAAATATATAGCCTTATTATAAGAGGTTAACTAATATTAAAAGAAAGTAGAAATAATCCTTTATATAGTAGTAATAACTTAGCTAGACGTTACCTTTATAGCTAGCTAGCTTACCTACTTTAACTATAATCTAATTCTAGATTACTAAAAGGTAGTAAATTAAGTGCTTAGGTATCTCTATTAAACGCAGCACTTTTACCTTAAATATAAAGTAACACTAGGTAGTAAAGATAATATATTAGAGGTTACTTTAGACGCCTTACTTAATAATAACTTACTAGACTATTATAACTTATAAGTATATACGCTAAAGCTATTTAAAGGGCTTATCTCCTAGTAAGTAAATAAATAAGATATAGTAATAATATTAACTACTAAAGCTAAATTACTAGCCTTATTATTTACTATAAAGGAGGTACTTTTTACTAGTAGATTAATTACTACACTAGGTATTTAACTATTAATATAAATAGGAACTAAATTATTACTTAATAAGTAGGTAGCTACTAAATAGCTACTAACTATTTATATAAGCTATAATAATACCTAGACTATTAGGCTTATTACTAAGGAGCTTATCTAACTATAAATAAGGCTATAGTATATAGATATTTATAACTACTAGCTATAACAAGAAGTAGTAGCAGATTAGATTACTATTAAATATAAGAAGTCTACTAAATTAATAGCTAATAAATTAATAAAGGCGCTTAGCGCGCTATTACTTACTATATTTATAGCTTAATTAAATATAAGTAACTAACACGTGCGCCTTAAAGTAAATTAATAGTAAGAATTAGCTAATAATAAAGTAAAGCTTTACTACTAGATAGAGAAGGAAAACATATAAGATATTAAAAGATAATTAATAAATAAATAGGCTATATATAGAGGATATTTAGCGTAGGCTCTATAGTAATTAACTGCGTTACTAGCGCTAAGGGGGTGTGTTAAATATAGCAGAATTATATATAAATTAACTAGTAAATATATAGTTACCTTATAGCAAATTATTAGGGAATAGGTAGTAAATTAGCCCTACTTTTAGGGTAAGTCTACTAATAATATTACTAGGATTAGCTAGGGATTTTCCTAACTAAGAAATAGGGGGTTTTCTTTATTTCTATAGTAATTTACTATAGATATATAACACATAACATAATTAATTAAGTAACTATTATAATCTCTACTATTTAACACTACTAGTCTTATTATTATGCCCTCCTTTACTAACTTATTAGCTAGTTTGTTCTTAGGGATCTCTATATACCTAGGGACCTAGTAAGTATATACTACCTCCCTATAGTTATTAGTAGTGTATATAAAGTTAATAAAGGCCTCTTAAGATAACTTTATTAGTGCCTTATTAAGTCTCCTAATTATAGCTAAGTTATCTAAGCAGACTATAATACTATTTATACCCTAGTTATGTTATAGCGCTACGTAAAGTCCTATATATACTCTCTTAATTTCTATATTAAACACCTCCCCCCTTAGTAGGTGTTAGTAACCCTAGTGTACTAGCTTTATCTCTCTAAAGACAGTATAGCTATATCTTATCTCTTCTTATAACGTCTATAAGCTATTAAAGTAAATAGTTATATATAAGCTTAAGAGGGTGCTTATCTATCTCTTATATACCTTTATAGCTACCTCTTTAGTCTGCCCTATAGCCTAATATATTAATAGACTCTAGTACCTCTAGAACTATAGCTTAGGGCGTAGGAATACTAGGATTAACTTAGCTACGTTAATAAGGATAGTAAGGTAGGTAGCTCCCTCTCCCTTTATCTTCCTGTCTAGGTGCTATATAAGGCGTATAACTAGTAGGTAGTCCTTATTAAGTATGCCTAGTTATAAGGCGTGTTATTATCTAGCTACGTCTAGTAGTTACTTTATTAGTAAAGTGCTAGATTTAAAAAGTAGGATTAGCACTAAGGTAGTACGTTATACTAGCAGGCACCTTTATATAGCTATGTTAATAGAGGTCTATATTTTTATAATATTATCTATAAGTCTGTTATAGACTAGTGTAGGCCTACTACTTATCTGTTTCTTACCCTACCTATAGTGTCTAGAGTACTAGACTTTAGAGGTATATAGCGCTTATAGGATAATAATAGTATATATTACTTTTTATATATAATATAGGGGCGCCCCTTAGTACACCTAGTTTAGCCCTCTAATATGTCTTACTATAGCCTTAGTAGTAGCTACCCTCTTCTTAATATATACTTTATATATTAACTTATAGTTAAACTATAGCCCTAGCTACCTTATAGTAGTAGCTAGGTATACTATAGTGTCTTTATATTAGATTATAAGTTATTTTATTATCTAGTGCCTAAAGAAGTGTATAACCTCTATTTTCTTATAGTTAAATATTATACTATTATCTTAACCTTAGGCTATAGTTTTATTAAGGATTACCTAGGCCTTATCCCTACTTTCCTCCTTAGTACTACTAGTGTAAAGTATTATATAGTTATCTATATACTTAAACCTTACTATTATAGGTCTAAACTTATAAAGAAGTTTAATATAGTATAGATATAGTACTAGGGATACTAGTAATCCTTAGGGTAGCTTATAGTAAAGTAGTAGTATTAAGGATATATAGTCCTTAAAGCGCACTTTTACCCTCCTCTAGGTAGTAAAAGAGTATGCCTACCTAATAACGTTATCTAGCTACCTCTATTCTTATAATACCTTAGCTAGCCTTCTGCTATTTACTATATTAAAGGCTCCTTATATATTTATTATAATTAAAGTATAGCTCCTTTTATTATCTAGTGCTGCCTTTATGTTATATACTAGTATAGCTATAATATCTATAGCTAACTACTTTAGTAGTGCTCTTATAACTTATAGGTATAAGATGCCTATACTAACGTATTTCTTAGCTAGCCTTTTTATAATAAGTTACTTTAGCCTCTTCCTTATTATTAATAGTAGGGAGATTAGCCTCTAGCCCTTTATAGTGCTCTAGTTATAGTTAGGTTTTAGAATTATAACTATCTTAGTGTCCCTAAAGGGGAGAGGGTAGTGCCCCTCCCTTAGGTATACTTTAAATAGCTTTCTTATATACTTCTTAATTAGGTGCTAGACTACCTATAGGAGGTATACTATAATACTATCTACACTAGGCGTTATATTACCTACCCTTAAGAGGGCTAATTTAGCTTCTTTTAGAGGAATCTTATTATCTTAGTTAATATGCCTTCTAGGGACTATTAGCGTATAGGGGTCTATGTCTATGTTTACGTTAAACCTTTCTAAAAGTTATTAGTAAAGTGTTATAGCTTTCTTAGTAGGTATAGTAACTATATTCTTACTGTCCTATAGAGGGGGTAATCTAAACTAAGTAGTAGGTTATTACTAGCTTATTACCTTATAGAGCTATTAGTCTATTTTTATATTATTAATTTAGTCTACTTAGTATTACGCTTTTACCTAGCGTACTACCTTCTTAAGCTTCCTTATAGCTAGTAAGATCCCTTCTAGTGTGTTATTTCTTTTTATAGCTTAGTAGGTCTGCTAGGCGCTCTAGTACTCCTTAGTCTACTATGCTACTAACTTGCCCTTAACCTGTTTAGTGCTAGCTATAGCTACTACGCTTTATAGAAGGTTAACTAAGGCTGCTACTGCCTAGTCTAGGTCTGTTATATTCTCTTAGTAGTCTAGTAAGACCTATTATAGGCGCTTAACCTTATTAATAAATACCTTTAGTTCTTTTTTTATTATAATATAAACTTTATTACTACTCTTTAGGATTAGTCTAGTAGTTATTAGTATTACTATAACTAGGGTAAAGTAGTCTAAGCCTATATATAGATAGTCTATAATATTTATTATTACTAATAGTATATTTATAAGGGAAAAGTTAAGTATATTACCTTTATTATATATTAGTAAGCCTAGAGGGCTAATAAGTAATAGTTATTAGCTGTCTGCCTAGTCTGCTAGCTAGGTAGCGCTATAGTTTAGGGTAGTGCCTAGTTACTATATAAGGTGCCTTATATTAAAGTCTCCTACTATAAGGGTGTTAGGTAGAGGTGCTTAGGCTGCTAGCGCCTAGATTACTTCTAGTGTCTGTAGCTCCCTATATATATTTATAAGGTGCTTACTTATAAGTGTTACCCCTAAGATATCTCTAGATAGTCTAGGGGTAATATTAAAAGTTATAGTATTAGTATATATTTTTTAGATATAAGTAAGTACCTATAGCCTTAATTTAGTATTTATTTAGTTCCTAACTAGTAAAAAAAGAGTATAATTTAGGGTAGTCTTAGTAATAGACCTATTATTACTAAAGTACTATAGCTCTTAAATTATAATAACGTTAAAGTGTCTTTAGTCTATAAAGGTAAAGGTAATATCTTATATTAGCCTTAACCTTTATATATCAGTATAGAATATCCTTAGTAATCTTAGTATATAGGTAATAAGGAGAGGGATATACCTAATTTAATAAGAGGTAAGGTGGTTCCCCTTTTAGAGATATCTTCTATAACTATATCTATATAGTTAAAGGCGCTAATTTTATGTCTATATCTATAAATTAACTCTTACTAAAGCTAGACTTCTAGTCCTAGACTCTTATTATATCTAGTAGTGTTATTTATTAGGCTTACACTATGTTATTCTTACTTTTATAATAGTGCTTTCTCCCCTACTATTTTATAGAGCTATTCTCCTTACTATTAGATAATTTATTATTATATCTTTATTAGTTATTTAATCTCCTGCCCTTTACGCTTTAGTGTAAGTAGGTAGTTCTTATAGTTACTCTTAAAGGGCCCTTTATAATTTACATACTATAAAGGCTTCTTATAGATCCTATTACTATACTTAACCTTTAGGTCTCTATAGGTCTTATAGAGTTATTACTATATATATAGTTAGGTTCTATACTAGTTAAAGTATATAGTGTATTAGATTAGCCTAAATCTCTCCCTTAGCTACTATACTAATAGGCTATTAAATAGTCTAAATAGCCTTATGTTATCTCTAAGCGTAGTAATTTATATCTATAGAGGCTAGTCCTTAGTAGCCTTAGTTATATAGAGCCTAGCTAGTGCTTAGCTAGTTACTACCTATATCTTTATTTAGACTATATCCTTTATAATTACTACTATATTACCCTTATAGTTATATGTTATTATTAGGACCTCTTTAATCCTATAGAACGTCTAAGCCTAAGAACTATTAATAGAAGTTATACTAAGCTATTTAAATAGCTTAAAGTAGCTATTAAATATAGCCTATCTTACTTTATAACTATTTATAGTAATTATAAAACTAGTTAGAATCTTAGTTATATTTTTAATCTCTAAAGCTTAAATCTTATAGATTTTAGTAATATCTCTATAAATAATAAAAGTTAGAACTTTATTAACTAGTATTTATATAAAAATATAATTATTAATATAGTAGCTCTATAATTATCCTTATATATTTCCTAAGTAAGCTATAGGTCCCTAACTATAAGGTCCCTCCTAGACCTCTAGAGTCTAGCTCTATTATTAGGGCTAGGCCTAGGTGTATTAGGGTAGCCTGTTTCCCTAAGCTAACTATAGTAGTTATTCTAGGTAAGCTAGCTCTCCCTATAGGACTAGGGAGGGCTAAGGTCTAGCTAGTTAAATATCTCCTTTAAGGGTACTAACTAGTAGACAGGCGTAGTAGTCTATAGCCTAGTAGTGTTATCATTTTAATCTTATTTATTATAGTGTCTCCTAGAGGTTATTAATAAGGGTGTTAGTAATATATTTAAAACTGTTATTAAGTGCTATAATCTTACTTAACTTCTCTTCTAGTCTCTAAGTTATGTCCTTATCTAGTCTGTACTATAAGGCGTCTAGCCTTAACTTTACCTTAAGCGTCTATAAGAGCCTTAAGTAGTCCTTTAGCTTCTTTATTACTACGTTATCTAGGCTAGAGGTTATTAACCTCTTTTATTTTAATAGTAAACCTTTACTAATAATAGAGCTTACTATTATAAAGATAGCTGCTACTAGTGGCCGGACGCCTGGCTGTGGTGTTACTAGGGGCGGCAGAGCCGGCCTATTAGGGGCTGGCATGGTGGGAAGAGAAAATTTTTCATAAGTAATGTGGGTGTTAAGGAAATAGGTGTAGTGCACGCTTAGAGACTAACAGTTCTAAAACGTAACAGGTGAATAGAAGGGAAGGTTGAGTGCCAGTTCTGAGACCGATACTAATGCGGTCGATTCTAAGGCTTCATCCTACGATATCGTCAAACAACTAGATATCGAATCTTACAGGCCAAGTATAGAGGGAGACCTATGGTATTTGTCCGAGACTGATCTCCAATTCCTTTAAGACGGCACTGGCGTTCTGGGAGTCGGAAGTTGTGGTGATTTATATCCCAGTTATATCGCGTGTGCACACGCACTAGCCAAGGGCGATGATATTACGATCCGCAGGCAGGACACGCTACCTGATGATGCAGTTGTACTGATCGCTGGCTTTATGGTGAGCGCTCTCCTATTCTTGCAGTCTTTCGGTCTTGTGGCTAACCAAACCCAGGGATCTCCCACCGTCTATCTAGAACAAGTCCCTGGCATAAATGAGTACGTGGCTTGTTTCACAGCTAACAGTTAACTAACTGAAATAGGGTTACCGATGCTATAAAGGCAGTACTCAAGACGACCAATATCTTGTCATTTGACGCTGTTATTCCTAACGAGATAGGAGGAATGAATTCTTTTGAGGCACTCTAAGCGGCATAGCGTTTTAGCAAAAGTGTCCTAGACACTAATTGTGTAGGACGAGCCTACCCGTTTCTATAGCAAACGGTGCGCTGCCTTAAAGACATCCCTCTTGTTCCAGCAGCTAATTGTCAGGTGCCTGGAGCGGGGCCCTAGGGGGGCACTAGAGTAGGACTAGGACTAGATAAACTAGTTACTAAAGGAATAATAAAAAAGGAAAACTCTATAGAAGATAAGGGTTAGAGGAGGTATATTAGAATAATTATTATAATTAAACCTTAACTACGCCTATTACTAACTTTTTTACTTAATACTATCCCTACCTCTAATACGTTTTAATATCTCCTTATCTTTAGGTGTATTAACTACTAAAGTAGTAATAATACCTACTAGATCCTAAACTATAGCCTAGTAATAAGGGAGCGCTATAATAAGATAACTAATACTTAATATAACTAAGTCTATACTAGTAAATAAGTAGTATGTTATTAACTTAAGTAAGCTATTAGAGGAAAAGCTAAAGGCTTTTCTAGAGGAGAAAGTAAAAAAGGTAAAAAAAAAGAAAATAATTAATTAAATTAAGGCCTTTTAAAGTAGTATATTTATAAAAGATATATAAAAGGAGATAAAGATAACTACTAATCCTTAACTAAAGACTAAGTAACCTTATACTAATATACTCTTAAAAAGATTACTTACCTTAAGGTATAAGGGGAGAAGCTAAAATAAACTATAAGAATTCTTATTTTAGTTAGAAATACGTTTTAATATAGTAAGAGATAAGTTTATAACTAATAATAATAAGATAAGATATACTAGTACTATACTAAAAAGTAACTTAGTATATAAATAAAAGAAGTATATAGGTTTTTATTATAAAAGTAAGATTAGTAAAGTGCCTTAAGAAGTTATAAAAGACTAGCTAAAAGTAGATATTACTAATAATAATATATAGGCTTTTAGTACTACTATAAAGCTAAACACTATATAATAAGCCTTAAGCTAGTTATACTAATAATTTATTAATAAGTATAAAATAGTTAAGAAGGAGTGCCTTAACCCCTAAATAGAGAGGTAGTAAGTAGTTTATATTTTAAACTAAGTACTCTTAGACCTAAAGACTTATATACTTACTAAGGGGCTACTAGCTACCTACTAGAAGTTAGATAATATAGTAAAAAAGGTAAAAACACTTACTAAGACTTATATAAAAGAGGTATTAAGAGGATAGCTAAGGTAAGGTTAAAAGAGAAAAGGCTACTAAGAGGTAGTAGTATAACTAATAATTATAAACGCCCTCTTAACTAAAGCTATTAGTATATATATAATATTAATAGCTATAATATTAGTAAGTATACTTATATTAAAGCTAGGGGTTAAAAAAAAAAAAAGTATAACACCTTAGCTAAAGGGGACCTAAGGACTACTTACTTATTATAACTATAAGAAGCCTAGGCACTAGTTAGTTAGGTATAATAAAAAGAAGTACTATAAGTATAAATAACTATAATATTTAGGGAGATAGTACGCCTTAGTGTTAATAAGGGTTAATAGTATTAAGCTCCTTTAAGATAAAAGACTATATTACTACTTTAAGGTAGATTTTTATACTAAAATAAGTAGTATATAAAAAAAAAAGAAAGTATTAATTAATCTTAGTGTAAATAAGAATATACTATACTAAAGAATATTATATATAAAGGTACTAATAGAAGTAAGCTAAAGGGGCCTAACGCTTTAAGGTATATAAAGAGGTAAGGCCTTAGACTATAGAATAAAGAGGGTAGTAATAAAAGTTATAGATAATATAAAAGTCTTAAGGACATAAAGCTATACCTTTTAAGTTAGTAATATAGCTAGGTATAATACTATCCTAAGGATCCTCTAGGGATAAGTAGTATAACTAAATATAAAGTAAATAATAATTAGTTAGATATACTTACTAAAAAAAAACTACTTCTAACTTATCTAAAGTAAGTAGGAAATTAAAAAGGTATATAAGGAGTTAAAAGCTATTCTAGCTTATTAACTAATAATCTACTACCTATAATATAGAGGGGATAAAGGAGCACTAAAGATACCTTATTATAACTAAAAAGAAGAAGTAGAGGCTAAATAAGATAAAAGAATAAAGGCTACCTTACTAAAGGCCTATAAAGAATAGGTATATATATTTAATATAAGCCTAGTAGCCTAGCTAGTAGGTAATAAAGGCTACTTATATATAATTAATTTAGAGCTAGGGGTAAAGGCGCTATTTAGCCTTATCTACCTATTAGCTAAGAAAAAACTAAAGGAATTAAAGATATATATTAATAAGTTACTTAAGAAAGGCTAAATTAGACACTTTATAAGCCTAGTAGGGGCACTAATCCTCTTTATTCTTAAGAAAAAAAGTAAGCTATATCTTTATATAGACTATAAGGGGCTTAATAAAGTAACTATTAAGAATTATATACTACTACTCCTTATTAGTAAGATCCTTAACTATTTAGTAAAAGTAAAGTAGTATATAAAGCTAGACCTAAAGGATATATATTACTAGGTAAGAATTAAGGTAAATAATAAATAAAAGATAGCCTTTTATACTTACTATAAACACTTTAAATATTATATTATACTATTAAAGCTAGTTAATATACTAGTAACGTTCTAGGTGTATATTAATAATACTTTTACTAGGCTAGTAAATATTATATATATTATCTACTTAAATAATATCCTAATCTTTATAAAGGATAAAGAAAGTTATATAGAAGTAGTTAAGTAGGTACTAAGCTAGTTAGATACTATAGGGCTATATATAAACCTTAAGAAGTATATTTTTTATACTTAGTCTATTAGGTTCCTAGGTTTTATAGTATCTAATAAAGGGATTACTATAAAGTATAAGTAAGTATAAGTAATAGTAAAGTAGCTACTTCTTACTAGCGTTAGGGAGATCTAGGTTTTCTTAAGGTTTATAAGATTTTACTAGTAATTTATTAAAAACTACTCTAAGGTATATACACCTTTAATAAATAGGCTAATATTTAAGGTAGTAAGGGAGTAAGTAATAATATAGAAAGTAAAGAAGGCTTTCTATAAGCTTTACGCCTTATTTACTTAGGCCTTAATCCTTTAGTATTTTAACCTTAAGTTACTTATATAAGTTAAGATAAATATATCTAACTTTATAATTAGTATAGTAATATATTAGCTCTATAAGGGAGTATAGCACCTAGTAGCCTTTATATTATAAAAGCTATAAGGAGTAAAACTTTATTATAAAGCACTAGAGGTAAAGCTACTTATAATCTATAAGGTAGTAATTTACTAAAGACACTACTTACTATATACGTAATATTAAATAGTGTTCCTAACAGACTATTTAGGGCACTACTACCTAGCTGCTAAGCCCTAACTTAATAGTTATTAGGCCTAGCTACTATAAGATTTATTATTATTTAACTTTAAGATTAAGTACTAGCTTAAGAAGGATAATATAGTAAATAGGCTCTTATAATAGCTAGACTACTAGCCTACTAAGGAGGAGGAGAGGGAAGCGTATAGTATATTTTTAGTAGATTTCTTTAGTAAATTTAGAAAATAGGTTATAACGTTTAGACGTAGTAAGTTACTAAGTCTTAGGTTACTAGACTAAGGATAACTTACTACTAACCTAAAAAATAAGATTATTATAGTATAACTAGTAGATAAGTAGGCCTAATTAGAAAGGTAGTAATAACTAAGTAGTTAATAAATAAGGGGAGAGGATAAAGCACTATAGTATAATAAAAGACTATTTATTTCTAATAGGTATATAATAAGGATAAAGTTACTAGTAGTATTTTATAATAAGCTAGCTAGAGGTTACCTAGAAGTAAACTATACACTTAAATATATTAAATAAATATATTTCTAGAAGTTAATAAAGAAAGACGTTAAGAAGTATATAAAGACTTATATAATATACTAGTAAACTAAACTAAGGTACTACCTACTATATAAAAAGCTAGCGCCCCTACTAGTGCCTAGCTAGCTATAGGAATATATAACTATAGACTTTATTATAAAGCTACTAAAGTTAAAAGGCTTTAATAGTAAGGTATATAATAGTATTTTAGTAGTAGTAAATAAGCTTATAAAGTATACTATTTACCTACCTACCTAAAAGACTATTATAGCAGACTAGCTAGTAACCTTCTTAGTAAATAAAGTGTTCTTAAGATTTAGTATCCCTATAGTAATAATATTAAATAGAGGATCTCTATTTACTAGCTATTTCTAAGTAGTAGTGTACTACTAGCTAGCTATTAAGTAGAAACTTAGTACTACTTACTACCTTTAAATAAATAGATAAATAAAGTAGTAAAATTAAAATATAAAACACTTCTTATAAGCCTTTTATAATATAAAGTAAGATAATTAGGTTAAATAGCTTCTAATAGTAGAATTTATTTATAATAAGGTATAGTATAAAGTAACTAAGGTATTACTAGTAGAAGCCTTTATAGGTTACACCTTATAAAACCTTTATAATATAAGACTAATAGGATAGAAACTAGTAGAGGTCTTTATAGCCTATAAAAAGGTTAAGAAGCTAAAGAGCTAGAGGGCTACTATTATTAGTATACTAAAGTCTATAAGCTAGACCTATAAGAAGTAGTATAACTAAAAAAAGATAGATATTAAGTTTAAAGTAAGGAAAAAAGTCTTATTATTAGCTAAATTTATTAAGTAGAGATAACTATTAAAGAAGCTAGTAAATAAGTATCTTAAACCCTTTATAGTAATATAAGTAGTTACTAGTAAGAAAGCCTATAAGCTAGATATAAAAATAAAGTACTATATTTATAATATATTCTTATTATCTTAGCTAGAGAAGTTTAAGGGAGCACTAGTAAAGCCTTAGCTTATCTAAATTAAGAAAAAAAAAATATATATATATAAAGTAAACTAAATAGTAGTATATAAAGGACTATAATAAAATAAGTAGTACTTTATTAAATAAAAAAGATATAGTAAAAAAAAAATTTTATAAGAGCTATAAAGAAATATATCTAAGGATTTATAATAAGACTATAAGTAAGGGGTTACTAAGGGGGTATAAAAAGGACACTAAGTAGAAGTAAGTACTTAGCTTAGGGGGCTAGATTTTTTTTATTATTTTTTAGCACTAAGGCTAGGAAGTATATAGCCTAAGGGCTAGATATCTAAAGCCTATAGTAGCTAAGAAAAAAAAATAAAACTAAGAGAAGGCCTAGGGGGAGGGGGGTACTAAGGGGGTAGTAGCACTTACTTCTCCTTTTTATCTTTACCTCTACTAGGCGTACTAAAGGCTATATTACCTCTAGACTAAAAGTTAAGGTTAGTAAAGTACTAAAATAAAAGTTAGTAACTAAGGAGTAGTAAGAGGTTACTAAAAAGGGAATAATATATAACCTAAAAGTAAGTAGTAGCCTACTTAAAGAAAAAGGCGCCTTAGGCCTTAATAGCCTTAGTCTACTCCTTAAGGAGCGTATTCTAGTGCTAAAGCGCTATAGTAGCTACCTTAGCTAACTTAGCTAGGGAGGTAATAGTAGTAATAAAAGCCTTAAGGGCTATAACCTTATAGTTATAAAGGAGCTACTTTTTCTCCTTAGCCTTAGCCTTATACTTAGCGTTAGGGGCCTTAGTAGTATTTACCTTCTTTTAAAAGGCTTTTTTAACTATAGTCTAAGTAGTAGTAACCTCCTTTTATATAAGAGGTTAGTTAGGGGGTAGTTATAAAGTATTAAGAGGAATATACTTTATAGTAGTAGTAATTAATATATATAGTACTATTATAGTAAAAGGCCTTAAAGATATTCTTAAAGGTAAAAGTAGTAAAGGTTATAGTATAAGTAGCCTATAAGAGGTTAGTAAGAGGTTACTAAAACACCTCTTATTAGTAAAAAAAAAAAAAAATATAAAAATACTTACTTAAATATACTTCTTACTATATATTTTAGTATACTAAAAGTACTTATTACTAGTAGCTAATAGTATAATTAAGACTAAAATATAAGTAAAAAGGGGCCTTTAGGGGGCACTAAGGCGTTAAATACTTACTAGTAGTCTTAAGGTAGTAAGAAAACTTAGCCTTAGTGTTAGCTATATTTATATACTAAATAAATATAGCCTAAAGGTAGTAGTAGTATAAAATAAAATAAACTATAGTATAGTTATTTTTATTCTTTTTATTTAAAAAGCTAATAAACTAAGGGGGTAATAAGAGGGTAGTAGTAAGGCCCTTAGTGCCCTTAAGGGTAATAAAAGTAGTAGTATTAGTAGTAGTAATAGTATTAGTAAGTATAGTAGTAAATATAATAGTAGTAGTAAAAAAGCTAGTAGTACTAGTATTATTACTAGTACTATTATTATTATTATTACTACTAAGTAGTAGTAATAATAATAGTAGTAAAAAAAAAATAATAATAATATAAAAGTATTATAAAAAAAAAAAAATAAGTAATAAAGAAATTAATAAAAACCTAAGTTAATTTAAATTACTTATTTTAAGTTAGTATTAAAAAAAAGGCTAGTTATAATAATAACTTAAGCTTATAAAGTTAAGACTAAATAAGCCTTAGTAAGAGAGGCTAGCTAAGACTAAGGGGTTACTAGTACTAACTATAAAAAGTAAAATAAGAATTTTTTTTTATTATAAAAGTAGTATAACTTAAGGCTTAATAAATAGTTAATAAAAAAGCTAAATATTATAATAATAAAAATAATAAAAAGTATATAGTACTTAAGAAGGTACTATAAAGCCTAGTTAATAAAAAGTATTAAAAGGTATTATAAGTAAATAAAGTGTCTTTATTATAAAATAAGTAGTCCCTTACTAAGTAAAGTAATATAAGACTTATACTTTAGGCTAAAAGACTAAACTACACTAAGGGGGTAGTAGTTAGGGCTTAGCTAGAATATAATAGTATAAAGGTAAGGCTAAAAGTAAATAGTTAGCTAGGGAGATAACTACCTATCTAGCAGCCTACTAGGCCTAGTAGGCGTTCCTAGATATCTCTTAAGATACTAAAAGATAAGTATAAGGCATAAGGCTTAGCTATTAGATAGTTTAAGCAGCTAATAAGGGGACTACTAGTAGGTAGCTAGCTTAAGGCCTTAAGAGATTAGGAGTTAGGCATAAGGCTTAGCTATTAAATAGTCTAAGCAGCTAATAGGGGAGCTACTAGTAAATAGCCTACTTAAGGTCCTAAGGGCAGGACCTTAGAGGGGGGGGATTATATTAGGTGCCTAAAGCAGGGCCCTAGGGGGGTACTAGAGTAGGACTAGGACTAGATAAACTAGTTACTAAAGGAATAATAAAAAGGGAAAACTCTATAGAAGATAGGGGTTAAAGGAGGTATATTAGAATAATTGTTATAATTAAACCCTAACTACGCCTATTGCTGACTCCTTTACTTGATACTATCCCCGCCTCTGACACTAATGCAGATGGAGCAGGTGAACCAAAGGTATTGTCTGCTGTGGTCTCTAGTTAAGACTTAAAAACTGACTTATGACCAGATTTTCGCGACCGCCAAAGATAACTTTGAGACTGAGGAACTGATGCGAAATGCCTGTACTGATCTAGGATCTTTGGCAGGTCTCTGTGTCAACCCTCTAGATGGTATTGAAGCTTGTTCTCTGCCTAGAAACAGCTTTTCTCTGGGTAAGACATACTCTTGACCCCTGCGACATTTATTAACACTTTATACAGCTTGGAGTATTGGTTGTTTGATCGCCGTCTCCCGTGGCCACAAGCTCGACCCTGTAACAATGCTGTTAAAAGAACAAAACGGTGTCCTACTCTTCCGCGGAAAGATCACTTCAGTCACACGACAGATTGCTAGGGGATTTACTAGAGGCAGTGTCCTTCTCTCCTCTTTTGACGGCAACACCTCATCCAGCACTTCGCTTTTTGTCGAATTCGAAAACGAGAACCTCTGCGCTGTCCTAAAACAAGAAGGACAACAAGACAAAGCCATCGCAGTAGTTCCGGACATCATCTGTTTCCTAGACATTGCCAATGGTGCCCCATTGGGAATCTCAGACTACAAGTTCGGGCTGAGAGTCAGTGTTGTTGCGCTGAGAGCGCCGCCAATCTGGGCAACGGAGAAGGGATTGAAAATGGGCGGGCCATCAGCATTTGGGTATGTGCTAGCAACTCGTTCCAGTCACGTGAGGCTAATGAAGAAAACAGACTCAATGTGGAATACAAGCCTGTCGGCACTGAGGCATATGAGGCCCCGAAGAGCGTTTGGGAGATGTTTGGGGCGGAATAAATATGCTCGCTTGGGGGACTATATTTATGGGAAATAACTAGAGTGTTATTGAATTTACCGATTTGTCAATCTTCGAGTTGATTATAGCACATTAGTCATATGTATTCGCGATCTATCTTGCCCCGGAGAAATAGAGTCTAGTCCCCATTTCCTGAGGAGGGCGGATACCCAATCGTCGCTGGTGGTAGTGTCGAATTGGTTACTTGGCCAAGCTTTAACATCCTCACTTGTCCCTTTTCACAACAATTAGAGCACTTCTATCTCACACCCTAAACGCTTGTGCAGGCGAAATCGTAGCCGAGCAGTAAGCTGTAGCCGCCTCCTGTGTTGCAGAGCGTTTCCGTAGAGCTACCGTCCTCAAACAACGCCGGAACACAGGTCTCGACCGCCTTGTTAGTGGCCCTGTCGACCACGGCAGTGACCTCTGGGGTGGCGGTCCATGGAATGTCGTCGTCGACGCACGCAAGCTCGAGTTCGTAGTAGGTGATGCCGGTGTTGACGTCGGTGACGTTGAAGGGGTTCCGGCAGACGGGCCCGGTGGCGTACCCGCTGCTGACCGCCCGGATGGCGTTCCACGTCCGCGTGCCAGTGGACGGGTCACAGAAGTCGTAGAGGTCCTGCGTTGTAGTCGGCGTGAAGGGGGACCAGGCAACGGATAGGTTCTCGCGCATCACAAGAACGTGCCCCAGGTTGATTGGGGGGAGCGAGGCCGAGGTGACGGCCGCAAATGAGGCGGTGCCAAGAAGAACAGAGAGCTGCATTGTGTTTCGACCTTGAGGTACAAGTGTTATTGGTAAAACAAAAAGGAGGATTGAATGGCGGTGATAGACAAGAGCAAGATGGGCAAAGCACATATTTGGTCTGCTTTTCTTGACACCTATATAGCTCGTTGGGAGCTTGGCGTAACCTTGACCTCTATAGAAGCCCCCCTCTGCATCGTCAACATCTGACATTTGTGTCGGGCGTTTCTTACATTCAGTGGCCCGTTTGTCGAGATTCGCCCGACCACTGCGCCCGTATTCCCTTCAAGTCAAAAGTGCCAGTCGCAGGATGCTAGCCAATCAGAGCTGAAGTCTATCAAGTCAGATTTTAGGAACGTGTGGCACATTTGAATCCCGACACGAAGCCGCTTGAGAAGTAACAGTCTCTGTATGGTACGACGGTCTTATTCCTCCCACCAAGCGATGATACCTTACCCCCGACTCGAAGGAGAGGTCTTCCTACCGGCTTCAACAAATGAATCGATAAGATTTGCAGTAAAAGCCTGCGTCCTCATTTAAGTCATCTTGCGAAATAATTACACATGTTGTTTTGGTTATTGGCGCTGATAGCTAGTGACTGGGTCTGCCTGGAGTTATTAATCCTAAAGCAACAAAAAAACAAAACTGGGGGAGTGGATGTCATCCTGACAGCGTTGCAGTGACGGCAAACTGATTGTATTTCCTATGAGATGTAGCGTTTGCATGCATGGTGGAGGCGAAGTGCGAGGTGCAGATGCAAATGTCTGCATTGGGGAGCATGTCAGCACGATGGAATGGGACTTTGGTAATTAGCCGGTCGATACATCGAGATGTCTGCCCCAAACATATGATGTCAATTAGCTAGAGAGGGGGAAATGCAGTATGACAACCGCAATCCTTCCCAGCCAGACTTCAATCTCGTATCATACAGTTTCCCCTTTCTGGCCACAGGAGGCAGGCATAGTTACGGGACTACAATGAAAAGGCTTCAGGGTGGTCTTCAAACTAACCTTGGGCAATTGAATTCGGTTTCCATCGACAAAGAGGCTGCGACTTTCACTTTTGGTGGAGGGACTCGCATGAACAAGCTTCTTGGTCCTGTCAGTGATGCTGGGTTCAAAATGTTTAAGTGTCCCTTCCGTCAGCTGTGAGTCTTTGTCTAACACGCTCGGCTCTGGAAGGATGCTCCTGTCCTAGAATAGTCAGCATCACGCCTGGCGCCAGCGTTTACCACTGGCAAGGAATTCACAGGCTTTTCTTGGATGTGTTACAGTCCGTACAACGCAGTCTTCTGTGTAAGAGACGCTGCTAGTGACATCTCAAGACAACAGTCTTTCATCAACATGACCCTGACTAATTAGGTCATTGTCGCCAAACAATCTATCAGTGCTAGTGATGTACTAGTAGCACTACTGTCAACATTATTTATATAGCCTAGGGCCCTGCCTGTAGCCATAGAGATTGCCACTCTATAACACTGTAAAAGGTTACATAGATATATGATAATAAATTATCAGAAGTAAGAGCACTAAGCACACGAGAGGCATGTAGAATTAGATGATTAAGAAAGGCTTATTTCTCTAGCAATAGTAACGTAAAGAAAGGATCCTAAACATACATATGTAATTCAAGTAATAAGTGAAAGACCACTTGATATGGCACCTGATAGACCACCTGACGGGCCCTGTATGAAGCTATTGCGATACAAATGCACTGGCTGCCGCTTGATATACATTGTCAGGTGCGAAGCTGTAGTGGGTAACAAAGTTTATTAGATAGTCTTCACCTCTGCCACCAGACCCACCAAGGCTTAGTACAGGGAACAGTGGGCGTTGGCCTCCCAGAGCGTATGTTGGTAGGCACGAGCAGCAACGTTACGCCAGGCAGGGGACCTTTAGCAGTCTTCGCTGTGAGCCTGACTTTCGTGAAGACGCACTGGATCCCAAAAGGCAGGCCTGCGAAGCCTCAGTGTGTGCCTGGAGAAGCGTGCTGCTGGTTACCTTTCTGTAGTAGCCAGCACTAATGATAGAGAGTCTCCGGAAGGCTATGAGGGCTCGGTATATGATGGGTTTGTCAACTCATATCTGGTGTGCGAGAATCGCACCAAGGTCTCTGTGATAGATACTATCTATTGTCTAGCATAATGGATATTTTACTAGGCTTTTCTTTGGCTGTTCTGTTGTGCTTGGGTAATATAGCCCTTGAACTATTGCGCAGGAATTTGCTTCATAGACATTTCATCAAGTTCATCTTATGATCTTCCAGCAACTTCAGGTTGGTAAAACCAGAGATATACCGTGGATAATACCAAAAGGCCACCAAATATAAATGCCACTTTGGCTCCAAGGTCTGCCTGATCGGGATTAAAAAGGAATGGGATAATAAATGCCCACATAGTCTACACATTATTATTTTAGTAGGGGCTTCAACTGTAACATTAGATCTTTGTATGAAGAGCGACTTACGAAGAGTCCGTTTTGAAGAGCTAGAGCAATGGCTGCAGTCTTGGCTCGAAGACGCAAAGTTGCGATTTCGGTCAATAGAGAGTAGGCTACCGCGCCAATTGTAATATTGTAGATGAAGCAATACACCAACAGCAAAGCAACAGCTACTTTTATAGCTCCAGGTGTGGACGTGACAGCCAAACCGCCGGTTATCATCAAAAGGATGGTGAATGTGCACATGCCCCAAAATGTGAGGCCGCGGCGACCGACCTTGTCAATAAGGAACCAGGAGGTGATATTCCCGAGCATAGAGAGAACCTGTTGTACAATTGCAAGTGTAAAGCTTTTTTTCGCAGAGTATCCAGCAAGCTGCTGGTAGTATGTTGAGTAAGCGGAGACGAAAAAAGCGCCACACAAAGCTTGTATGCTCAAGGGAGCAACAGAAATGCTGGTTCGGCGAAGGTTTGGCTTGCGGAAGCACTCGGCGAAGCTAGCACCCTCAGTTTCCTTACGCACCTCGGCAAGAGTCCGAGTAATAACGGAAAGTCGCTTCTCGGCCTGGACAGTATCGTATCCGAGACGGCTTAGAGATCTAGCGGCCTCCTGCGTGTCACCCTTGTTGACCAGCCACCACGGCGACTCGGGCATCTCCAATCTGTGACGGAATCACCGTGGACGTTTTTGCTTGATAAGCCGTCAGCATCGCCTTTGTTGCTGACTCCATTAATTACGTCAGAGCATTGGAAACAGAAAGAATGGAATGTGGCTGAACCGTATATAATGAATTAAAAGAAATTACGATCTGGCTCAGGTTTTCTCTAAAATACTCCGAACTGACTTAGTCAACGCTCTTTTACCAGAACCCAGCATCTCGACCACCCTCAGTTCTATCCTCGCCCCAGAACCGGCCTTCACCTATCATGGCTTCTTCCAGCATCTCAGAGAGCAAACTCTTCAAGCCACTCAAGCTTGGCAATGTTCAACTCCATCATCGTATAGCTATGGCGCCATTGACGCGATATCGCAACGACACCAACCATGTTGCCATGCCTTTCGTCCAGAGATATTATGGCGAGCGCGCTTCAACCCCAGGCACACTCATCATCTCGGAAGCTACTGGCACTTCAATGCAGGAGACGGGCGTACGAAACGCCCCAGCCATAGTGACCGACGAACAAGTCGAGGCTTGGAGAAAGGTCATAACTGCGGTTCACGAACAGAAGTCGGTGTGGTTCCAGCAGATTTGGGGCCAGGGACGGGCTTCTGATCCTGAGTATCTGAGAGAACGCGGTTACGAATTCCGGTCCTCTAGTGCTGTATCAATGGAACCCGGAGCGCCGGTACCTAAGGCTATGACAGAAGATGAGATTTCGGGCGTGATACAGGACTTTGTGGACACCGCCAAGCGAATTGTCGCTGCCGGTGGTGATGGAATTGAGATTCATGGTGCCCATGGTTACCTTATCGACCAGTTCCTCTCGGACTCGATTAACCAACGAAACGACAAGTGGGGAGGTTCAATCGAGAACCGATCCCGGCTCCTCCTTGAGGTGGTCAAGGCAGTAGTTGAAGCCATTGGTGCTGAGAAAGTAGCACTCAGGCTATCACCATATGCTACCTTCCAAGGCTCGAAGTCATCGGACAGTCATGGTCAGTACACCTATATTGTCAAGGAGCTGAAGAAGATGAATGTTCCCTTGGCCTACCTGTCGCTGGTTGAGGCCCGTGGCGACCCTGCTATGCTTCTGGACCCTGAGCAGAATTCGGCAGCTTCTCAGCAAACGCTTGACTTCATCCTTGAAGTTTGGAACAATATGTCCCCTGTCATTGTGGCTGGGAACTACAGCCCAGAGACTGCTGCTCGGGCATTAGAGGAGCAGTACGAAAAGTGGGATGTTGTTGTCGCTTTTGGGAGGAGTTTTCTCGCGAACCCTGACCTCGTTTGGCGTATCAAGCATGGTGTGCCGCTTTCGAAATATCATCGACATTCCTTCTATATCAAGGGTTCTGAGATTGGTTATAACGACTATACCTTCAGTCAGGAATATATCGACGCTCGGAGGGAGTGGGCTGTCGAAAACTTAGACTCAAACTCTAAGTAGTAATCGCCACAGATGTGGCGCGCAAACCACTCGGAGAGGTATTTTTACCTGGCATTGTCTCATGTGTAGATTCCAGAGGGTTAGATTAACTACATTACATTCTTCCTTGCAGATGCTGCGGTTCATCACCCATAGTTATGCCTCCGTTAACATTTTCCCTGGCCTCAATGCCATTCTCAGGCCAGCGATCATCTAACAACGAAAAGTCCTTTTGGCTTCTTTGAGGTTGGTGCAGGAGTCTTGCGACGCTCAATGTTAGCACTAGACAAGTATAGCATGCCCTTTGGCGCCCTTGCCCCGTCCGTATGGCTGATGAATATTGCCTACTCAGTCAATTAGAGCTCCATATACATGTTGAGCACATCGCCGCTTGTGTCTTCCCAAGGTTCCCAGCCATAGCGCTTGTAATCTGGTATGTTCTAAATCTTATTGGGCATGTAGGCCACCTCGCGTGATGACAAATCCTTATTGAGCCTCAGGTGCGTTCTACTCCAAGCACCATCATACCCCAGGGTAGTGAATTGTTCTGGCTCCCCAAACAGGCTGAAGTTCTCTTCAGCCGCGCGTCGCTTGATAGCCCTGGCGATAGTATGGATTTGCACTCTGAAATGCCATCTGCCACTGCCACTGCCATAGTTTGACCTAGGACTGGAGTTCCTCGAGTAGATCTTGATAGGCACTGACACGCTGATAGTTGTCTTTGTGAGAATAAAATTATATTTTTTTTGGCTGTACCCCACGACAATAAGTACATGAAGCAGGTCTCCATTTGTGTCCTAATACTACATTGTTGTAGCGTATCTTCCCTGCTTTAGTAACAGCTATTGAGCCGTCCGAAGTTGTATTGCCAACCCCTGAATTCAAGCACTGCAAAATCATTGCCGATAGTGACACAGCTACTCCTAAAGATCTGTTCTTAGGAAGGTATGTTATTGGTATGACCCTAACGGTCTTGACTACTTTCTCAACCCGTTGATGATGATCACTGGCCAGGTCAGGCCCAGCCCTTGCAGTGCAGGCATCTGGAACAAAGATTCTTTGGAGAGGCTCTTCACCTCAAATCGAGGCAACAAAACAGAGAGGCCATTTACAGTGGTTTTGGGATGATTAACGCACCTTCAATCTTTACTCAGGCCGCCCTCTAAAAACAACCCACAGATCAACCCACCACCCAGACTCAAGCATCAAAGCTATCTAGTTCCGTAACTACGTTATAGAGAGAAAACGGCTAAGCCTCCAAGATACGTTCACCAAGCCCAAACAACAGACAGACACTATGCCCTCTTGTAAGATGGTTATTTCCAGCACACCTAGCAAGTTGGCTAACAGTAGATCAGGCCATGAAACCCTGAATTGGATAGACAGGCATCACGCCCAGATATTACAGACAGAAACCCGCTGTAGTCCGCTCAACACACCGTTGTTAGGCGAGAAACTTTGCGCAACCTTGCGGCAAAATCAAGTCCAAGAGTCCAGTCAAGAAAAACAGCAAGCAGAAGGTTCCATTCAGAACTAGACTCGGGGAGAACCCTCTACCAAACAGAATGCCTGTTTAGTGGTCAAAACAGAAAGCCCAAGAAGAGTCAAGCCTGGTCCTCCAAAGGTCCCTAGTCGTAATATAAAGACATTTAATCCTACCAATGTGTCTCCAAGCCCCTTTTAAGGCCAAAGCGTGTACTATTGGTGATATGGCCAGTCTGTAGGGAAGGAAATTCAACACTAGCTTTTTCCAGTAGCAGAACAAAGCATCCAGCACGGAAAACACCAAAAGGATGTTTCTTCAAGACAGTTTTCAACGGTAACAAAAGTCTGTGTCAATTCGTTATTTGTCTTCTGCGTCTTTCTTTGACCCAGAAGTCAATCAGCTCAGTTACGCACCATCACATCACTTTTTCGCCACCTATCTTTCCAGATGTTCCTGCTGCTGGTGGAGTAAAAGAGGACCCTTCTTCTTCAACTGAACTTGAAGTAGGTGATTCAATACTTCCACCAGCTAATAAACGTGCCTATACCGTTTCTAGAATACTTCAAGCCCCAAGACTAGAAACCTCGAAAGCTAGAATTCGAGGTTTCTTCCTGAGTCAGCTTCACAGCTCGTAGTTCTAACACCAACTAGGACTCGAGAGTAAACACGTCCAAGTAACTGGCTAGCCCTACGTTATCAAAACTTCATAAACAGCGAGTTTTGCTCTTATCTAGGGAAATATCTGCCTCATTTAGACTCGGCAGATTCCTTACTCAACTAAAGGTTTCATGGATATTATCTATGAAGCCCAGAAATTTACAGCCTCGTATGTTTAGCATTAGTGAGCAACAAAGCTTGGATCATGAGGTTCTTGGTCTGTATGAGCTTCAATCAGACATCTCCAACAGACAGCAATGTCTCCAAAGAAAGCAATACAATGTTTATATTCTTGTTGGATCAAGAAGCAGCGGCTAGTCCTGCAACCCAAATGTTGTTTGCCCTTATAATTTCAGGAGGCGGGTCAAGATGTTCTGGTCAAGTATCTGACGTAACAAATTAAATGTCAGCCTGCTAGTTGCGGTCACAAATATATGCGAAGCCGACAGAAGCCAAGCTTTCCCTTTCGATTTATAGAACGTCAATGCCGGCAACCCATCGACCGCCGTCTCGCACAGCAATAACAGATTTCACTTGAACGACTTCGGGATCGATCTCGCCTGTCTGTCTATATTTAATGACCGAGCCTAAGAGGTATTTTCCAGTCAGTGAATGATAGACGTAACGAATGTCTTCAAAAGCTGTCGCGGGTTCGCCCATCTTAGGTTTTATGCTGAAAAATGGGGTATGTATATCTTGGGCTCGACAGGCACAATCATGAGCACCATGCCGACAAAGTCAGTGGGCACTAGCATCGATATGACCAATCAACAGCCAAAGCTTTCACCGGATACAGTAACTGAAGTGGCTCGTGTCCCCTAGCACAAGATGCTCAGCCACAAATGAGCATGTCTTGATGATTTCATTCTCGAATCATCAGTAGCGCAAGACAATGGACTACTTTCGCACTTTTCGGACATGCCAAAATTTCCGTCAAATTCTTCACCTGTGGACAGATGGAAACGGCCTTACCCAGTAGGCCCAATCGGCGGTTGTCCATGCCGATCGTTGCATGCCCCATCAGCGCCATCGCGTGGCCCCGTAAGATCTATGACGAAAGACAATGCTCAATCTCCTAGACGATGCTCCTTGATTCTGAAAAGAAAAGGACATCCCCCCACATGGCTCCAGCCCTCAACGCCAACGTGGTGCTGACGCGACCGAAGTGTTTTCCTAGCAACAAGCTATAAGTCGTCATAGATCCTAACTCGGCCGTTCGGGTTGCTCGGCCGCACCAGAAGACCGAGGCCGTCTGTATGCTGCTTATTGCAGTGGTCTCATATTCATTCGGGTCACCCTCAGAGTAACGGCTGAGCAAGCTAGATTCGCCCTAGTTATACAGTGGTTCTTTCTTGCTTTTATGAAAACAAATGCCATATAGATTAGGTGCATCCCGCGCCATCGATGTCGACTTTTCTTTATCTAGCCAGCTGCCTAAACATTCCGTCCCTCGCTTCGGGAGTTCCAACGAGCAAAAGACCTCATGCTAGCTCTGCCACTGGTTTATAACTACATTGAGCAACAAGACTTGACGATTTCATCTGGCGACGCTCGACTTATTTCCCATGGACGAGAAACCTACCCCTCGGGATTGTGATATTCCTGGTGGTTATCCCGAGACGCCTAGTCTTGCCCCAACCAGTGGCCGTCCCACGCCCATGGGTGTTTCTGGGGATCGAAACAGGAATCCATCCGTCACCCACGTAACAAATTCGAGGTCTGGCCAGAGATCCCAAAGTCATGTTCAAACGTCCTACTTTACGACCACCTCCACTGTTACTGGCGACACTTCGTCGTCCACCGTCACCCTTTCTGGCCATGGCGCCGCAGCAACAGGCAGTCGCAAACCTTCCAGTGGGCTGGACGATGTGTCGGAAAAACAGATATACCTTGAAGGTGAATCGACCTCGCCTTCTCCAAGCGCCATGTCTCCGACCGATAGCACTCACTTTGCGCCTCTGAATACCAACACCAGCAATGCGAAAAGGCCGAACGCACACAGGCAAGGTAGCAATGTCACCGAAGACGACCTTTTTCGAGCGCTGTCGCGCCGTCGTACGAATGCAACGAATCTGAATGAACCCGAGCAGGGAGAGGAACAACAAGAGATCGAGCGTCTGATGTCACGGATTTTCGGCCGAGCACGACAAGAACAGAGCGAGGAGGAAAAGACTAGGCACAGCGGCGTTATCTTCCGTAATCTCACCGTCAAGGGTGTTGGTCTCGGAGCTAGTCTGCAACCAACAATTGGAGATATTTTCCTCGGTTTGCCGCGCAAGGTCAAAATGCTCTTCACCCGCGGACCCAAAACAGCGTTTGCCAAGCCACCAGTTCGCGAGTTGATCAGTCACTTCGATGGCTGTGTCCGCCCCGGAGAACTTCTCCTTGTTTTGGGTCGTCCAGGGTCGGGTTGCAGCACATTTCTGAAGGCTTTTTGCAATCAGCGAGCAGGATTTGAAGCCATTGAGGGTAAGGTTACTTACGGGGGCGCCCCTGCTGGGGAGATGAGCAAGAAGTTCCGAGGAGAGATCATCTACAACCCAGAGGACGACCTTCATTACCCAACCCTTACTGTCAAAAGAACCCTCAACTTTGCCCTCCAAACTCGGACTCCTGGTAAAGAGTCGAGACTCGATGGAGAAAGCAGAGAAGACTATATCCAGGAGTTTATGCGGGTGGCCACGAAATTGTTTTGGATCGAGCATACCCTTGGGACAAAGGTTGGTAACGAATTTGTGCGAGGCGTTTCCGGTGGCGAGAGGAAGCGTGTCAGTATTGCAGAGGCAATGATCACCCGGGCATCTGTTCAAGGGTGGGATAACTCTAGCAAGGGCCTCGATGCCAGCACTGCTGTGGAATATGTGCGGTCGATCCGAGCGATGACCAATATGGCCCAGACTTCGACAGCTGTGTCGTTATATCAAGCTGGCGAATCCCTCTATGACCTCGTCGACAAGGTGCTGCTTATCGACTCTGGGAAGTGTCTTTACTACGGACATTCCGAGGCAGCCAAACAGTACTTTATTGATCTTGGTTTCGAGTGCCCGGAGCGATGGACAACCGCCGACTTCCTCACTTCGGTTACGGATGTGCACGAGCGGCACATTCGTGAGGGATGGGAGAACCGGATCCCTAGAACCCCTGAAGAATTTGATACGGCATACAGAAATAGCGACGCCTATCAAAGAAATCTCAGTGACATTGAGGACTTTGAGTCTCAGCTTTCCCAACAGATGGAGCAGCGCCGCCAGCATGAATCCAAGAAATCAGAGACGAAGAACTACGAGATTCCCTTCCACAAACAGGTTCTGTACTGCACAAAGCGTCAGTTCATGGTAATGGCAGGCGATCGAGCATCTCTTTTCGGGAAATGGGGCGGCCTGGTGTTCCAGGGCCTCATTGTTGGCAGTCTGTTTTACAATCTCCCAAACACCGCCGCTGGAGCGTTCCCTCGTGGCGGAACTCTATTCTTCCTCCTTCTGTTCAATGCCTTGCTGGCTCTTGCGGAACAAACTGCTGCATTCGAGTCAAAGCCCATCCTGCTAAAGCACAAGTCCTTTTCCTTCTACCGCCCCGCCGCTTTTGCCATAGCTCAAACGGCCGTGGATGTGCCCCTCGTCTTCATTCAAGTTGTCCTCTTCAACGTCATCATCTACTGGATGTCCAACCTAGCAAGAACGGCATCTCAGTTCTTCATCGCCACACTCATACTCTGGCTAGTCACCATGGTGACTTACGCATTCTTCCGGGCTATCTCTGCTTGGTGTAAGACTCTGGATGATGCAACGAGATTCACGGGTGTGTCTGTGCAGATCCTGATCGTCTACACTGGATATCTCATTCCGCCCAGTTCAATGCGGCCGTGGTTTGGGTGGCTTCGGTGGATCAACTGGATCCAGTACGGCTTTGAGTGCCTCATGTCTAACGAATTCTACAATCGTCAACTTGAATGCGGTCCACCCTACTTGGTCCCACAGGGACCGAACGCATCACCAGAATACCAAGGCTGCGCCCTCGCCGGAAGTTCTCCGGGACAAACCATTGTACCTGGTTCAAATTACATCGAGGCCTCATTCACGTACACTCGCTCCCACCTTTGGCGGAACTTCG
Organism: Colletotrichum graminicola M1.001; assembly: GCF_000149035.1. Taxonomy (NCBI): domain Eukaryota; kingdom Fungi; phylum Ascomycota; class Sordariomycetes; order Glomerellales; family Glomerellaceae; genus Colletotrichum; species Colletotrichum graminicola. The sequence goes on from NW_007361047.1 coordinate 50,386, forward strand.
GCTTTCTCTGGGCTTTCTTCATCGCCTTCGTCATCCTAACCGCCTTGGGCATGGAGCACATGAAACCCAACACCGGTGGCGGTGCCATTACGGTCTTCAAGCGCGGGCAAGTTCCCAAAAAGGTGGAGAACAGCATAGATACTGGCGGTAGAGCGAAGAAGAATGATGAGGAGTCTGGTGCATCTAACAATGATAGTGCAAATGCAACGGCCAATGACACGATCAACGAGAAGGACGACCAGGATACGATGAAACAAGTTGCTCGAAATGAGGCCGTCTTCACATTCCGAAATGTTAACTATGTCATTCCATATGAGAAGGGCCAACGTACTTTATTGAACGATGTCCAAGGATTTGTTCGGCCAGGCAAGCTCACTGCGCTTATGGGCGCTTCTGGTACGATGGCGAAGTCCTCCTGTGGTTTGGAAGTTGCTGACTCCCGTTATCTTCAGGCGCCGGAAAGACAACTTTGCTCAACGCCCTGGCTCAACGCCTCAACTTTGGCACCATTACAGGTGAATTCCTTGTCGATGGTCGGCCTCTCCCAAGGTCTTTCCAGAGAGCAACTGGCTTCGCTGAGCAAATGGACATCCACGAGCCCACTGCCACAGTCCGAGAGGCCCTCCAGTTTTCGGCCCTTCTTCGCCAGCCTAGGGAGGTGCCCAAGCAAGAAAAGTTCCAGTATTGCGAGACGATTATTGATCTGCTCGAGATGCGTGACATCGCGGGCGCCACGATAGGCAAAGTAGGCGAGGGTCTCAACGCAGAGCAGCGAAAGAGACTCACCATCGGTGTGGAGTTGGCATCAAAGCCTGAGCTCCTCATGTTCTTGGATGAGCCTACTTCGGGTCTCGATTCTGGTGCCGCCTTCAACATTGTCCGCTTTCTACGCAAGCTGGCAGACGCCGGCCAAGCCGTGCTCTGCACCATCCATCAACCTTCTGCAGTTCTGTTCGAGGACTTTGATGAACTCTTGCTTCTCAAGGCGGGAGGCCGTGTTGCCTACCACGGTCCCTTAGGGAAGGACAGTCAAAACCTAATTCAGTATTTCGAGTCGAATGGTGCTCACAAGTGCCCTCCCAACAGCAACCCTGCCGAGTACATGCTGGAAGCCATCGGAGCAGGCGACCCTAACTATAAGGGCAAGGATTGGGGCGATGTCTGGGCACAGTCCGAGCACAACAAGTCTCGATCCCGGGAAATCGATGAGATGTTATCCAGCAGACGGGATGTCGAACCATCCAAAAGCCTCAAAGACGATCGCGAGTATGCCATGCCGCTCGCCACGCAGACCATGGCAGTTGTCAAGCGGTCTTTCATCGCGTATTGGCGGACGCCTAACTACATTGTCGGCAAGTTCATGTTGCATATTCTCACCGGCCTGTTCAATTGCTTCACCTTCTACAAAATCGGATATGCATCTGTCGACTACCAGAATCGGCTTTTCTCCGTCTTCATGACTCTCACCATCAGTCCTCCCCTGATCCAACAACTCCAGCCCGTCTTCCTACATTCGCGGCAGATCTTCCAGTGGCGTGAGAACAATGCAAAGATCTATAGTTGGTTTGCTTGGACGACGGCGGCTGTGCTCGTTGAGATACCGTACGCCATCATCGCCGGAGCTGTCTATTTCAACTGCTGGTGGTGGGGTGTTTTTGGATGGCGCCTTCCGAGCTTCAACTCTGGCTTCGCCTTTCTTCTCGTCATCCTGTTTGAGCTGTACTACGTGAGCTTTGGGCAAGGGATTGCGGCCTTCGCCCCCAACGAGCTCCTTGCTTCCTTACTTGTACCCATCTTCTTTTTGTTCGTCGTCAGTTTCTGCGGTGTGGTTGTGCCACCCATGCAGCTCCCGACATTCTGGCGAGATTGGATGTATTGGCTCACGCCATTCCACTACTTACTCGAAGCGTTCCTTGGGGTTGCCATTCACGACCAGCCCGTTCAGTGTGAGGCAGGAGAGTTTGCTAGGTACCAGCCACCGCCTAACCAGTCTTGCGAAGAATACACACAGCCCTATATACAGCAAGCCGGTGGATACGTTCAGACGGGAGAGGGTGGCATTTGCGAGTTCTGCCAGTACGCGACAGGTGACCAATTTGGCACCGGATTCAACGTCTACTACAGCAACATCTGGCGTGATTTCGGGATTTTCTGCGGGTTCATCATCTTCAACTATTTCGTCGTATACCTTGGAACCTGGCTTAAGTTTAAGGGCAATAACCCTTTCAAGAAGATGATTATGAAAAAGAAGAGCAGCAGTGGGTAGACGGAATGTGGTTTTGTGGCGATTACCAGATGGGGGTACCGACCTAACCATGGTAGAGTAAGTCAAGTATTTCGGACTTTATTTAATGTTTGTCATCGTCAATGTGGCATTCATAAGCAGCACTGCTCCCTCCAACTTGTCAACTGTTTGATGATCCAGCGCAAATTGCATGAAAACAAATATTTCGACACGAAATAGGTGTTCTATCGATCAACTATCAGGCAATGGCATCGTAGTAGACATGGCCTAGTCTACTTCTTGAAAGCACCGTTGGTCAACTCATCCTCCAAATCGTAGTATACCTGGAATTCGCAGTAGCATATCTCTGGGTCACTCTCGACATCAAAGTTGAACTGCGCCTCCTCGTCCGTGATCAAGACCTTTTGCAGTCCGTTGGCTGACGCCGCCTCGGCCAGAAGCTGCACGCGACAGCTGCGCTCCATGGACGTGTATAGGAACGCAGCCTCGTCGACGGTCTGTCCGACCGTCAACAGGCCATGGTTCCGCAGGATACAGCCCTTGCCCCTGGGGCCCAGCGCCTTGGCAATAGCCTCGCCCTCCTCGGGCCCAAGGACGACCCCGCCATAGCTGTTGTACACACTGTGAGCGTCGCCGCGGAACTTGCAGGCGTCCTGGGTGAGCATCTCCAGCCGGCGCCCGTAGACGGACCAGGCCTTGCCGTAGATGCCGTGGTTGTGACAGACGGCGTGGACATCGGGGCGGGCCTTGTGCACGGCGGCGTGGATGAGGAAACCGGCCGTGTTGGGCGGCTTAGAGCGATTGCCGCCAATGACGGCGCCGTCGAAGTTGACGAGGATCATGTCGCTGGCCTTGAGCAGGCCAAAGTGCCGACCGAGGGGATTCGTCCAGAAGGCGTCGTGGTACTCGGGGTCCCTGACGGAAATGTGGCCGCTCATGCCCTCGATGTAGTCCTCGCGGGCCCAGTGACGGAATGCGGCGGCCATATGTTCTAGCTGCCACTGGCGCTTCGAGGCGAAGTCGGGGAACTTGGGGATGCCGGCGAGCACGACCTCGCCGTGGGACATGGCCTGCAGAGGCGTCTTATTGGCGAGCTCATGGCCGTGCTTAGTATGAGGTGCGTCCTTGGGCACGATGGAGGCACCAGGGGCCTCTGCGGCCGCGGATTCGGTGTCGTTAATGATAGCTGATGGAGACATTATGAGTTTAGCTTGGCGTTCGGGTCAGGTGCGCGCCAATGTACGGAGAATCTAGATGAAAATAGACTTTGGTGCGGGGAAGTGGTTCTGTTGGGTCGTGGCTTTGTAAAAGTATTCCCAAATGATGCTGGCGCGGAACGAATGGGTCTGTAATGAGTCGGGAGGAAATGACAATGAATGTCGATGGTCGATTTGATAACGCTGCGACTTACGAAGGGCGCAACTGTCATCCGGGACTTGGTATTCCTATGTCTGGTCTGGCCGGAACGGGGTTGCGGGGTTGCGGGTCAAGATAAGGCACGACCGGGATCGTTTTGCCAAAAGACGACCGGTAACCGGAAACCGGCCCGGTCCAAAGCGCGGGGGAGGGGAGGTTGCCGAATATCCTTTTTTGTGTTGGTATACCTACCTACCTACTCGACTTCACAAACGACCTATCTCGGCAGTCCGATCTTAAACTTTTGAAAGATAAGATGGGAACGCCACGGTATCTCTCTCCCGGTCACAAAGACGTCACGTGGCTGAGACGAGGAACGTATGTTGAAAAAGAAAAAAAAAACGTCGCAAGGGTATGTTACAGCAGCGAGGCCCATGCAAGATTCCATCTGCCCGTCATAAACCAAGAATGTCTCTTGTACAGCGACCGCCGTTATTACGCAAATGCTTTTCTTTATCCGTGGTGCTGCACAGCTCTCCCTCCTGACTGCCCGGCATAAAACAATAAAAACAGCTCTCCCGCTTTCCTAAAGGACCGAGAGCAGAAGGTGCATCATGACTCGAGTCTGCACATGTACCGAATTTCGCATTAGTTCGTCATTAAATAGCAGTATCCTGCTCATGCTCCGCTGCTGCGGTATCGCTCACCGAGGACACATCCTTCACCGCTTGGTCTGCAGAGCCTTATCCAGGCACTGGATGATCTGGCAAGTTGGTCAATACATAAGTTGGACAACAGCTTGGGGTGACAATACTAACCTCGTCTCCCCAAACACCTTGGTTGCTGAGATAACGGCCCATGCCCCTCACCAATTCCAGCTGCTCCTCCACAGTTAAACCAGTGACAGCCATCTCCATGACGTCGCCGAGGTTGACCGTATGGAGAGCGATGAAAGAGTGGTAGTACATGTAAGTGAAGAAGCCCATGATGAACTGGCAGTCCATGCGGTCCGTCATACCGCCGTGGCCGGGAATAGAGTCGCCAAAGTCCTTGATCTTGAAGGTGCGCTTGAGCCCCGAGGCGAAGAAACCGCCAAAGGGAGCGATCAGAGAGGCAAAGGTTGCGAGAACCAGAGTGTGAAGCTGCATCGGGGCCACGGTGAAGGAGAAAGTTTTGTGCATGTTGGGAGGCAGGAAGAAGAGAGGGGGCAGGCTGTATGTTTTCGGTTCGAAGACGGGGTTGCGCGTACAGTCGAGGCCGGTGAAAATGTTCGCGCCCAAGTCCTAACCAAGTTAGTAGGCCAACACAACACCGGGGAGGACGGAGGGTCACTAACGTTAACAGGACAGAGGAAGAAGTCGGAGCGCATCAAGACGTTGGTCAAGAGCATGCCAAAAATAATGGTAAAAACCCAAGCGCCAACGAAACCCTCGACAGTCTTCTTGGGAGAAAGAGCGATCAGCTGGGTGCGACCAAAGGTGATGCCACAGAGATAGGCCCAAATATCGTTGGTGATGACCATGGCGGCCGGCAGGAAGAACCAGATCATGCCCTCAAAGACATTGTTCATGATGAAATGGGCCTGTACGACAATGAGGTACAGGGCCATGTGGGTCCAGGCGAACTGCGTAAACTGGAACTTGTAGTGACCAGCCTGGAGCGAGGTGACAAAAAAGACGAAGCCTACAATTGGTGCACTAGGTTAGCAAACAACCCATTGCTCTGACGGTTCCAGCGAGAGAGAGGCGGCGTGCGGGTAGGACATACCAAAGATGTACAGGATGAAGCTGATGAATCGGTGGTGGGTTGCCAGAGGCAGCAGCACCTTGTCGACCAGGACGATGTGCTTGAAGTAGTAGATGACGCTCTCGCCGTAGAGGAAGTACATGGTGGTGGCCAGCCAATACCAGTTGAGGCTCTTGGCAGAGCGCAGCTGGCGGGCGCGACTGGGCACACTGGCGATTGCGATGACCTCCTTGAAGGAAATGATCTGGATGGCGGTCATGATGCAGATGATGTAAATATGGCCCATGACAAGGGCAGCGAAGAAGCCGGCGAACATGACAAAGGTCCAAAAGGTACGGGTCATGAAGTTTGCCTTCTTCTTCTCGTAGGCCTCGCGCTTCTCCTCCTCGGGGGACTTGGGCGGCTGCTGTCACGGCGAGGGGCGCGTTAGCAGTAGGCCTAGAATGGGGAAGGGCGACTCTTGCTCGTGCATGGATGGCATCAGCCTGGCATGGCAAGGTGGCTCGCTTACCTCTGCAATGTTATCGAGCGCAACGCCAGTCTTGATCTTGGAGGGAGAACCATCCTCGCTGACGTCGCTGAAGCTTGAGCGGCGGGCTTCGCCGTGACCGTTGGTCTTATGAGGGAACTTGACCCCCCTCCGCGTGCGTGCCATCATTTCACTGTACGCGGGCTCGCGGTCTTGTTCTGTCGAGGGAAGGAAGGGACTCTCGACTGCTACTGTCGAAGAGGCAGTGGGTTCGCTTGATGCGACGAGAGGTTCGTCGAGGCCGATCGGTGAAGAATCGTTCGCAGGGCGGGTGGTTCGGATGCGGCAAAAGGCTCGAAGCGGAGGTTCGGCGCAAGTTGCTCGAGAACACTGGGCGGGCGGGCGTGCGGCAGGGGACTATGCCAGTCGACGAAGCAGGTTTGCAAAGCCGCAGTCCAAGGCGTCGAGGGGAGAAGGTGTATTCGTGGTAGGTCGAAAAAGGTTGACAATTCTTGGGTAGGAGGTTGTGTGTTTTGAGGCGGAAGACGGAGAAGCGCGCAAAAGTGAAGTGGGTATGTAGGTACACGTAGGTAGGTAGGTAGACAAACGGAGGCGGAAAGGTGGGAAAGGCATAGCTGGCGCAAAATGCGAGCTGGAGTGTTACCCACTTTGGGGTGCTGCGTACCTATAGGTAGTGTACCTAGGTAGGAGGTAAGCAGCTACAGCGTATTGCGGCTGCGGATATGTAATTACACCTAGTACGTGTGCTCCCTCGGCACCCAAAGCATGAGCAACGCCATTTCTCAGGTTCCTCTTCTCATGGTGCTTCTCTCGCCCGTTCATCTTGCCGGTCTATTGCTGTTCATGTTTTTCCATCCGGCTGTTTTCTTCTTTCTCGACCAACCACCGAGGCCCGGAGCGAGTAAGCCACGGCACAGCCAGCGTAGATAGATACCTACCTAGTACAGCAGAGTGTGTTGGCAGGCAATCAGCAGAGGCGGCGTGAGACATCCTCGTCTCCTTCTTTCCATTCCTCTTTACTCCGTACTGATCCGCATAATGTCTCGAGTACTCGGCAAATGCAGGTATGCAACAGGACCCGGGCAACTGGTATGTACGGGGGTGATGACGATGCAACTACTTAGTGCATATGCACCTTGGGTAGACAGATACCTACCTAGGGAGAAGAGTTACGTCAGGCCCTCGAGATTCTTGGTGGGGGGGGAGAGAGAGAGAGAGAGAGGGAGGTCCCGGAGTTGGGCTGGCACAAACGCATACGCAACGTATCTACCTTGTACAGACACAAGTACATACGTAATGGTGGGCACGCATTGAAGTCCGCCCGTGCTCGGTACGCAACCCACCATTATCGACGGAGATTACATAAGCCCGACACACTTGTCAACTCCGCCAACTTGCCAAGATACTACCTGTGTGCTACCTAGATAGGGAGGCAAGATAAGGTACCATGGTAGTTAACCACTTGCTGATTTTCCCTTTCCTTCCTGTTCGCTTAGCCTTGACACCAGCAAACTCGGACCTGGCGGGAAAAAACACAGCATGGAATTAAAAGGTAACGCGCACATGCCACTCACCACCAGGTTCTCTCAAGTGCATCATTGAAGAACGATGAGGCCCGTGCTTTTGACGTTTTTGTGCGTGCTCCCTTCGAATTGCGCGTGTCTTCTCTTTATTTTATTTTTACTTCTTTTCTGCCAGGCCCCATCACCCACTCATCCATCCCTGATTACCTACCTACCCTAAAACTACCTTACTTTTATTTTATTTTAATGGTACCTACCTATGTACTCCGTACTCCGTACCTACCTAGTAAACCTAGCAGCGCAACACTAGCATCCCCTGTGTGGCCAGCAAAACTGTTGAGTTGCTCGGCCTCGACGATCCCATCTCAGGGACTAACCTTACTTGACTTTCTGAGCCCAGACATTTTACGTCTACGGATACACGTACCTAGTAAATATACCTAGGTATCTTCTATATGCTCATGCCGGGTCACCCAGAGCACGACCGGTAAATGCCATTGAAAACACAACCACTTTTAGTACTCCTGTGGCCCGCTATTTGCTCGACATCGGACAGAATCCCACCTTCGGCCACGTCGGATTAATGCTGAGCGATGCTGGTTGACATCATCACATGCCGTCCTCCCACCTCGTTCCTAATACCTAGTGTCCGTAGGGCGGTAATCTGCTGATTGTCTACGGAGTAGTAGTGGTGCGGTGACTGCCTTAGTGCAGGTGGGCGTGTGCTAGTAGGGTAAAAGCTGACTTTGGCCCCAATTAGCCAACATCGACGGCTCTGTCCAACTTCCTCCGTTTCTTTTACTTTCCTTTCTCTGCCGGGCCCTGAGCAACATTCCTAAGGTAATTAGAAAAAAAAATATCGATGAAATAACAATAATAATAATGATGACAAAAGAAAGAAAGAAAAAAAAAACCTCAAGATGCAATGCAGCTGCAAATAGGCGGCCGCATTCGTCTGGGTTGTTTTCGCTGGCCTTGTCCGTTCCACCACCCCGCGACATGATTATGGGTGGCTTGTGGCTCAATCTCTTGTGAAGCTACAATCATCATGTGGCTGTGTGCCACTTCCAGGCGACGCGTTTGCTAATTGCCGCGTCGTGTCCCGCGATGGTGGTGCTGCCGATAAGATAAGAAAAGCCCTGGTACCTGCCAGGCGCCGCCTGCCCGCCGCATCTGCCACTATTCACAACAGAAATGCCTTCACGTCAAACCCAACACCGTCAGTCTCCAATGGATCTTTGATCCACAGACTGATGCCGCACAAATATCATGGATGATTTCTCCGATGACGATTTAGACAATCTGAATGACACCCTGCTCCAAGAGCTTGAGAACAACGCCATCCAGTTCACCCAGTTACAGCGCAAGCCCGACTCCCAGTCTCATGACCGTTTCCAACTCGAGAATTACGACGACCTCGAGTTCGAAGACGACGACCTCGACGACACCGAGGTTACCAACGAGCTCTTGCCCTTAGTTGCCCGTCCGGGCGCCGACAAGACCCTTGCTCACCACCAGCCTCAACCACCTAGACACCCTCCGCCGCAGCAGCGATGGAACCCTGCACCGCCAATCGCCCAGCCGCCCGTCCTCTCCTCGCGGCCGCGATACCCTCCGCCAGTACCGTCCCATAACCCTTCGGGTGCTTCGCAGCCCTTTCTACCCCGCACCGTCGGGGCACCTAATCGACCCAATCCAAGTCATTACGCCCGACCTCCCCCTCCTCCCGTTTCGTCACGCTTCAACACCCAGCAGTCCCAGCCGCCAGTTCATGAGGTGATCGGCAACGATGTCGTCGCTGCCTTGCAACAAAGGGTCAAGGCACTCGAGTCTGAGCTCAACTCTGCCCGTGGCGAGGTTACCATCATACGCAACAACTCCACAAAATCCGCACAAGACCATGCCGCCGAGGTTGCCCATCTGAAGAGGCAGAATGCCGAACAGGTCGCCAAGCAGGAGAGAGCTGTCGAGGCTGCCATTGCTGCCGAGAGGCAGGCCACTACCGAGTTGCAATTTTTGCAGCGTGATATCCAGGAGGCGTCACGTCGTCCCCGGCCGCGGGAGATCGCTCCAATGCCTACAGCGCCGGGAATCACCACCCCCAAGAAGACGGCCAAGACATGGGGCATGGCCGACGGTTTTGACGACATGGAAATTGCCCAGAGCCCGAGCAAGACTAAGGGTAAGCCTCGGGATGTCGGTCCCGTCGCGGTGCCTTTGTCCGAGAGGACACCTACCAAAAGCAAACGGAAACGACCAACAGTTGACAGTCCGGTCATGGCGCTGGAAACTCACGCCGGGGACATTGTCATGCTGGACCAAGTGACGACTGCCCCCTCCGCAGTTCGTTATTCGGGCCCTGGCCCAAATGCTCTTCCTTTTGAAGTATATACCATGTCTTCCCCATTTAGTCCCGACTTCATCGCTGACGGCTAATATAGTTCCTCCAAGTCATCTTGGATCATGGATCTCTACATGGAGAGCCGCCTACCTTTGACATCTTGTCACGCTACTCCTATCCTTCTGATCCTACGACGTCTTTTGCTTCTCTCATCTTTCGGGAACTACCTCTGATGGGCAACCCGTTGAATCCGGTTCAGCTGTTAATAGACTTCGCCCACCATGTCATCCGTATGTGGAGCCAGTGTTTGGACGAGGATTTTCTACGACCGATCTGGGACTTGGCCTCGCTCCTCTCATTCACTCTCCAACTACAGACTATATCCGTGGCACCGCAAATCATCAACGAATCCGTCCCGGTCCTGCAACAGTCCATTTACAAGGTTGCCGAAGCACGGTTCAAGAGCATAGATGGTAATATTTCATCCGATCCTAGCACGGAAGCAATGCAGCAGCAGGTTGACACGACATACATTCTATCTCTTCTATATGCCTCCGCTGCCGCCTGTGCTACCACCCTGACAGAGACGAACAACGGCGCGCAAACGAGACAAGCTAACTTTTGGCAATTGATCACCCTCGATTTGGTTCTGATTTTGCTCACGCCCAAGCAACGCTTGGACGATATAATTGGCATGCTCGACATGCTTTGCACTTCCACACTACCAAACTCCATTGGTCCTATCATTTCGGGGAAAGAGCCCGACTTGGTCGCCAGAATGGTTATTGACAAGGTGTCTCTTAACCTGGTTGATTTTCCTCGAGCCGCTGCTTCAACCAGTCAGAAACACGCCGTAAGATTTGCAGTTCTGCGGACACTCATAGCCTTTGCTCGTACCCCGTATGGAGCACGACAGATCGCTGGCCACGTCAGCGTCATCCCACGTCTAGTCACAGCGTTGAGTGAGCTAGTGGATGTCCTGTACGACATTTCTACCCCTGTAGTGAATACCGTTGGTGGCGTTTCTTGCAACACACGCAGGGACCAGGCCGTGAGTGCTACCCCGGACGACCCCCGCAGCAGTACCGACGACTGGGATGACGGCCGTAATGACCCGTCCGTCCTAATATCGCAAATCATCTTGCTACTACACACCTTGGTGACGGATCCGACTACGGCAAACGCCGCCAACATTCTAAACAAGCTCTCAGTATCACATGGAGGCTCCCAGCGGTACATTCTCTCTCTTTCGAGACTCAACTTTGCTGAGGAAGACTTGGTATACGAAGCGGCCGTCGATGCCGACACGGTAGATAGAGCTCATGAGCTACTGGAGCTTGCCGTCACTCCAGACGAAGGCGACAGTATCGCAGTGTCGTTTGGGGTGTGACCGGCTGGCAACAAAACCTCGGCAGTACCTGCAGACGTGACACGATATTGGATGTTGGCCGTCCGCCGATTCATGTCTAAGGCATCTAGAGTACCGGTACGCCACATCCGGCAGTGTCCTGCTACCAGGTTCCCGGACTTGTTAAGAATGACGGTTGCAGAAATGTCAAGCATGCCCCGGTAGTGAAGCAAGCCTTTGTTTGGGTGTGAAGTTGTCAAGAGATTATCTGGCTTGTGTCATCACATTGTTTGTCACATCGAACTAGTGCAAACACCAGGCAACGCTGGATACTGAAAACGTGTGGCAAGGACCGAAGCTACTAGGTGACTCGGGTTATGACGCCCAGGCGAAGTTTCCTGAGACGGGAACACGGTGGCTGCCAAGAGTCAAGCGGAGTGCTGCACACACTCCCACCCTCTATTTGCAGATAAGCCTCACGACCGCCAACGAGATTGGGAGCGTCTTCAAGTTACTCAAATGATTGAAGTTCGGCCGAGTGACAGTTGACGACTGGCTGACAAGTCCATGTCACGCGTGGTGCTCTGGAGGGGGGCAATGCTCAGCAACAAGATCCGGCTCACGGATCTACTGGGAGGCCCAAGTTGACCCAGGCCCGCTACACGAAGAATGGTTTCTTTGAAATCTGCTGATCGTAATTGTTCGGAGGCTTCGTGACGCGCTGCCTAGCTATGTCCGTATGGAGAGTGCCGACTAGAAATCGCCATCGACGGCGCTAGTCAACAAGGCCTTTGCTCCATGGTTTAGCGGCCTGGACTAATCGCCCAATGCAGCACGCGCCCCTGAGTCAAGGAGCTGTCTCTTGTCCCACGAAGCCGCCACTTTCGGTCGTCCGTCCCAAGGTGCCAACATTGATTAGGCCTGGGCCCGTCAGGTCCGAGCCCGGTTCGTCCGGAGTGGTCTGAGAAGGCGTTCCGCCAACTCCAAGCTAGGACGACATCAGCCCAGTGCTGGCTTCTGCTGTACCCGACTTGCAGGAGCCGAGTCAAAGATAAACAATGGCCAAAGACAAGCAAGGTGCATTAGTCATGGAATGTCCCCTATGGCAAGCGAGGAGTTGGGTCGTTAAGCTCCAGGTCGCACAAGGCCGACCGGTCAGGATCAGGAACGGGAGGGGTGGGAGCCACATTACTTGGTGTGTGAGCTCCGAGCTGAAGCCTCCGACGGAACTAACACACACAGAAAATACGCCCCCCCTTCTCTCAGCCCGCCGCCCTCCCATTGAAAATGGCATATATGATGCCAGTTAACCGCAGCTCCTCGCAACCGGACTCCCGTGGGATTTCCTTCTCTCTTTATCTACTCTACATTCGGTTCAAGTGTTGCTGGTGCCATAAAACGCTGCCATCATGAACATCCTTTTCCTTTGCACCGCGCACAACTCGCTGTCGCAGCGCCTGTACCTGACTCTTTCCAAGTCTCACAACATCACCATTGAATATGCCCTCTCAGACGAAGCCATGATCGAGGCGTCCAAGCTGTTCAAGCCCCATCTCATCATCTGCCCTTTCCTCACCACACGGGTCCCTCGCGAAGTGTATGAAAACTACCTTACCCTGATCATTCACCCCGGTCCGCCTGGTGACGCAGGACCTAGTGCCTTGGACTGGGTGTTGATGGGCGACGACGGAACGGAGGCAGACCCAGAGGCACTTATCCGGAACGGCACATGGAGCGAATTTGGTCGATCGTACTGGGGTGTCACTGTCCTCCAAGCCGTTGAGGAATTCGACGCCGGACCGGTATGGGCGTTCGAGCAGTTCCCATTGCAGATCGATTCTCCCAACATCACAAAGTCAAGCGTCTATCGCGGACCCGTCACGCGGGCCGCGCTCACGGCTACCTCGGCGGCCATTGAGAGGATCCAAACCGCCTGTATGCAAGCCGTCTCACCCTACACCCCACCTCCCTCGCCCGGTAACTTGAAGTTCGCCCCGCACCTTGTCAATCCGCTCCTCCAAGCAAAACCAGCCTACCGCGACGCCTCAGTGACACTGCAGAAGGCCTTCCTTGGCGGAGTAACACGCCACCGACCCCTTCTCAAGGCTGCCCAACGCGACTTCAACGTCCAGTCACACACGGCTCGGGAAATATCGCGAAGGATTCGGTCTTCGGACTCCCAGCCAGGCTGCCTGACCAAACTCTTCGGTCCGTCCCTATACGTCTACGGCGGTATCATCGAGGAGAGCGACGACTTTGTCGGCCAGGCGCGTCCGGGAAAAATCATCGCTTACCGAGACGACGCTGTTTGCGTCGCCACATGCGATGAGAAGGCCGTTTGGATCACCCACGTCCGCCGTGTCAAGAAGAAGACGGACGTCATGTTGTGGCCCAAGGTTCCAGCTGTCTCAGGCCTGCAGGAGCTGGGTATCATTAACGATGATGCTGTCGCACGAAATTGCATCTCCCGAGCCACCGTTGACTGGTCGCGAGCCCCGCATACTACTCAGCAGGACGTTTGGGTCGACTTTGAGACCTTCCCAGGTGCCAGGCGGGTTGCATTCCTCTACTTCGAATTTTACAACGGCGCTATGAGTACGGAACAGTGCACCCGCATGATTAGCGCTCTTGACTTTATCATATCCACCCACGTCGTGGAACGTCCACTCAGTGCCGTTGTACTAATGGGAGGCGAAGGCTACTTCAGCAACGGTATCGCACTGAACGTTATCGAGGCTGCTGCGGATCCAGCCCTCGAGTCTTGGCTGAATATCAACCGCATTGACGATGTGGTACACTACCTCCTGCACGAGCTTCCATCACGCAAGATCCTTACCATTGCTGGCATCAGAGGCAATTGCGCAGCGGGCGGCGTCGCCATGGCTGCCGCATGCGACATCGTCCTCGCTGGAACTGAGGCGGTTCTCAACCCCGCTTACCGCGCCATTGGTCTCCACGGCTCCGAATACCACTCCTTGTCATACACCGGAAGATGTGGCTCGTCCGGCGCCACCAAGCTGTTGCGTGACATGAGACCACTGTCGACGACTGAAGCCCGCACAATGGGCTTGGTCGATCACACAATCCCCGGCTCTGGTGCCCTTCTTGACACTCGCATGCGAAAACTCATCAAGTCCATGCTCACTTCTCCAAAGACACTGGCCCCGGGGATCTGGAAGAGCAAAGTCGACGTATCCCCCGCCGGCCTGGCCTGTGCTCGTGCGCAGGAGCTCGGAGAAATGTCAAAGGACTTCTGGAGCCCGAGGTCGTCAAGATATCACCTTCGTCGCAGAGACTTTGTTCGCAAGATCAAGGCTGCAAAGACGCCTCTTCGGTTTGCGGCACATCGCCGCAGCGACGGGGATCTCGACGAGGAGGAGTCGGACGAGTTTGACGATGTCGTCAGCTTTGAGCGCAAAGCAAGGGCGGCGTTGATGGCTGAGCAGCTGAAGGGTTACGTAGAGAGCGTGACGTTATCGACGCCAGCTCAACATGTGGCCGCGAATCACGACTCCACTTCACATCACACCAGGGCGGCGAGCGACAGCGCTGGCAAGCGGGACTTGAGGCCCGTCTTCTCGTGCTACTATGACGTTACGGCATGAAGTGTGTTGTTTTCATGACGGGCTTTTACTGTATAAAGGGCATTCTTTCGGAACAAGATTTCCTGTCCTGGGTATTCATATACTCTGCGATAATTTGGTGTATAGTGAATTTGATATACTCTCAACCCGTTCCTAATGTGTTCTAATTCTCGTGAGGTTCCAACTTCCTTATCTCTTACATGTGATAACTGGAAGAAATTATGAGTGTCCAAAAGTTAGCGCCCGCCCTATTATGCGCGCCGCTAGAAGCGGGACACCGATAACATGGTGTGTCTACTTACAAGGGCAAGCAACAGGCTCAGAGCCCATGCACTCCCATCATGGCTAGCGTTTCACTCTCAGTCCTTCTAGCCTTTTATAGGCCCAGCCTGGGTCTAGTGGTTCTCTTTCTTGATCCTGTGCCGGAAGCTTCCTTTCGACTCGCCCGTTTGTCAAGCTGTTCCAGTGTAACCCCAGAAACGTAACTCTAGCAATGAGCGTCTAGCATCCAATGGTCACAGTGGAACGGCCCAGGCCCTTGGGGTCTAGGACTCATTCTCGTACCGAGTGTCCGGTCTTTTGATGAATGTTATAATAGGCTACGGTTCTCACTGGTGAGTGAGCCGATGTGCTGGGATACATCCGTCTCCGACAGAGCGGGGGTGATTGCCGAATCCGGGCCTGCGAGAGGTGGGTGGGGTGCCGATAGCGGGGCCGTCTTAATGATGTCTACGGAGTATTTCGCACACATCCACCCGACCCCAAGCCCCAAACTCCCTATGGCTCTAGCCTGAACCATCTCTGCCTGCCTACCTATAAGGGAGCCTGGTGGCAGTGGCCCTCGAACTATTGCCGCTACGCAACGTGGGAAATTTGACGGATTCCACCCAAAAGGACCTCAAAGAGTTTCGAAGGCGGTTACCGATATTTTCACGGCCGCCTTCTGGTACTTTTACGGCCCTCTAAGCCTATCTTAGCTAGTTCTTTGCCTATCCTAGTTAATTCCCTTGGAAATACTATGTTCCATTCCATCACGCGAACATTACCAACTAACCCAGACCCTAACCCAGACCCTAACCTCTGACCCTACGCATCTTTAAAAGCATATATAAAAGATGCGCAGGGTTAGTGGTTAGGGTCTGGGTTAGTTGGTTATGTTTGCGTGATGGAATGTGTTATTTAGGTGTGTTGTGGTGGTAGTGGCCAGAGGGCTGTGAAAATACCCGTAACCCTCGAAGGCCACTCTACCATTGGCATTGAATCAAGTATCCGAGACAAACTATCAAAGCGCAACGCCGGGCAACAGACCATCATTGAGCCGTTTTTGGACTCGGCTGATTATGACATCACCTTGAAGAAAATATGATTGGCGTTTTTTCGGGCTTTCACGGATGACTGTATCCGTCTCCTTCGTCACACTTCGCGGTGTGCTATCTTGGAGATGTATATCACGTCGCTGAGAAGGAACGGACTAAGCTTTGCGGGGATCTTCCATCATCCACATCATACTCCGTACTTTGGCATCATATGTGATCGATTACCGGAGGCAGTGGAAATACATATAGAAGGGAGGGGGCCAATCGAGGGCCAAGACCCACCATGATGGAACTGTTGTCAGCGGGTGCGGCCTGTTTGTCCTTGGGCCACAAGTATGAATGTGTCTATTGATGCTAGGTTGGATCACACACTTGATAACTTGAACGCGATCACTACCACTGTTGCAATACCGTTGATTACGATGAATGAATTGAACATCAAAAGTGGCCGCCGTGTGTTTTTTGGGAGAGGCGGGACCGATAACATTCGTGGATTTATTGTCCTCTATGGTGTCTGCGTTCTTGGTTATGTGAGGCTAACAGAATGTATTTTTAGGTCATTACGCGGATGCTGGGATCATCGAAGATGCGCCCTCCCCCGAAGGACGGCGGAGGAGCAGTGAATGGAGTGCGAGCTCGGCCAAGTCAACCTTCGAAAGCACAAGCCTTTCCCACGGGGTAATTATGGGATATATTTAGGAGAATATCATCAAGAAGTACTCCCGAGAAGCTCCCGGAGCGAGTCAATAACTGTAATGAAAGTGAAAGCACGATCGGGCCAACGGTCAATGCCGAGGAAGAGCAGGGACGAGGACTACGATGTGGCGCCACGAGGATGGCGAAACGATACAAGACGCCATACGGATTAAAATGTTCATATTGATATATTTTGTGTGCTCTCAATTGTATTCTGTCACAACTCCCAATCCCCTGCCACTCCGCCATTTGAAAATGTAGAGATTCTGTTGCTGACACGGGTTTCAACGCAGTCAGTTCGCGTGCCATTTACCCGCGTTGTGGATTTCGCTAAATTGGGTACTAGGATTTGAACCTGCACAAGGACTATTTTTAGTTGAGTCGCCAAACTCACAGAGTTCTTTAAATAATTTTCGTTTTGTTAAACCTTCAACTTCTGCAAGTTTTTAACTATGATCTATCCTTCGATATGGTTTATGTATATTTGTATTAATATTCAAGAAGACGTCCTCATTTAAACCATGATGTCTGTTCTCATGAGATATTGCCTAAACAATGAGTCTCGATTGCTGCAAGCTCCCGTAGCCAATCGGGCATCCCTCAGACATGCAGCTGCAAGTCTGCCATGTCCGGCGCCATACTATCATCGACCGGACGAACAGAACACCCCATATGCCACAGCTTCGTAACGCCATTACACGACCAGGACGATATTCGGGGCAGCAGTGACATGGAATCGGATCTAGATCACAGTCCACGATGTCAAGCTCGGAGAAGTTGAGGCTATGAGTGAGAGCCTTCTCTTCTACCACGACTGCATAAGACCCATCCATACGCTGTTTTATTATCATCCACCGACAAATATAAGCTTTTATGGGAACAAGGTTATAGTTGGGTCTGCTCTTAGGCAACTTGACTGCAGGCAACGACGACTTACTCTATTACTGACGGCGCTATGAGTGCCTACTGGATAAGTGTCTTGGGTCGAGGCTTTAGTGGCCACTATACGAGATGTGGCTTCGGCAAGCCGTCGGTCTTCCCAACCCTCTTCGATTCCTGAGTGCTGTTTTCCATGATTCTGTGTGCTAGGACGGCCTTTTAAATATTGTTAGACTCTGGAGGAGAGAAAGGGGAATCCGCCCCTGTCGACTTGTGCTTACATGGCCTAAGATTCGGTGGCTCGTGAAGAAATGGGACAGCCCATCCACAGGGAAATTCTGGGTGCAATCAGCTTCTGTCAACACGATATTAGGAACCTCTTTGGTTGGTTTTCTCGTCAATTCGCAGCTTGCTACACAAGGAGAGCCTCAAACCATCGCCATTATATTTGATGACCAATAAACGGTGAAGAATATTCTACTGTAATTCATGGACACACTAGATGGACCAATCCCTTCCATAGGTGGATCGAGATACCGGGTTTGAGTTGGTTGCATTTTTGCAATTGTTGAGGCAATACTTACATTTTTCTGAGCAGCAGTCTGATAACTTACAAAGGTCCAATATTTGAACGTTACGAGTTTGATTGGGATCTCGATAGGCAATGATTTAGATTGGCAATGAATGTTGTAGAAAGGAAATGGGAAATCCTCGTAACTGACTGTTAGTTGATGGATTGCATTTTTGTCTTGACCTTCTGAAGAGCACAAGGTTTTGATCGCTCAAGAGTCCTCTTCATTGCACTCGATCAAAAGCGGTGTGTGGATGCTGGCGCATTCAGGTTGGTGGACGCTGCCCTTTCCATGGACTTAAGTCCATCAAAATATGAAACAACGGATTCAGTGACACCATTATGATCCTGCTGTGATCTCAACCACCATTTCCAAATCCTCCTTCTTACCCCAGTCGAAAGTGCCTAGTTGCCATGGAACTGATAGAGATGGAGACCTCATCCTTCAGCTGAGTGGCATGGGCTTTGAAGATGTCTGGCTTCAAGAACCCGTACAGGCTACAGCATCAACCTCCCTGACGATAATATCGAGGCCATAGCTACTCTATGCCAGATTCTCCACAACTTCCACTTTAGTCCAGGGCCAAAAACAATAAGTCTTTCTAAGTTGGCCTTTGTCAGTGATGAGTACAAATGCATCCCAGCACTAAAGTATTGAGGGATGGTATGGATCAGAGATCAGCTCCAGGGTTACGATAAGAACGTGCAGCTAATAATCGACTTTTGCTACCTATTGGTATTCTCATATGTAGTCCACCTTATCCTTGAAGTCTCAGACGTATATTGGAGGATCTTCCTGTGGCATGAAGGCTCCTTTCTATCGACTTCGGATCGAGTCAAAATGCTCGCAGGCTATCCTCTGCTGAGGCACGATGTCATTCGTAAGCCTATTTCCAAGTTTCCATGTTCGTACAAACCTGACAAATGAATGTTATCCTGAAGAAAAACGACACGAATGCTGCGACGCTTTCTACCAAGGTCACATTGCCTCAATGACATAACCTCAAGCGTTGTACAATTCGCAATACCTGTACCCGAGGTTTGCGAGGGCATTTGGGGTCTACATTGAGAATGTTCGATGGTCCAGCTTTCTGCCCAAAGATATCGATTTGGAACGTACAAGTTTTGCAACCTTCTGGAAGCGGCGGTCGACATTCCTCAGATCACCATGGCGCGTTTCCGGTGCTCAAACGCGACAAGTCGCTGCGGCTGTCCTTCAAACGAATACGTTGACCGCAACCTATCTCACTGATTCAGTGATGAAGCATTAAGGATTGTTAAGCAGAGGCGCATTTTCAACTGTCTCGACTGCCTGGAGAGCAAAGGCACATCTGGAAAGGCAAAGCTATGCCATTCGCCCCGTTTCTCTGAGGTAGTCACGGACAGAGGGATTCCTTTACGCTCATAAAAGAAGCTTCTTTTCAAACACTTTGTTTAGGAAATTGTAAGGGTTGCGACTCATCTACTCGAGTCCCTTGAAATATGGAATATGAAGTGTTTGTTTCTCGTTTAGCATCTGAATGTCCATTCTAATTGACAACCATTTTATAGTCCGAGATCGATGTGGTTGATAATTATCAGGATTACCAGGCACATCTTGCCACCAAAGCTGCGATGAATTCACACGCCACTCCTGCTTGATGTGTGTGCTGTTCGTTACATATTAGCTGCTGAGCAACCCCCAGGTCACGAAAAGCATTCTTTCAGCATTGTTACACTGAACAGTTCCCTGCAGCCCAATCTTCCCGTTTTGGGCCAAGGGAAGATATCTTGTCGTATAGAAGCGAATATCGTTGGTACCGATTCTCATTGAATTGCCAGTACTACCAGAGTCGGCATATCTTGCCGCAAAAGAGCACGACCCCGAGCTCACAATACGGGCCCAGCCGTCTGATGAGAAGTCGCTGGGTTGCAACGTCCAGAAGCCATTCTGGTCTCCCAACGAGTTGACGAGGATCTGACAGTCCGCGGCCGAAGGAGCTGAAGCCGAAAAGTCTGTCGCTGGGTCCTCGGCCTGCTCGCCGCACCACTCGACTCTTCCGGATGAGAAGGCAACGCGTTTGGAGAGGCGCGTTGGCCGTTCGCCTTCGCTTCCTTGGGTGAACTGGAGTTGGCGGTTTACATGGATGGTCGATTCAGTGCCGTCCGCATTGAGGAAGGTGCGAGGCACCATGTCTTTATATCCGTCTTTAGACGCGGCAATTACTGTGACAAGGCATAGAATGATGGCCCCGAGGAGTGTTTTGGCGAAGACACGCATTGTGAAATAATTGCTGCCTATTGGCACAGCAGAAAGACAGTAAATAAGATTGTGTTGTTTGAGATGCAATCTATGATCAGCATTCGGTGAGAAGCTACCAGAAGGTTGTCAATGCCTGTCAAGTGATGTGGGCGCAGTGCAAGCAGAGGGAAGAAGGCATGCGCTGATAGCCTCCTATATACACCGTAAGTATCATTACACGCCAGCTGTGATCATAATGGGATCACGAGACAAGGAAGGAGATGAGTCGCGAGACCCCCCGCGTGACGTCGTGCAGCTTGTCGTATGTGCTATTGGACTGCGGCACGGCGGTGACAATATGCGCAGGTTTGTCACAAACAAGAAAATCAAGTAGTGATTCGCCCGTAGGATGCCACGGCCCCCGATTGTTGATGAATTACTCGGCATAACAGCTTCCCTTGGTGATATCGGCCAGGGGTTGGGCTCACGATGTTTGCTGTGTCGAAAGTCTAAGTGATGGGCCCGAATGTGATTGTGACGAGAATCGGACCCCGGAAGAGCCGGGATTGGCACAAGAAGCGCCCAGCAAACAGATGGGATCCCAGAGGCACAAGTGCGTCGGTGCACAGCAGCCAATCACAACGCCATGTTGACTGTTGGTCTAGTTCAGGATCTGCGACCGTCCACAGCCATGGTGACGAGTAATAGTATCGTGCATGAGGTCTTTGTGATTATCTCGAAGCCAGGGATGAGATCACGCCCCGGATTTGAGATTGAATGTTGAAGGTACGGGGAGTTTGGGGGCAGGGAGGAGTGGAAAGACCTCGAAGATCGTTTGGCTGAAAGGCCGTATGATTGCCCGCAGCTAGGTGCAGCACGGCACCATTGAAAACGACATGAAACGATGCTTGCGGAAGATGGGGGCGCTCATTAGCAAATGAGATACCTATGTGTTTGACTGCGTGATTGTGTACCTGTGCGCCCTTAAGATGGTCCCGTCCCGCCTTGCAGATGTACCTCGGCCTATGTGTCCGACGGCCAACAATGTGTTTGTGTTCAACTGAAACCCTGTCGAAGGGTTCTCATTGCCTCGCAAGCAAAAAGGTAAACAGCATGGGCGTCCTCGAGCAAACCCCGGTGCCTTGGTTTTGGGAGCATGGAGCGGACGTTTGTGATTGATGCAAACCCGTTGATTCGCAGTACCCCCGATGAGATTCATCACGATATGTTTGTGATGCCATGAGACATGCAGATCGCGTGGCGTTTGGGCCAGCCGGAGAAGGCAGGGGAAGATGTGGTTCATCGACATAGTTGGGAAGGATGCACTCCGTACACTACGTACGTAGTACCTGTATGCGATACTTTAGCCCGACCGGCTCGAGCCCGCTTAACCTCGGGAGGGGCCGATGCTAGAGATAAGGGTTGAAGATATGCGGTGCTCCGCAGTGTAGGTAGGTAGCTGGCGAGTGCGAAGAGGAACAAGCAGGAGAGCCCAGGTAGTGTACATGTATAACAAGAGGGAGGGGCATATGATCGGGGTCGGGTGGGTACGAATGACACAGCGGGGTAATGCGGCGAAAGGAAAAGTGGTTCACGTGCATCCATCCTCCCAAAGCGGTGTGGTGTTGCCTGTGGACGGCTACGGGCACGTAGCGTTAGTGTTCGCCGCGGAATGTGTTTGCCGGTAGCCCCTGTCTACCAAGGTAGGTAGGTAGTCATGTATCCGTACCGCACCTTCCTAAACACTGAAGGAAGGAGGCACCATACACATACAATACCTACAAATATGGCAGGCACATCAGTACGTAATATTAGACAAAGTCAACCATCCCATCGTCAAATCGAGTTTTGCTGACACACCCAATATTGATCCCCATTGCGCATTGATGCCAATCCGATCCTTGTGAGCGACTGCGGAATGGCAATCCTTGTCTCGGGGAAAAAAACACCCTCGCCGACCGCTTTGCTCCATCTGCCAATCCGCTCCGTCGCCTCTAAGAATGCCATAATAGATTCCAACTTTCGCCATCGTCTAAAGCGACGACTAGTCAGCCATTGTGTGACAAATTACCCCATTTTTTTTTTACATGGTCTGGCCCGGGGCGGTTGCAGCAAACTAATACCGGCATTATTATCCATCCCATCACCGCTCTTTTTTATTCCGACCTTGTCTCTCTCTCACATACACACACACACACACTCTCTCTCTCTCTCCCCACGTCGCACCCATCCCCTCTACCCCGTCGCCAATTTGTGCGACTTGAACTTGACACACTCTCAATCTCCCCAGGAACGCCAAAAAAGCAAAAAGTCCGTTTGTTGTCGCCAAGTCCACTGCAACCTCCGGGAGTCGATCTGCGTTTTCGAGCCTTCCATCTCTAGCCCCGCCAGTGTCGCACCCGGGGGGTCTCATACCGCAACCCCTCGCATGTTTTTTCTCGGTTAGCCTGTAACGTCTTGTTGTTTGGGGTCCTACGGTGCGAAAATGTCAGGAAGCCGACCTCCGCCAAGCCGCAGTCCTTCTTCGCAAACAACTCATCGCCCAGCGAATCCCAGCGCCCTGCGCCAGAGCTATACGATGGGCTCTCCTATCCAGTCTCCTAGCTCTCTCGGCGACGAGTCCGAATACCTAAGCACTCGCGAAGATGCCACTCCGCTCGCCACTCCCCTCGCCACTCCGCTTCCCACTGACAACGAATTTCGCGGTATCCGTCGCCCTGGTGCTGGTCCTCCCCGATTGAATACCTCCCCGCCAAGCGAGTCGACGAGTCTTCTTCAAAATGTCCTCATCGACAGCCCGTCTTCCAACAGCTATCCTCATGGCACCTTTTCTCCCCGGCCCCTGAGCTTTGTCGGGAGCGACCAAGCCTCGTCTTCGGCGTCTGAGATCCCCGTTCTTAACCCCATGTTGACTGCCATCACCGGCGACGACCATTGGAGGAAGCGCTTCATGAGGAGCATCAAGAGCAAGAAGATGCATACCTCGAACACCCTGGCAGAGCAGGCCGGCCTTAAGGGCAACCTCTGGATGTAAGTTTGCATGTGCCAGGGAATACACGGGTTCGCTGGTTAACAAAAGTCTGCTTTGCAGGTATCTCTCCTACTACATTCCCCTCCTGACATGGCTGCCCCAATACAAGTGGTCCTACCTGAAGGGAGATCTCGTTGCAGCCTTGACTCTTGCGTCCCTTTACCTGCCAATGGCTCTCTCGCTTGCCGACAACCTGGCGCATGTTCCTCCGATCAACGGGCTGTATGCCTTCGTCTTCAACCCCTTGATCTATGCCATATTCGGTAGCGCGCCGCAGATGGTTGTCGGCCCGGAAGCTGCCGGCTCTCTGTTGGTTGGGTCCGTGGTCAGAGGTAGCATCGACAAAGACCAGGGCGACGAGTACAATGCCGAGGTGCAGGCCAAGATTTGCGGAGTAGTAGCGGGCATGGCCGGTGCTACAGTTTTGATCGCCGGACTGGCTCGATTGGGCTTTCTTGATAGCGTTCTCAGCAAACCTTTCCTGCGAGGCTTTATCTCTGCCATTGGTTTCGTCATTGCCGTTGACCAGGCGATTCCTGAGCTCGGCCTTGTCGAGTACGCGGCGGAAGCGGGCGTGAGCCACGGGAGTAGCATGGACAAGCTGGAATTCATCCTCAACTCTTTCGACCATGTCCACAAGCTTACCTTCATTGTTGCCGGAGTCAGCTTTGTGATCATGATGACGATGAGAGAAGTCAAGAAGCACCTCCAGCCCAAGTATCCGGGCTTTGCCTACATACCCGATCGCTTCTTTGTCGTCCTCATTGCCGCCATCCTGTCTTGGTACTTTGACTGGGGTAGCAAGGGTGTCGAGATCCTAGGACCCGTCAAGGCGCCGTCGGGACATCTCTTCGCCTTCCGCTGGCCTTTCCAGACTGCCCACATGAAGCACATCCGCGAGGCCATGGGCACGTCCTTCCTGATTGCGCTTCTGGGCTTCTTCGAATCATCCGTCGCGGCCAAGAGCCTGAGCAACTCGGATGCTGTACAAGGGATCCAGCTCAGCCCCAACAGGGAACTCGTGGCACTGGGCGCTGCCAACGTTGTTGGAGCCTGCTTCATGAGTTTGCCTGCCTTTGGCGGTTATGGAAGAAGCAAACTGAACAAGCAGACGGGTGGCAAAACGCCCATGAGCTCCATCTTTCTCAGCATGATCTCGCTCTTCGCCGTGTTTTTCCTGCTGCCGTACTTTGCCTACCTGCCGGTATGTCGGTCCGTCTTGACAGGGGTCCTCATTCGCTAACACAGTCAGAAACCTGTTCTCTCATCCATGATCACGGTGGTGGCCTGGTCACTGCTCGAAGAGGCTCCTCACGACATCGCCTTCTTCTTCAAGATTCGAGGTTGGACCGAGCTGGCGCTGATGGCCATCATTTTCGTCTCGACAATCTTCTACTCGCTTACCCTCGGCATGGCCATTGGGGTCGGCCTATCTCTGCTCCAGGTCATCAAACACTCGACTCGCCCTCGCATCCAGATCCTGGGCCGCATCCCCGGCACGCATCGCTTCGAGAATGCCGAGTTGAACCCCGACAGGCTGGAGTTTGTCGAGGGCTGCTTCATTGTCAAGATCCCGGAGCCCTTGACCTTTGCCAACACGGGCGAGCTGAAGGCGCGCCTCCGGAGGCTGGAGCTGTACGGCACGAACATGGCGCACCCCGCCTTGCCGAGACTGCGGGGTGAACATCATAACAAGAACGTCATCTTCGACATTCACGGCGTGACTTCGCTGGACGGCTCCGGCACCCAGGTGCTGCTGGAGATTGTGAGCGGGTACAAGGAGCGTGGCGTCAGGGTGTTCTTCAGCCGCGGCCCCACCAACCCGCGCCATCACATCTGGAGACTATTGAGGCAGGCGGGCATCATCGACCTGGTCGGCGGGGAGTCGCACTTCGTATCTGATGTCCAAGAAGCCTTGAAGATGACCGAATTGGAGAGCAGTGTCGACGAAGATACGAACCCGTAAACGGAGCGCTTTGATTCTCACCGACTTTTCTTCATTTTCCCCCGGAGTGGTTTGCATTTAGAGTGGGCGTTTGGAAACCAGCATTCGAAGCGGAAAAAAAGGCGTCACGACTTTCACTTCTTGGATAGTATTTCTACTGGTCTCCCGGCACGAATGTTGTATGTTTCACGAGGTCATCACGAACGTTATGGACACGTACATAGACAGTATATAAAAGGCAGTGCGCATTCGAATTTCCAGAGCGGACCTCACCAAATGCCATGAATACATGTCGTGGCATCGTAGAAACGTAACCTCAGCACGTCCTCGGGGGGTGAATGATTAAGAAAAATACACGCTTGGTGGTCATACACTTGGTTTTTTTTTCTTTCATTGTGCGATGCATATTCTCCTCATACAGTAAAATTGCCAACAAGGTGGGGGGTCCCTACTGATTTATACGACCTCGTTGACAAACAAACCCGCCATGCCCTGTCCCGTACCAATACACATACTCGTGAGCAGGATCTTCTTCTTGGTCCGGCGCAGCTCGCTCAGGCCCGTGACGATCTGCCGCGTGCCGGTGGCGCCGAGGGGGTGGCCGAGGGCGACGGCGCCGCCGCGGGGGTTCATCTTGGCCCAGTCGAGGGCGAGGGTGTCGCGGCAGTAGACTGCCATGCTGGAGAAGGCCTCGTTGATCTCGACGACGTCGATGTCGTTGAGCGACAGGTTGTAGTGGGAGAGCAGCTTCGGGATGGCGATGGACGGACCGATGCCCATGATGCGCGGGGCCAGGCCGGCGATGGTGGAGCCGACGTACTTGGCCAGGATGGGCTGACCGAGCTTGACGGCCGTCGAGCGCTTCATGAGGAGGACGGCGGCGGCTTTTTGGAATTGCGCTTGGTCAGCATGGTGTAGATTGAAAAAAGAAATGCATGACAGAGGAGCAGATAAAGGAGAAGAAGACAGAAAGGTGCGTGAACTCACCTCCGTCAGTGACCTGACTGGCGTTGCCTCCCGTGGTGGTGGGACCCCATTGGGGAAAGGCGGCGCGGATCTTGGCCAAGCTCTCGGGGGTCGTGCCGGGCCGGATACCCTCGTCCCTCGTGAGAGTGACCTCCTTGGCCTCACCGTCGGGGCCGATGACCTTTGTCTTGATGGGCACGATCTCGTCGTCAAACCAGCCGGCCTTCTGGGCCTTCTCGGCACGCTGGAAGCTCTCGGCGGCGTACTTGTCGAGCTCTTCGCGGTTGAGGCCGAAGTCGCGCGAAACGTTCTCCGAGGTCCAGCCCATGGGCTGCATGCAGTCGGTGGCCTCCTGGCTCTGCGAGGTGACGGCCTCATCAAAGGGCTTGTCGAGGGCGTCGCCGCCGACGGACATCTGCTCGGCGCCGAGTGCGATGCCGACCTCGATGTCGCCGGCGCTGATGGCGTTGGCGATGTCGGCCGTGGCCATGAGACCCGACGAGCAGAAGCGGTTCAACGAGTAGGCACCGGCGGTGTTGGGGAAGCCCGCTGCAAGTGCGGCGGCGCGGAGCTTGTAGGCGGCTTTGCCATCCGAGACCTGGCGATCGGGGGGTCAATTGCTGTGGTAAATGTTTGGGGGAAAGCCGTCGCGAGTGCGTCGTCACAACATACATTGCCCATGCAGATATCCTCAACCACGGCGGGGTCGATCTTGGATCGCTCGCGAACCTCCTTGAGGAGGGCGTAGATCATGTACTCGAGGGTCGTGTCCTTGAAGCCACCCTTCTTGGCCTTGGCCAGAGGCGTGCGGATGGCTAATGTGATGACGATATCATCGGGGTTCTTGGATTGGCTGTACAGAGACGAAAACGTCAGTCGCTAGTTGGTCCGTAAGGGGAGGGATCGAAAGTGTATTTGGGGGGAGGGGGGACGGCGACAATCACATGTGCGGACGGACAGACGTACATCTGGTTGATGGCACTTCCTGGGGCCAGGTGCTTTACAATGGAGCCGATTCTCTCGAGAGCCATGATGTCCGATGGGGGAGGGTATAATGACTGTGGTCGGAGTAGTAGCAGAATAAAGGGGGGGGATAATAAAAGAAGCAACAGAGGAGAAATAAGCTCAAGAGTTTCCGTCTTTGGTCATGGAAGAAGGGAAGGCGGGGAGGGGGCCATAAAGTAGACGACGTGGTTCATGGCGGCTTAAGCTGCCGGCAACCGCCCCCCAAGCGTATCCCCCGGCCAAGCGCAGCGGCTGTGGGGGAATGACAAACGGACCGAGGCATCTCGGTCACTGAGTCGGACCAGTAACGTTTCAGCGTCCAGGTAGCGCTGAGTCTGGGGTACAGTAGCGCGCACGAGTCGTTACCGCGTGTTAGAGATTGGCCGGCCAAGGGACCTGCTCACTAACAGCCACCATCATCAGCGTATTAAAGCTCTTCTCGACTTTAAAGATGCTTTCCTGGAGGCCCATCTACTTGGTCAACGTCTAGACCTTGTGCTTTTATGAGTCCTACGATGAATGCCCTTACAGAAAAAAATGTCCTATATCGGGAAGAAACGCTCGGTATGGCATACGAGTGTGGTTCTGAGGGCGCGACCATGACCATTGATTGTGCTGTAGCCTTTGGTCGATATGCCGACTTTAGCCCGAGGGTAAATACAACCAACGCATTGATAGCATAGCCGGGGATGCAGGGGCAACACAAAAAAAAAGAGAGAGAGAGAGAGAGAGAGATCCCAGTTGAGATCTTTTATATTCATTCATGTCCAAGAACTCTTGAATATATTCTCTCATACCGTTTCAAATCCGCGGGGACTACATGCGCCCATCATCTATATACATCCTGTTCGCCCCCATTCTATGTATGCTCCGGTTCGACAAATAAAAAGATTACAAGTACAAAACTCATGTCGGGGAATTGCCTCTATATCCCATCCGTATATGCGGCAGATTATCAGTTGATGCCGGTACTGTTTCCGATTCCATGTCGTGATGAGGAAGTGAATCCTTTTCGAAGTGCTCTCATTATGTATCTACGATGGTCATTTGAATCATGAGGTGAGGGTGAATGCAACACCGGCAATGGTTGCTGCCAGCGCAGCAAGAATCGGGGCGCTGCCTCGGGCTGCAGCACTGTTGCTTCCAGACTGGGGATTGACTCCGGTAGCGCTCATTCCCAGGTACCATGCGCCAATGTCGGTAAGCTTGCCGTCGTTGTTGAGGAAAGCACTGTTAGGGCCGACGTTGCTCGTCTTGGAACGGAAGGCGCCAAAGTAGGAGTACCGCTCAATGTAGTCGATGCGATCAAAGTAGTCGGCGCTCATGTTGTAGAACTCCTGGGCGTTGGAAAGATCCTGGTTGGCGTAGGCGTACTCGGTGATCCAGATCTTGGTGTCGGGGAAACTGCAGGTTTTGTCAGCGTCGTGAGAAGCAAGACGGGCTACCGAGAGCGTTGGGGGGGGGGGGGGGGGGGGGCACATACTTGGCAACGCGCTCGCCGATATGGCTGGCAAGACCGGCAAAGTTGTCATACCAATGGACGGGGAGGAAGTCGTAGGTGCAGTTCTTCTTATCCCCCCCCGCGCTGATAATCTCAGAACAGTTGCCCAGGAACTGTTTCAACCACGGCAGCCCGCCTGGAGCGCCGGTGCAGGCAGGCAAGCCGACCTTGACGCCGAGCTCCTGGAGAGGGATGAAGTTGGCGACCCAGGCTTTGGCGGCGACGGCAGGGGCGATGTTGCTGCCGCCGTACTGCGTGGGCCCGTCGGGTTCGTTGAAGCCTAGGGCGTGGGTGATGTTGATGCCCTTGTCGTCGATCAAGCTCTGGACGCTCTTGAGGAATGTAGTGTCTTCAGGGTTGGACGAGACACCCCACATCATGGGGACGAACTCGAATCGGTCCTGGGGTATTGACGAGAAGGCCGGGCTGGGGATCTCCTGGTAGTTGTAGTACCATGTCAGGTCGGAGCCCTGTTGGACCCAGACCTTGTTGTCCTGGGGCCAATTGGGGTTGGGAGTGAAGACGAGACCGCGTTTCGAGGACGACGTTGCTGCCACGAGGGGCACAAGGGCGAAGAGGAATGTGGGGATCATCGTGATGGGCGGCGCAAGTGGGTGAGACCCTGTCGTTGGTTGGCAGGTGCAACGGCGACGTGAAGATTCGCGACGTTTGGACAATGGGAGCTGGATATGGACCGCGGAGACTGCGAGCTTGTCGACGCGATTTTCAATTGAACGAGCGTGGAAGAGCACTTGCAGGTCGGGTATGCAACGAGCACTGGAAGCGAGCGATACAGGATAGGAATGCTTAAAGGAAGAAGGATAGCAATTGAGCGACCGAACAAGCAAGCATGGGAATTCAAGGGCCAAATGGAAAGCAAGCGAGCAAAAGACGAGGAAGGGTGGGAGCGGGAGAGGAAACGGGATGGGCGGACAGGTGCCTTTGTTTTCATTGTCTCGCAGCCCTGGAGCCAAGACCCAAGTTCCCAAGCCCAAGTCCCAATGGGAAGCCAAGATGAATGGTGATGCAAGTAAGCTAGATAGCTAGACAGATAGCGTGGATGGTTGCCCTTTGTGGTTACCTTGATAAACCACTAACCTACCTATCGTATCCGTACCTACTTGTGCGGGAGAGAGGGGCCGAACCCGTCCCATGCCATGTCCCGTTCTGTCGGGGCAGGCCTTGTACTAATATTGGCAGTGGCGTTGGCCTTCGTTCAGGTTGGCGTTTTGGATACTGGGACCGGCGTGCATCAGTAGCGCCTCTGCGAAAAACACCGGCCGCTGGCTGGACAGCAGGTCAGGTCTTCAGCTCAGCTTGTAGCGTCGCCTTATCCGAATTTAACCATACCATACGAGAAGCGGGCTCGCCTGTCCATTAACGCCTAAAGGTGATGATATCCTTTGTCCCTCGGACTTGGCAGCGAGGCCGAGACTCGCCCTCTCCTTGGCCAATGAGGGCGACATGCGTCCAGCAAAGAGCAATCATTACCCCTGGACACACATGGATGCTCGGCGTCTCCCTTATCAAGATTACCGGTAGGCATACCTACTGCAGAGCATCTGGATGGATGGATGGATGGATGGATTGATGGACGGGTGTTTAGCGTGCCTAGTGGGACGTGTGTCGCAGGGATAAATGGATGACGGCCGCAGGAACGGGTAGCGTCTTGTTGAGGCACCTAGATGCTAGGTACGTAGGCAGGTACGTAGGTAAGCTGGTAAGGAGCGAAGGAACGATGAAAACAAGACCTGCCTGGAAGGTACCCTGAGCTGAGCGTGCGTGTTCTTGCCTCGTGTGATACGATACGACACGACATGGGCTTTCTCGGCCAGCGCCACTCATCAAACGAAACAGCCACTTGGATACGTACCTCACTCACAACCTAATATGTACCTACGCACGGCTTTAACTCAACCGGGCATGGGTCTTCCCTTCCGAGCCCTGCCTCATCTAGCCCCGCCGCTCCTTCACTGTGGTCTCTGTGTTCATGCCCTACATGCACCCCTAAATTTTCACCGTCCTGCGTGCCGGCCGTAGGAAGATATGCTGCTGATACAGCACACCTTCACCAACATAACAATGTGGAACAGCTTATGGGTCGACCTAACTGCAATCTTGATTACCAGTTCTTCTACCATGCATGATTTTGTTGTTTTCCCAACGTCAGAACGAAAGCTATTTCGTCCGGTGATGGCGAAAACTGTAGGCTTCTCGAAAACTACATGGTCTTATTCAAAATCCAACCCAAGATGAAAACTAGTCTGCTGTCCAGCTTCACAGACAGTCTCAGGGCTTCCCGTCCAGACAACCTGTCCTATAATATGTTTCAACCAAGGCTAACCATAGCAAATGGTGATCTACAAAACACATGACAGAGTCCATTCTACCTGTGAGGCTGCATATAATCCCAATATCGCCAGCATTGTGGACGCATACACGAGAAGCTAAGTAGGAGAGAGTATATACTCTTTCACATTAAAAGCCCCAACATAGAAGCTCAGAAAAAAAAAAAAAAAAAAAAAAACAGTCAACGACTTCGTTCAAGACGTTGCACGATGGGCAATCGTCGAGGTTGAATCCTAGCAATGCTTACTCGACAAGCTCCTCATACGACGCCCAGTCCGGTGGACTGCAACTGACACGCCAGACAAAGGCTACATGTGTCGACCTGAGCTTCCACACGCCACGGGACGGAAGGGCCTTGTCAAAAGACCGCTTGAGAAACCCGGTCACGCACCGACAGCGCAATGTCGATCCTACGCAGTTTTCTGCTTCTCACTCAGGGCAACCTCATGGTTTCTGCTGAGACTTATGGCCTTGGTGGACCCCGACACAATGCTGCCGAAGATGGCTCAGTAGACCCGGGCCGATCAACAAAGCCGCCACGCGCCGCACGGGGTCCAACGGGTGACTGCCGGAGACTTCAAAGCCATCTTCCTGGCCGCCCTGTTGAGCCAAAAGCTGGAATCTCTGCAGGCGTTCCGAGAGGATCTCGAAGACCCAGCAAGACTGAATGCTCTTTGAGAAGCAACCCCGATCCAGCGGCTCTTCGTGGCGTTCGGTATAGTTAACTTTGAGCAGCACATGGACGGTGGCAACCTCCCAGGTAGCTGTAGTGGATTCTCGGGGTGGTGGTATACAGCCCGGCTGCTTGGCGGCAGCGGATCAGGGATCTAAGGCTTGCCCAGCACTCAATAGAGTGTTTTTGGATGCAAATTGCGGCCTGGATCCAGCAGCCACAAGGTACCAAGTTTTAGATGGCACTGACCGACGAAGAGTAGGGCGACAAGAAGAGACAGAGGCCACAGCACCGAAGAGGGAAGAACTTTAAGATTACTACCCCGAACAAAGTCTTGCAGAGGCGGAAAATGACGGACCCCTCCGCCCTCCGGCGACACTTGCAAGATCCGAAGACTAGCGGCGTACATATACACTCCCGCAAGTTCATGATCGACATGATATGCGGCACCAGCACAACTCTGCAGCCCGGAGGCTACAACGAGTCGGCCTTCGCATACCGATATGCCACCGGCGCTTCCGGTATCACCATCGGGCATGTGCCGGACCACATCAGGATGAGCACCTTGGGAATTGCCGGCCACCACATGTTTGAGAACTATGACCCCGTCGTTCAGGAGGCGAGCCCGGTACGACAGCAGAGAATCCCCATAACAAGCCGGGCCGGGTCGCAGACCAAGACTACGCGAATACTATTCGGTCACGGCAAAGCGGGGGGCATCAACTGGAACGGCGTCAGGAGCCTCATCGCGGCTCCCGGGTTCGAGGTGCGCAAGGAGCGATACTCGAGCCACATGATTGCGTTGACCGAAAAGGTCCGGGCTCCGCGACTGCCTGTGTCGAAGCCGAGTACCTGCATCCACCCTCCCCACCCGCAAACCACCGGGATCTCGGAAGACACTGGTGCTCGTGGCGACAGCAGCTTGACGCGTTCTTCAACGTCGACAAGGTCAAGATCGGGGCGTACGACCAATTCGCAGGCGGAGGCTGACATGAAGGGTAAGAGATGCATGCGATTATTCGTCCGCAGTTGCGCGTTGTGCGGATCCGGATGCCCGGGATAGGTGTTGTGGCGTGTTGTTCTGGACTCGTCGACGCCGGCACTCCCGCTACCTCGGCCGAGAACGGCATATCTCCTCCTCCCCGTCCTCTCCTCTGGCTGGCCACAGCCACGAAACCCCCGCCGCTCGACGAGGAACACGTAATCCCCCTGGAGGAGGAGGAGGAGGAGGAAGGACAGCGGAATTATGTAGGATGGCGACAAAGAAACCCGCCCGACCTTTGCACCCCTCCCCCGCCGCGTTGCTGCCCTTTTGAAGGGTCTGCTGGTCGATGAGCGCGGTGCCTTGGATGGAATACATTTGTTATAGAAAGGGGAGGAAAGGAGGGGGATTGTTGGGCTCATTCGGGTATGAAGGGTGTACGGTTGGAAGCCGCATCACCATAGTGAACGAATGTTTCTTTCGACAGAGTTGCCGACTCGGTATTTGGTGCTGGTATCCAAATCCACGTCGCGCCCGCGCTTCCTTCGTATCACTGCAACGGCATCATCCCATAGTGAACTACATGTCTGCATTGCTGTACCGTGTCAAGACATGGGATATCATATGGAATCGCCTCAGCTGGGGCTTGGTGACGTCTACGTTACAATCACATGGCCAGTATAACAGGTTTAACAATGTCAAAAGGATTATGATTATCAGGAGACTATCCCATATGTAACATACCGAAAACCCAGTTGATCCCCCGAAACCAGTTCCAAAAAAGCAAAACGAAGGGTATAATGCTATGTGCAGCCCACCATGTTCTTGTTGTGTTCCCGTGTATCCGATTCCCGACCAAGTCCTGGTCTCCCGTCGTGCCGCCTCCCGCCCCCAGTATCCTGTACAATGGACCTCCGTAGCCGGGTCCGAGCCCATCCGCCGTCCCCCGACTCCTGTTCCCGATTCTCCCCGTTCTATTGCCTGGCCCATCCTTCCCTGTCACGCCCGTAGGAATAAATGCAGTTGTATGAAATGTATCAAAGAAGAAAATGAGAGGAAGAGTGTGAGAAATGGAGGTGTTGTAAATCGCGGTGTAAGTTGTGCCTTTGCAGCGTGTGGTGATCTGAGCGATGGGGGAAGAGGGAGGGGATTGTGTAACTCATTGCAGTGCATTGCATGTGTAGAAGGAGATAGCGGCAGTGGTTGTGAGATTACCGAGGCGCAAGTGTCGATAAGCGATGGAGGACACCGCAGAACCTGATGGCCAGGTTCGTTAGCGGTACGCCTAGGGTGTTTGGTCGCATCGAGCATTCGTAATCCAGATCGGCCGGGCCTTTGGGAGGGTGGCAGCGAGGATTCGTGTTTGGGGGAAAAAGATGCGCAAAAATGTAACCAAGTCTATCGCCAAATAGGCTAAACAGAAACGCCGGTGTATCCATCACTCTATCTGACACCAGGAGATGCCAACAACAGCGAGTTCTGAAACAAGGTTAAGAGACGTTCCGAGCGAGTGAGGAAGGATAGCGGTGTGGAATATTGTTGACAACCGATACGACGACGACGACTACAAGGCAGTCGCGGCCCGTGGAGGTACGCGCCGCTAGCGGCCTTGTTGTCGGATGGGACATCAGACCGCGCCCCCCACCCCGTATGCCGATCTCGGGGTCTGGAGTGTCCGCCCGAAGGTTCAAGTTGGAGGGTCGGAACGGCTGCATGTAAATAAGGTCAGCCGCGCCACCCGCGTCGGTAAGGCGACGCTATCGCCGCCAAGACAGGCTTTGGCTATTGAGGGGGTGGAGGAGCTTCCAGCCGTTGGCTTGGAAAATCGACTTCCTGGCGAGGCCGCCTCTTCCGCATGTCTTTTCCGTAATGAACAACCCATGTTCCCGTTTGGGGTGGCAGAGGGACACTACGATTCGGTGAGAAGCCGTGTGAATGGTTCGGGTATGCCCTTGGGATCCATGTACCTATGGGAGGCGGGAACGCCAATGCACGACCGAAGTACAGGCGGGAAAGCAAGCGAGTGGTCGGGAAGTGAGTCGCGTGCAGAGGCTGGCGGGCACTGGAATGGGAGCAGGCGGAGAAGGCGCCGTGCCGTTGGACGGCTTCCTGACGCAGATGATGTACGTCATGCACGCCGGACGGGTGCAGGCGACCCCCTCGAAAAGACCATCACCAGATACACCCCCAACCCATGATGAAATCAAAGTGCACAGCCAATGAGGGGTAAGCTTGAGGCTCTGGGCTCCAATGCGTTATCGATCCGCACACGAGCGAGGTGCTGTCGCGATAAGCTCAGTCGCACTGTCGTCCTTAGTGGCCAGGAGGATCGAGTCCGAGCCCCAATCCCTTCAACATCGTCATGTGTCGCCGAAAGGTTCATCCTTGATGAGTTTTGGCGGGGACAGGACAGGACAAAGAGGGACCACTCGAGCGATGCGAGGCGTCGATGCGTCGGAGAAAGTGGCTCGTCCTTCGATATTGATGCCGGGAAGTGGAGCAGGCGGTACGGGCGGGCGAAAGCGGGGCCTCAGTGGTCCGCCGACTCCATCCAAATCGGGAAAAGTGGATTCGACCACGATGACGCCTATTGGCTTGCGCCACAGCAGCTGACAGACAGCCCCCCCCCCCCCCCCCACCCCTCCCTCCAACGACCCCACCCATCCACACGGGGACAGACACGACGAGAGTGACTGACTGACTTGACCGGGGAGAGGGACTAAAATAAGGAGAAAAAGGATGTGCGTGTGAGAGAGAAAGAGTAAAAGTGTGTGAGTGTGTGAGTGTGTGTGTGTGTGTGTGTGTGTGTGTGTGTGTGACATGTGAAGGGGAGGGGAGGGGATGGGGGAAACATCCGCGGACCCCTACACCCTCCTGCTCTCGCACTCAACCCACCCAGTATCCCAGTCCAAGGTGGTAGCCTGCCATCCCCAATCAAGTCAACGACGTGCAGCTTGCACTCCCCCCCGCCGACGTCTCTTGATGCTTCTCTCAGCTTGTCGTTTGCATCCCGTACTTGGTCCCTCCTCTTGATCCCATGGCCATGTTCACGCGCTCGCCTGCCCGCACACCCACCCCTCGTACCCCTGACAGTAGTGGTGACTCATGCCCGTCATTCTTACCACGACTTCTCGCTAGGCTTATCACGTTTGTGCCTCACAAGACGCGAAATCCAATTGTCGCCCTTCGTTTCCGAGAGCCGTCCCTCACCTGGTCCACAACCATGCCACCCTTCCCTCACTCCCGCCTGCAGGCCTCACGGCTTCATGCGCGTTGCGCCCCGTCCCCGTACCCGTCACCACCGTAGACTTGGTGACTGGGGGCATGGTGCGTATTCATGGGCTGATACTGCTCCGCGTATGTCGTAGGCGCGTGCATCGCCGGTATCGTAGGATCCCAGCGTCCCGAACCCATCGAGGGTGCGTGATGGTTCCCAAGTGGCGCGTGCATCCCGCTGCCGTACGAATGCGTCGTCATCGACCGGTTGTCGTAACCCGTCACTGCTGGCAAAGGCGCAGCGAGGCGGAGTCCGGATTGTCGCGGGGATACCGCTGTGAGTGCTGGCGAAAGATTGCGAGGGCCTGGTCCCGTCGAGTACGCTGGCCAGCTGTGTGTGCTGCCGCTGATTGATCTCGGAGATGTCAACCCCTCTTGGTGAACATGCGAGGCGACACCGTACGATCCGACATGGTCCGAGGCGACATTCGGCGCCGGCGGCGTCGGAAGTGGCGGGGGGTATGCACTGACTGGTGTTGGCGTCAAGAGATGAGATGCCGGCAATGTCGAAGAGGGGCTGGCGCTGTATTTGCCAATGATCTTTTTGAGTGCTGACTCGAGGATCTTCCATGGGAACACCTTGACATCCTTCTCAATGTTTCTTGGTTTCGGGTTCGGGAATGCCATGATGATCTTGAAGAACTCCTCCGAGTCCGCCTTGGCCTTGCTGACGGTCAACGGGCGGAAACCCTCGAGGTTGCGGCGAATGCGGTTCTTCTCCTCGACCGTGAACCTGGCCGGAGCGACAACGAGTTGCTCAAGAAGGTAGATGGTGTCCACCGATGTCACGTAGCATTCGTTCTTCTCGGCCCACCAGATGCAGCTGATGCAGATGCTATTGGGTGGTCGCTCGTTGACGTTGACCGATCGGAAGCTTGTGGTCAGCGTCGATCCCGTCTGTTTCTTGTTGAACATGACGATGCGTCGGCGGTTGGACCATTCCTCCGGCGTCCAGTCCACTGCCATGGAGTCGAGCTTCCCCTGAATCTTCAGGACGGCCTTGTTGGAGTAAGAGCCCCAGTGGTTGTACCCCGATTGCTGTCCTCCCCCAGGTGAGCTGGGAATAGAGCTGGTCCGAACGAGCTGAGGGGTTGTCGCAGAGGGCATGGGCAACGGCGTCAGACTTGGGCGAGATATCTGCGTGTGTGTGATGGGGGGGCCCGGCGTTCTTCCGTACGCCTGCCATCCCGCCATGGGCGGGCGGAGCGGCGGCGGCACCGCACGCGAGTAGTGTTGCTCCGCAAAGGAGTTGGTTCGATAGGCACTGAGCATATTGTTACCGTTGTTGTGATCTTGCGAAAAGTTGCTCCCATAGGGGGTTGGTGCCGGTTGCTGCGGCGCCGTTGCAAAGTCGTACGTATTTGTACTGGCCTCGTTCCCCAGCTGAGTGCTTGCTGACCTGGGGGACTGATGTTGTTGCTCAGGTGACTTGGACACCTTCCTCGTGATGTCGTCTGAGCTAGCACCTGGGCCTGCTTCGTGATATACAAACTGCCCTGCCGCAGTCCTCGAGACTTCCTCGCCGCTCTCGGTTTCAATCAGGAGCGTAACTGGCACGTTCTCATTGTTGCAGCTGGTGACCCCAAATGGCGGCGCCTCGGCTGAGATGGTCAGCATGTAGCCGTTGCTGTCCTGAGAATCCTTCATTGCATGCCCCGAGACCTTCTGCACCCCGAAAACGAGAAATAAGTACGGTGACATGCCGAGGAGATCGTACGGCGACGAAACTTTGACCATGACCTTTGTGCCAGCCATCCCGGAGCTTGGTTGGCAGGACACGACCGATGTGCCTACGCCGACAGGCATGTACGAGCCGACCGCGCTGTTGGCTGCAAATGCATCCTGGTTCATTTGGGCTGCGGTGAGCTGAGCCGCACCGCCGTGCTGGGCGGGATAGCTTTGCGAACCATACTGCTGGTAGGCAGCTTCCTGATACCCACGGGAGGCATCATACCCTGTAAACAAGCACGGGGTGCGTTAGCCAAGTGACCCCGAACATCGAGACAGGTTTCTTCTCGTGGTTAAAGAGACCAAGAAGCTTTCCAGACCCGCGTGAGAGCAGTAGAGCTTACCGTGGATTGGGCCAGCCTGTTGTTTACCGTAGTGGGACATGGGGAGGAGACCACCTGGCGGGGAGTCGCCCCGAAGGTCTCCGTTTGCCCTTGCAACTGCCTCTTCGTACTTGAGAGTCACCGTCTCGGGCGAGTCGAGGCCTTCCTCGCCGATGATGATTGGTCTTTGAGGGTGGAAGTCGGGCTGTTTTGATGAAGCACAACAAGTCAGCCTTGCAACACTCTTTGAACCAACTCGGGCCGGCCACTCTAGCTATGCTTTCTCAACTGCGTCTCGGAAGTGGCTCGGTTCCACACTGTCCAGAGGGCTTGACTCACCTCGAAATGCTTGTAGGAAGCACACTCAAACTTCGCAGCAGACATTCAAGCTGTAGAGATGGGTGCACCTGGGAAAGGATGTCTGGTTCGGTGTCGGGGAAATGCAAACCACTGTTTCGGGAGCGGTGTTGCAACGACAGGAGGAGGAACTATAGCCTTGTGGGACCGTCGAGGGACAAAGGGAGAAAGGGAGAGATATGTCTTGCGATCGCTGTGGTTAGAGACCCGGTCCAGTGTTATCGAGCGAGCCAAGGATAAGTGCGAGCCAAGGGAGGATCCCTAGTGGGTAGAGGAGCGTCAGTCTCAGAAGATTCTCCCGACAGGATTGGTATGAGACACCGTGCTCAGATATGTGGATGGCGTTTCCGAACTGGCTGGTGGCGCTGCGAATTTGAGATGATGGGCTCCACTGGTTTGCAAACCGCCGACGCGACTGGAATCGAAAGAGAAAGATAGGGAACTGCTGGATGGTTCGGTTCGGTTGACGTTGCCAGGTCAAAAATGAACGATGTCGGAATGAGAGAAGTTTGAAGAATTAGGAAGGCTGAGAAGACAGCCAGGACCAGCGATCTTAAAACCAAGACCCAATTCTTCGATGGCAGCTTTTTCGCAACAAGATTCAGATTGATGCAGCCGTCATTGGTCGCCGGGGTGCTGGCAAACCGAAATCTGAGATCAAGCTCCGGGAGGATCCAAAAATTCCAACGCAATGGTTACCAGTTGAAAGGCCTTCGCGCGGCTGGTCTATTCATTGGAATGGAGGTTAGCTAGGGTGTACTCTTTCTCTCTTGGTTGAGAGGTCGGTGCTCCTTGGCAGGAACTGCTGGCTGGATGGGCGGCAGGCCGCAGGACGAACCATCATCGGCTTCCTGCTGGAGTTCGTGGTCCTGCCACCAAGCGCAAGCGGAGGAAGGGGGGATCACGTACTCAACCGTTGAGACTGGGGCGCTTGCAAGAGCCGTGTCCAATGACGGGGCTCGGAGTCGTGGACAAACGGGATGATGCGGTTCGCGATGCCGAACGTGTGGAGCTGGACCAAGCTTCGTTTGTTTGTTCGTCCTGCAGACCGATGGCGAACCTGTTCGCGCGGGGACAAGAGCAAATTAGAAACAAGCTCCAAAGAACACCAAGTCCCAAGGTTCCGTAGCAGCACTTGTGCGTTTCCTTTGGCAGACGGGAGGCAGATATGCGGAGGCCTGGCAAAGCCGCCAGATATCGAGTGATGGGTGGACAGGGTGTGCGGGCGGGCTTAGAAATGGGTAGACTGCGAATGGAGATGGAGAGGGTGAGGGAGAGACGTGGACTCAGAAAGGTCAGACTCTGTCGCTGATTTTGTTGCGGGGGGGTGAAGGAGGTAGATGAGGAATGTTGACAAAGTACGGGCAAGTGGTGTTGCATTTCTCGCAAAAGTTTGATGGACAGATGGCAAGGCAATCGGCCGGTCTCCTTGCAGGGACGGGTACGTGTTATGAGCGTGAAGGGAAGACAACGACGAGTCTGTGGCGACACAGAGGTTGCGGCCGGGTAGATAGATGGATCCACACGAAAGGAACAGGGACCTAGCGAAGATGGTATTGCTTTTCCTCTGCTTGCCGCACTAACAGGAAGCTCACGCACCAATAGCTCTGTACGGGGGGGATCCTGACAACCCTCCCTTACAGTAGCACACCTGGTAGTTTCTTTTCCAGGAGGGCTCTAGAGGTCTCTTTCCCTGGTCAGTCGAGGTAGTATGGTCTACGGGTGACCTTCTGGTGGGGGAAGAAGCGGCCAAGGAGCGATCCAAGGCCGGGTACCATTTGTGGGGTTGAGGAGGGGAGAGAGAGAGAGAGAGAGAGAGGAGGGGGTGGGTGAAAAGGTACCGGGACGCTCAAGACTCAAGATATTTGCGTATGCAAAGAGAGACTGGGAGAGGAGAGCTGGGGCAGGGATAGGGCCGCCGTTGGGATGCGTGAGTGCAGTTGTCTTTTGAGCTGCAAGGCTCCATTGAACTGAAGAGAAAGGGTGGGGGAGCTGGAGTCAGTCCTCCACCAAGGTGGGCGCGTGTCGGAGTGGCTGTAGTTGTGGGCGATGAGGATGTGCGGGAACAACTGCTTCAGCTGGGCAGAGGTGGCATGCAGCCAGGGGACACTGGAGAGAGAGAAAGAGAGAGAGAAGCCGGGGGGGGGGGGGGGGGGTTGGCAAGGGCCTTGGAATAGGGCTGCCGCAGTGTTCATGTGCTGCTTGCTGCTCTGGTATGCTACTCGGACACAGCGAAAGAGCTTGGCAACTCTCTCTCGCCAGAGACGAGACACGGGGCTGCAGTGTCAAAAGGCTAAGAGAAGCAAGAGGAGGAGTCTCTCCTGTAAGGAGACTGAAGGGGGATGATAGACAGCTCGGATTAGGGAAAGAAAGGTACGGCTGTTGCAAGAAGAAGGGGAATGACAAATGACCAGGAACACCTAGGTACGTGTCGAGGAAGAGTGATGGCATGGGTCCGTAGCGGGCAGGAAAAGAGAGAAAGGGCGGGATTGAGAATAGAAAAAGGAATTATGGAGGATCCTTACTCGTCAAGATCGTCCGCGATGAGCGAAAGTGCAAGAAAAGCAGTGCCGGGGTACGCCCCAGTACGTACAGATGATGTGCGGACGTACAGATAGATGCTGCTGCGGATACTACATGCACCCAGTTGTTTGCGTGCACAGACTGGGGATTACAGGCCTCGCTGCTAATGTGAACAATCCGTGTAAGTCAATCCCGGTCTACCTACGGAGTATGTGGACTCGAAAGAGCAGAGTGGTGAGGGGGGGGTATAGACCTTGCCCGTCGTCGGCTTCGTCGTCGCTTGGCACACTGAATGGAATGGCCAAGAGGATGGTGGGAGAGGGAGCTTGGCCTTGACCTTAGGCTTGATCGAAAGGGATAGTGAGATAGCTGAGCTGGGCTGCAAAAGAGGAAG
Organism: Colletotrichum graminicola M1.001; assembly: GCF_000149035.1. Lineage (NCBI taxonomy): Eukaryota > Fungi > Ascomycota > Sordariomycetes > Glomerellales > Glomerellaceae > Colletotrichum > Colletotrichum graminicola. Next base: position 91,755 of record NW_007361047.1, read on the forward strand.
AGACTGGTGAGAGGAGAGGGGAGGGGTGTCTCACAGACGGACCCTTGGGCGTGTTTTGATCAACAATGCTATCCGGTAGAGCTGTGGGTGTCAATGTCTGTAAGCCTTGAGTTAGCGTGATTGGCCATAGCTCCTGTGAGCAGTTGCATCGAGCCCAATGAGCGGAAAGTATGGGATGAACAAGAGGAATGGGCTGTACTATGTAGACCGACTGTGGCATGTGGCCAGCATTAGGACGAACCGGGGCCGCTCTAACGGCATGGAGGGGTGCGGCGGTAGCCTGTGCAATCGGGACACGCTCCAGTGTCACTGGATCTGGCCTGGATACTACCGACCGGCTGAACCCTTGCATGCGTCCGTCCGCACCCAAAACCTTGCACAAGGCCTGTCAATCAATGTACAAGTACGAACGCCCAGGAGGGATACCCTAGCTTTGGGCGCCACATCATCCAATACAAACAAACCCTGGGTGCTCGTGTCGTTCAAAGGATGGAGGGGATGTGATGGAAGAGAAGGAGAGAAGGGGAGAGAGAGAGAGAGAGAGAGAGAGAGAGAGAGAGAGAGAGAGCGGGCATACGGCTGTAGAATCAGACTCGAGCCCATGCCTCCCCCAAGTGGCTGTATAGCTGGGGAAAAGGGTGCATTTTTGCTGGAACAGACATGGGAACTGGCGGGAAACCAGGTCTGAGGGGAGAAAGAGGAGACCGGGAGATCCGCGCAAAGGGATGTAACAGCTAAGGTAGGTAAGTAGCCTTACATCTGATTCAAAACCGTGAGATCCAGTGGAAGGCGTGGGCGTATGTATGTATTCGCTGGGGTCGACCTGTGTTGCGCGTGCGTGTTTGGTGTTTTGGTCAACCGGCCCCTTGTCTTTTTTTTTTTTATTACGCTTTCTAGACGATGCGGCTGAGGATGAGAACGACGGCGACGGCGACGACGACGACGACGAGGGTACAATGACTAACACTGCAGCACGGCAAGACCGGAAGGGCGTTGGCACAGGCCGCTGTCGTCTACGGCCAAGATGAGAGCTCGATGGAAATCTACAAAGATCTCAAGCCCGGCGAGCAATCTGGGCTGTACTTTTCCTGGAGCGAAATCAGTCATTTGGGGGTCACATTACTTGCTGGTGTCTCCTCAGCTTCCTGGGCTGCCGCGGCGCATCTGCCAAATGACGATCTTTGATGCCGCTGTGGAGTGGTTGCTAATTGTCCCGGCGGGGACAAAACGTCTGTCTTTCGACTAGGGGAAATGTACGTGTACTACTCACTCACTGGGGCTGGAAGACCACCTACAGGATGCTTACTTGTTTCTCTTCTCTGCTTCGGGCAACAGATCCTCAAGATCCCGACAGCCTTCCCCTGGTCCGTAGACGAAACGAGACGAAGGGTCGATGTGCACAGGCGAGCTTGGTGTCGTTGTTCCCCTCTCTTGTCACTCGTGCCTCGCTCCAACTTCCCAGTTTGTACGCGTGCGTTTCGGCGTTTATTGAGAGGGAGTGGGGGGGGGTTGATGTGATCTCGGAGCTTCCCTGGCCTCTCCCTAGCCTTTTTGTGCGCCTCCCCCGCCTTGCTTGGTCGTAGTGTCTTGCTGTCTTGCTGTCTTGCTGTTTCCTGCCACTATTATGATTAGTTATTGGCCAGCCTAAAAATGCTAATAGTGCAGGTGAGGCACTCGGCCCTGGTGGCGATCAGTGGATTCATCTTCCCGCTGGAGAATAGCGCGACTGTAACCTCGGCGGTGAAAGAGAAAGCTGTCGGGTCGGATCATTGAGAGAGACATAAGATTGAGCAAGGCTGGAGATTGCTGATGATCGGATCAGACATAGTTGCAAGGGACAGCATGTGCTCTGCATCTGATACCACTGCCGTGGCTCTTCGCTGTCTCCAGCGAGCCATCTTTCAGTACTCGATCTCTCTCTCTCTCTCTCACGCGCGCGCGCGCGCGCCTGCTCAGTGTGTGGGTGTGTGTGCGCGCACACACACACACCCCTTGCAGCCAGCAACACGACAGTGCAGCGAGTTTAAAGCAGCTGCATCTAGAGACGGGATGATCGACGACGGGAAGCAAGCCAGACGGCGACGCCTGTCGGGTGGTCCAATCAAGCTTGGCAGCTCTGCAGACCCAGGAAATTGAGCAAGATCAGCAAACCCCCCGTCGTTTCTGCCCGAACAAGCCCCCTCCCCCCCATCTCAGCTGAACGCCCTGTTTCTCGTCCCCTCCAACGACGCGTGAGCGCGTGTGTGGGTGAATGGGGAAGGGGGACATATTGGGGGTCCGGACAGGGTGCCGTCAGTAGCCGAAGCAAGATAAGCCAATCTGTCCAATGCCGAGCTCGTGTTGCCGTGAATGCCGATGCTGTCCAGTGCCCACAACTGAGGGTTGGTCCATAGCTAATGCTCCATTGATGATGGTCTTGAAGCTGCAAGCTCACAATTCTCTCTCTCTCAAAAGTTGCCTCTGTTCTATCCACAGGTACCTAGGGGATCGGGTGCTCTTCTGATCCAGGGATGCCACGCGGAGTGTGCCATATAAGGCAAGGCAAAGCCGGACATATAATACGGGTGCCTGGCTCAAATCTGGGCGGACGAGGATGTGGGTCCAAGGAGAGTAGGTAACAGAGAAACAGAGAGTTCAAGACTCACGAATTTAGCAAGGCCGTGGCGTGGCCCGTGAGTTGGCGTTGTCTTGTGCGGGAATAGGCGGACCTGGTGTCTGTTTGCCTCTGAATGTCAACTTTGTTCATTTGGATCCCGTAGCGCCCGTGTCTCGCTGTCATGTCAGGCACGCACGTACTGTTGGAAGCCCCCCGTTGGATGAACCTTCTTCGCTGTAAGTCTACCGTAACTAGCGGGCAGAGGGGACTTGATGGCGTCGACCAAGCTCCTAGCCTAGCGAGTGTGTCGGAGAGGCAACAAGCGTGAGACTTGTGTCTGAGATGTCTCTGTTGACAGCGATAGCTTGACGTGATGCGATGAGGTATTCGGAGAGAGCCGCAAGGGTAGGAGTGCGACGGATGGCCAGCAGCAACCAGAGGGACGGGCGTAGGGTGCGTTTTCAAAGTGCCAATATTGGTCAATGACGGGATCAGGAGTGTAAGGTATCCAAGTGTCAAAACTCAAACGTGCTGGCTAAACAACTAGCGTCGGATGACGCTCAACGTCAACTACTGCCGGGGAACGGTTGCGGTCTTATATTCAACGTGGGTATTCTGGGAATACCTAATCAGTGGCTTCCCGACGGCGTCTTATGCTAAACTAGGTTGGATATGCCATCGTCCCAAACGTTGCCTTTGTCGAAAACGTTGGTGTAGCCTTTTTGGCCGATCGGAGCACGGCATTGAGTGCCGATGCGGCGGCCTAGGAGAGACACTGGTCAAGGCCGAAGAACTGCCAACCAGAATTATAGACGCTGTACCGGTACGCTCTCTGTGAATGGGGGGCGAAGCGAACGACGGCACAACGCGTTCGGCGGTGGCGAGTGCTTCCTTCAATTGCCTTTGTGTTCCCATGCGAGGCGATAATGGAGAGAATGACTGAATATGGACGAGTTGGTGAAGGACGCGTGTGCCCTTGATCGAGACCATGCCCTTGCGCCAAGAAAAGCGAAGTGCAGCTGAGTGAAGGTACTCCAGGGGGCCAGGACGTGATATAGCTAGATAGTACGTGCATATGGCGGTAAGCGGCGGGTGTGACATAACCCGACTCGACGAGGTGAAGGGAGGAAGAAGGCCGGAGTTGAAATGAACGCCAGGCGAAGGGGGGGAGGCTAGCGTCACACCCTCACAAGGCTTTGGGGTTGGAGAGAGTGTTGGGAACTGCATGCCATGGCGATGACAAGGATGCCGAAATAACCAGACGGCGATTGGCGGCTGTAGTGCGAGGAAGGTAACTTTGAAGGGCCAAGCGGGCACGCAGTTTCGCTTCTTGAGGCTCGGACCAAAGTTGAGCTCGCATGGGCTGGCTGGCGGATTCGTCTAGGGCGTCACGCCGATGTAAAAGAAGCGGTTGTACAGTTTCGGTATGTACCGCGTAGAGCAAGGGGAGGGGCGTTTGGCTGGCGCCAGTACTCCGTACAGTAGGTACAGATAGAAACCGCAACCAAGGTGTGGGAGGGAGGGCGTTGGGTCGTTACAAATCAAGTCGGTTGCATAGGTAGCCTCGGTAGTGTTGATATCGGTTCCTCGACTCGACTAGGTAGATTGATGGACCCATTGCCACGGCAAGGTCCAGGTCCGTCTCCCGTCGCCTCTCCTGGTCCGGAGGAAAAGGACAGGATCGACGGCTAGGAGGAGGATTGCAGGGAAAACCCTTGCTGTAGATCTCACAGGCCTGGACCGGGTACGAAGCAATACCCAATATCAACCAAGTCCCTCTGCGCCAGGGCTGGAGCGTTCTAGGGGATACGTACGGAGTACAGGTACACACGCGTACTTTAGAGATTGCAAAGGCCGTAGCGCCGAACTGAAGTGTCCGTATACTGCGTAGGGCGGGAAGAAGGCGTTTGACATGGATACGGCCGGGGCGCGGGAAGCAAGTGCAGCAACGAGGGTGCGGTAGCCCAGCTCATGGTGTGGGTATTGGTGTGGGTGTCGGTGTCGGTGTAGGAATAGGTGGCTTAAAGCAGTTGGATTTCTCGAGCTGTCGACGTCGGTTGAGAGGGCTTGACTTGATGATGCGGGCAGTGAGTGGTGAGTTGTGACGAGTAGTAATTGTTCGTACACTAGGTAGGTATCGTCGAGTGTGGGAGTGAGTGGCTGGCGTGGGCGTGTGGGTGCGGGTGCGGGAGAGAGACGGCGGCGGACGGGAACGACCAGGGCGGGCAGATGGTATGGATGACGGTGCTGAGGCACGCGCCACCGTGGGTAGGGAGGTACTTGGCTTGGCCCTTTGGGCAAGTACCTAGGTGGGTAACTTGCACCGCACCTACCTTTAATGGAAGCCGTTACGGATACTGAGGAAGTAAGTAGTCTGTCTACCTACATTAGATACATTATTGGTAGATATGTACCTAGGTATGCTGCCCGGTACCTCCCTAGATAGGTAGGCAGGCAGGCAGGCAGGCAGGCAGGCAACTGAGAAGGCTGTCAGTGACGGAACCGTGCAACCTCTAATGCTAGGTAGTAGCGTAAGGCAAGGGCCGCTGCCAAAACTGATGTATAGCTCTGGGCAGAGATCAGGCGAGTTTCAGTGGGCAGGCTCCCCCCATTAGCCGCCGCAGGGCGCTGGTCGGTGTCGTTGATGTTACTTTCTCTCCCTGGGGAAAGCAAGGAAGGAACACTTTGCGAACCTCGCCGCCTCGAGCCGCACTTTCCTCTTCACTCCACCAACACGCCAGGCAGCAGGCAGGCAAGTGGCCCTCTCCCCACGCTCCTCCTCCTCGCTCCCTCCTTCCTTCCTTCCTCCCTCACCACTTATCACTACCTACGCAACATCGTCATGGCCACCTTCCCTTCTCTTCATTCCCTTCTTTTCCTAGGTAGGTAGGCACTGTCCCTCCTAATACTATCCCTTCCTTCCCTCATACGATACACCACCGCCGCCGCCTCCGCCTCCGCCACCCAATAATGGTAATATTTCCCCTCCGGCTGTACTAGGTTCTTTTTCTTTCTTTTTCTTCCATCAAACCCGTCTCCCAAGTTTCCGAAAAAAGCATGTCCCACCCCCCCTAGCAATTTCATATCGATACTGACCACTCACCCACCCACTCACTCACTCAGTCATACAATCTCCATTCTCCCTTGTTGACGAGGACACGCCGTTTCTGCAGGCCGCCGTTTCGACCTCGAGTTGTGATTCGAACGCACTGGCACACTCACCATGTGGTACTTGTCCAGTTCTATCGGTAATGCTTGTTGTTCCTGGCCGCATGCGTCAAGTCACCATCCGACCGACCGCCTTTAGCAACGGATGATGCTCTTCGCATACGGCCGTACGTGCACCTCTTCCTCACAAGTCGACATCGACATCACCACCCGCTCCCTGCTCTCATCTCATCTCATTACCCGCCCCATATCGGTATGGTGCCATCCTGAGGTCGCCTCCAGGAACGCCCTCACTGTTCTCACCCCTCCTCATCGTCCTGGACCTCATCGCCGCCGCTGCCGTCCTCTTGCTTTCCTGCGGATCTGGACGCTCAATCACAAAACTTTCCCATCTTACCATCCCTGCACAGGCACTGACATGTCGTATTATCGACTTCGACTGCCTCTCGACCTCTCTCACTCACTCTCTTCCTGCCTTGGGTACTTGTACTTCTCACTTTACCATGGCTCTGGGAAACTCGCCCCGTCTCACCACAGTCAACACAGTCACCGACCGCACCCCTCCACCATTTGTTTACCAGCCGTGCTACCTGAGCCCGCCGGTCCTCCCCCACCAACTGTCTCGCCTCGCTTCTTACCGTTTAACAACTTCGCTCTTGGTGCAACTCTGCCAAACTTGTCCCGTCACAGTCTCGCCTTCATTTCTCTCGAATCACCTTGCAGCTTTTCTCCCATTACAACAAACCTTCCCCTACCCTGACGGTCGGATCAGAGCGCCTTCTGCCGTCGACTAAGGTACTTTACTTATCCATCCCCCGGGCGGACGGGTACGCAGTCCTACCAGATGCCTGGTCGGCTTGCCTAGGGCTGTCTCTTCTTATGCAAGTCATCCGGTCAAGGGGGGGGGTGGTTCAGACTTGGGTCGGTACCTTGCGTCGTCCATTGCTTTGCCTTTGGACCCCCCCCCCCCCATGTTGCAGATTCGAATTGCCCAGCGCAATTCGTACCGACAATTTGTTTCGCTTCCTAGGCTACGAGACAATGTTCCTCCGGCCCATATCCTTGTTGGACCTTTCGAGGAAGCCCTGAGCCTTCTATTTCCTGTCCCGAGACCGCATCAATATACCCCCAAATTGCTGCTGCTGCCCAGTTGGCCGCATGTACTCCGGCTCTAACATGCAATCTTCTTGCCGCTCGCTCGTCGGCGCGCAACCATCTCCAGGTTTTGGGACACTCAGGTCTGCGGGACTGACACGAGGAAACCCTCATCTCACTTGACAAGTTCATGCACACCGATATTGTCTACGAAGCAGACCTCGCGCTCTGCCTTGCGGGCCCTTTTGGCACTGGCCAGGTGGTGGTCACTTCGCTTCTCCTTCACTGCCCTCAACCCAATGTCCGCTGTCATCATCCAACTGCCGTGCAACACGCATCTGCCTCTTCTTCGGGAAGCGGCAACGCTACCTACCGGTCGTTCTTGACAGACAGACACACCGCCATGGGGTGTGAGGTGCACCTAGAGGCTAGAGCTTGGGAGGCCCCATGAAGCAGCTTCGTGTGACACCATTTTTATCCATGCGAGCGACTCTCTCCCTCTCTCCCTATATCTCGCTCTCCGTCTCTGCCCCGACCCTTGCTTAGCTGTGGTTGCGTTCAGCTTGCCCCCTCTCCCTCGGTACCAAAACACGCCGCCATGGTTTTGCATGCGGATAACCGCTGCTGCTGGAGTGCTTACATCCTCGCTAATCTGCTCCTAGTACGGGGGTTTGTGGTCGGCAATACAGCCACCCGCATCACCGAAACCGCATCATAGCATCGTACCAATGCCGCTCCTCAAGCTTTCCTTGGCACTCCTCGAGTTGTCCCGTGTCCGTCGTCATCGGACTTTTGGCGATGCGGATGAGCGCGTTGCGCCCGCTTGAACCTGGGGCGCACGACCGAGTTCCCGTTACGTCATACTGGGCTCGACTAGTGGCCCTTTTCTTTCTTTTTCCTTCTCCAATCTGTTAATTCTGTTGTTGTTATTGGTGTTGTTGTTGTTGCTCTCTGGCCATTGCCAGTTGTCTCTTGCACAAGAACGCATGTTACTACTGTATGGACACGCAGCGCAGCGGTTATAATCTGCCAGTTGTTGCACATCAGACCGGTCACCCCGATGGCGGCACAAGTTGGCAGACGGCAGCAACTTGTCTGTCTCAAGACAACAACCCATGGCCCATCCAAGCAAGTAGTGGCTCAGCGGCTCAAACCACCTACTCGCCTCAAATACTTCATGCGCGCTCGGCAAAAGACGTTATACGGCGTATGCCCTGGGCTATCTATCCGTGCGACGTTGGCACAAAACTTCAGCCAATCTGTTCCTTTACCACGACCCGATGCTCTGGACGCTGACCCCGTGGATCGAAGACAGCACGCACAAAGGACCTGTCTCAAGCACCCGCGCCCGGCTGCTGGATCTTGGGTAGAAGCAGGGTTGGGAAGGATCACACTACATGATAGGTCGTGTCGCCACCCGTCGAGCGAGGCACATACTGCTGCTACACGCCTCTAGTCATGAGAAAGGTCACAGGCCAACGGACTGTGGCCGTCGCCTCCCCCGCGACACGGCGCCGGGTGAGAGGTTTGATGACAACGAGACCATGTGCGCTGTCGTTCTCTCCCAGAACCGTCCTTCTGAATGAGCTTACCTGGCCCGTTCGTGGTGGGTTCATGGCCAGACGAATAGAATAGCCTCTGTTTCGCTACGCTGATGCGCCGAGATACCGTGGCAAGATATTCACTTGTTCGCAGCATATGCAATGTACAGAAACGGCCCACTAGTTTCCAACCCAATGTCCAGTCGCTATCGTAGCTAGCTACTGTTTACAAGATATTACGAATTGGCTCTAAAGCCCCGCCAAGGTCATCGACCTCTGCGCTCGAGACACGTTGGCTATCCATCATCCGCTGGGCTGCGTCCACCACCGGGACTCGCGGTGATACACTGGGTGCCGGGGACGTCGTAGTGGTCTCCATGTTTGTGACACGGCAGCGTGGCACGCAAAATGACACTCGTCGCACCATATGATTCCGTGAGAGCTCTGTGGGAAGCCGCCAACATACCTCATCTCGGGGCTTCCCTCGATCCTGCAGCAAGGCGTCTCCAGCCAACTGACGAATCAGCAACAGGCAAAAAGGTATATGGGCGGCAACCATGTAAATGGCACGCAGAAAGTCGCAGAGTCCCGACCTTCGTCCCTCAACCCGGCCCAGGCAGTGTGACAGCGGCGACCCATGGTCTCTCTCTTTTTCCTTGTCTTTTTTTTTTCGTCTTGCCGAAACAACCTTGTGCAGAACGCTGGGCCTATCATGGTGTTTCGCGTTCATGTCCCAATATGCCAAGCATAGGCCTTCCAAATAACCTGGGATTGGGGGGTTATCGGAATAAGAAACAAGGGCGTTTCGTGGCGCTCGGCGGTACGGGGACTAACATGGGTTTTTGGTGAGGGGAGGGAAGCTCCGGGCTATTAATCGAACGTGGAGCCTTCGGCATATATCTCGCGAGAGAGAGCCTGATCTGGGTGCTCCGTACTGACCACCACTCATTTGTGGCAACGCTACAAGTCGCAAGCATCTGTTTCCCGAAGAGCCTTGATCTATTGTGCTAACCGGCCACCTGTTGTTGTGTTGGACGCAACCATATTCTTGCGAAGTTGAGGTTCCGGCGACGAGGCACCTACGTACCCTGCCTACTGACACCGGTCAGGGTGCCACGGGCAGCCGCAGCGCTTGCACGGAATGACATATTGAACTGGACGCAGTTAGCCACGGATGGTGCGACTGATTGCGATATCTTGAACGACATGGGACGCCGCGGCCTATTGTGATCCCAGATCTTGGGGGATCCCGGCCATCAGCGCAGTCCTTGTGTGCACATTGTCCATACCTGGCTCGCGAATCGAATGGCTTGGCTCGACCCATGGAGGTGCCGCTCGCAATCTCAACCGGTGTTCCCCCCTCTGGGGTGACTCCCTCATCACCCACTCGGTGCCGGAAAGCTCATCAACCTCACCGGTTCACGTTTGATTTGCAACCACGTGGGCAGATTAATGATCGCCCGGGCTAGCCGCCCAGGTCAGTTTTGGATCCCCCCCCTGACGCGCTTCGCCCTTTTGTTGCTACCCTCGAGGGTGTATCCCAGGACTGAGCTCGCGGGGGACTCGGTGGCCTGTTTTGTTCTTGGCACACCTATTGCTGGACCCGTTCGGATGAACAGAACGATGTGCTCGGTTTCGAAGTTGCGAAGGAGGGCGGGCGGATCTTGCTTCGGGGGGGGGGGGGGGGGGGGGGCAGACACCGCTCTAGAGATCGACTTCAAGCATATCATTGTCTTACAGCTGCCCCCAGGTCCCATCTGCCTAGGACGTGTGTATACCTAGGCTATAGAGCTGGGAGGGCTAGGGTTCTGGGGGGGGAGAGGGAAGAAAAACTCCCAGCTCACCACCGTTGCACTCGAGGTGGGTAAGCAGAGGCTCACTAGCTTCGGTACAAGAGCTAATACTCTTCGCATCAAGGCCATCCCCTAAATGCTAAATGCACATGCACGTCTCCGTACACCGACAAGAGCTGTGGCAGAGAGAATGGGAGAGAGAAAATGGTGGGATAGCTGCATCGTCTTTGGCAACGAGCAGCCATCAGATGATGCAGGGTGCCTTAAACATGCGTTCCTTGGGTTTGCCGCGCTTTTCGCCTGCTCGCCTCAACACAAAGTTCGCCGTAGATCTGGCTTTCCAGCCGGCATCCCAACTATACGAATACCCACCGCTTCACTTCCCGACGATGGGGGACAGACGGGCTGCGGCACGGGAAAGGATCCGCATTATCCTCAGGCAGAGATCCCGCCACAGCCAGCCTGCGAGGCGCGCCGCTCTTCAGATAGATGTCTGTCTGGTCGCCGACCAAATCATCCCCCTCCCCGCTCGTCCCTGAGCCCTCCCTCATCGACATACCACGGTGAGGCGCAATCCGAGCTCGGCATCATCCATCCTCCCCCTTCCGGGGGAGGGGGGACGATGACACCTAACGGGGGACCGTGTACACCGAGATCGACGCGTTCTTACCAACTTCGACATGTCTTACGAACAGAGGCCGAGCGGCCCTGGGGGTTGATGCGCGCCTCACTCCTTTTTCTTAGTTTCCTTCACTGGGGATATGTGGAACCACATTCGATGGGAGAACTACCTCTGCGTAGCGAACGGACCGGTCCCAGGCAGTCGGCTGAGACGAGATGGGGGAGGGGATGTTCTCTAAAGAGAAGATACGAGTCTGACGACACCCTTGCATGGCCCTGCTACCTACTCAATCCCAAACCGCACAACCTTTCGCGGCTCACAACCGCGTCTCGTACCGCTTATCCACGCGAGTGTAGCACTTTTCACCGCCGCGTAAAACGTCTCTTTTCCCTTCTCTTCCCTTTTTCTGTCGGTGGACAGTGGAAACGGCATGGCCAACAGTGGCGGGCACTCCTCGCCCGCGGCGCGCTGCCACCCAATCTCTTGGCCAGACATGCCATCAAAAAAACAAGAACGAAACCCACTCCCCCCCCCCCCCCCCCATGCAGGTCTCGCTCGTGAAGGTCCTCCATTGGCCCAGCCCCTCGTTGTCATCCAAGATGCAAGCCCCGAAGGGGGAGGGAGGACTGAGGCGTCTGCTGTGCCTTCGCGGTGACAGTTAAATATGCTCTCCTTCCCCGCCCCTGGTTTCTTCTTCACGATGTCCCTCTTTTCTTTCCTACGGATACGCCCGAGAATTGTCCTAAACAAGGGGGTAGATCCAAGACAGCTCTCAGATCGTGGTTTATTTTTGTCCAACTCGTGGGCCAGAGAGGGACAGATAGGGGCGTATCGGGAAGATGGTGCTGCAGCAACCCCTTCTGGCAGTCCCCTCGCGCCTCTTGCGTTTTTAGGCTTCCGTCGGAGTGGTCAATTCCAATCCCTGTGGGCCATTTGGCGAAGCAATCTCCAATATTAAATAGCGGCGTCTGGCTGTTGGTAGGTGGAGGCGAGGCCCTCAATACCTGTCGCCACCACGTCAGTTTGTGGTGACATGCAATCAGGTCATGCGCAGTTGCGCCGACAATGATATTGATGCAGAATAAGTGCTTCGGTAGCATACCGTGTCCTCCACTATAGGAATGAATTAACGACGCTCTATCGATGAAACTTCGTCGTAACCCCTAATGATGAATGTAGCCAGCACTCAATGCTGTTCCTCTTGCGTTTCATGGCCACAGACGATCTGTCCCTGTGATGTCAATCCTTTTCTGGTCCTCCTATGGTCTCCAGCCGATCCGATCGCTTCGATCACCAGGGGGGGGCGGTGTCTGAGGGGTGCGCTTGCCAGTCTATAGTCTATATCGCGTCGACGGGAGGGCGCCTCGTTCATCTATGATCTGGTACCTTTCGAGGCGACGGACAGAGAAGCTCCCCGGACCACGAGATCAAGAGCCATTCAGGATCACTTAGTCTAAGACACCGCATGATCTGATAGCCGAGTTGTGATGTTGTTTTGTTCAAGGGGGGGGGCGAAAGAGCTCCAGTCCTGTCCCACGGTGAGCCTCTCGGTCAAGCTGGGCCAGGGACGAGATATGCCGCTGGAGATCTCGGCAGGATTCGTGCTCGCCCAGCCCGGCTGTGCTTCCCCTCGCGTCTTCCTTCTTTAATCAGGACGCTGGACTCGGTGAGCGGGCGGGTCGCGAGGTTACAGGGTGAGGTCGGTTCCGTCGTCAGGCTCGATCGGTGGCGCGCTCTGGGCAGACCCCCCTTCGAGGCGGCAAGTCGTGTAGGCTTCTGTGGTCTCGGGTGGCCGGGCATGTGTCGTCGGGTACCTCGATGATGGGCTTAGGAGGCGGTTTGAGCGTATCAAGCCTCTTGTCTCACGGCAGCGGAGCCGTGAGTCTTGTGTTGGATCACTCCGCGTCGGTCCGAGCCCGGCGTCGATGAGCTATGAAGACTATCCTATGGGACCCAGATCCGGTGCTATTTTACCTAACCTGGTGACTGTTGTCCTCGGCGCCATGAAACTTGAATTTGATTACGCTAAAGCGATTTTTAGATAGTTTATGTGTGCTTGGAGCAGATAACACTGGCTACGAACGAGAATTCCATAATTACGTTTTGGGGCTCTTTTGCATTCTTGCTGCTGCTGTTGCTGTATATGTGTCTGTTGAGTTAGCAATATTATATGTAACATGAGATGGCAAGTCTCCTTGAACTGTCGTTATGTTCGGTATCCGCTCAGAAGAACAAGATTGCCTGATGTATTCTTTATAGACATTATTGCAAAATGATCGTGCTCATGGCCTCTAACATAACCACGATATCGCATCTCCAGTCTACCTCAATCGATGTCATCCAAGTTTTGATGCCGTAGACTTGGGAGCTATAACGCATAGTTGACAGTCAATCATTTTCATTGTACGCGTGATCTCCTCAATATACCTGTCACCCTTTCTATAGCCTTAGTACCTGAGTATCCGGATACTTGTTCTGCCACCACGCGGCGGTACGCTCGTTCACAGCTCCTCCTTGACAACCCTTTGAGTGCGGTCGTGGCTCTTAGTTTTGAAACCATCACCGGGCGTCGCAATTCTCCTCAGGCGGAAGACCTTGGCCGCGTGGCTAGGGACTTTGGTCTTCAACACGCCCTTGGCCTCCACCTCGCCAACCTTCCTGCCAAACAGTCTCGGGTCCTCCTTCTCCAAGCCAACGGCGTAAGGGATCTCCGTGGCGTTGTACCAGTTAGCCTTCTGGAGGATCTTGACCCTCGATCCGTGACTGTCAGCGGCGAACAGCGACTCGGCCATCTCCGTCGACATCCTGTCGGCCCAGAGGTCGTGGATAGCCCACTTGGACTTGACCTGCGGCGCCGCGCCGCCGGGGCCGTCCGAAACGAAGATCTCGGCCAGCGACGACTCCATCTCGACTTCGGCGCCCGCCGCGTTGAGGAAGATGACGGCCTGGTCGCCGTTCTCCAATCGTCCGCTCCACACCTGCGTCTCCGCGACGCCGTACTCGTCCGGCGTCAGTACCCCGCCGACGTCCCTCCGCACCCGCAGCACGCTGCGGCCGTGCGGGTCTTGGTTGAGGGCGATGATGGCCGGGTTGTTGACAATGCTCAATGCCTCGGCGGGCATGTCCCGCAGGTCGTTGCCGAGCATCAGAGGGGACTTTAGGGCGGCCCAGAGGGCAAAGTGCGCCTTGTACTCCTCGTCCGTCATGCCGCCCTGACCGACCTCGAGCATGTCAAGGTCGTTCCAACCTCCAGGGATGCTGCGGTCAGCGAAGGCAGCGACGCGGTTAAGGATGAAGAGAACGGAACAGTGTGTTCCTGGGGCGACGCAGAAAGGGTCCGCTGCAGTGGTGCAGCTGCACAGGTCATCGGGGCGGGTGAAGGAGTCGTAGATGTCGCCCGACATACGCCAGGCGTGGGCGATGGACATTCCCCACTAGGTTTGTCAGTTCATGCGTCCCATCGTAGATTTATGGAAGACGGAGATGGGAAGGCGCGTACTGTGTGGACGTAGTCTTCACCCCAATTGCAGAGGTTGAGGGCGATAGGCCGCCCTGTCGCGTTCAACGCGTCGGCCATGACCTTGAACCGGTCAAAGGAGATCTTCGGCGTGCCCATTCTTCCCATATGGTAGCAGTTATCATACTTGAGAAAATCTACGCCCCAAGAGGCGAAGTTCTCGGCGTCCTCCTTTTCGTGATCGAGCGAGCCAGCTGAGGGGGGGTGTCAGCACTTCCTTGTCTTTCTGCTCGATATGAGGGCAAACGCCGAGGACCGAATGTCTACCGGGATAACTCACCGAATCTCGCGCACGTCATCTCGCCGGCACTGGAGTACATCCCGTACTTAAGTCCCTGAGCGTGCAACTGATCCGAGACGTGCTTCAGGCCGTTGGGAAATTTTGCAAGGTTGGGATGGATCTTGCCCTGGGCATCGCGGCCGTTCTCGTCCTGCCAGCAGTCGTCCAGCACGACATGGTCGTACCCTAGGTCGCGCAGACCCAGGCTGATGACGCGCTCCGAGGTGCTGAGTATGAGATCTTCCGAGACGTCGCACGCGAAGGCGTTCCAATTGTTCTTGTTCACATCAGTCGGAAGAACTTGAAAGTCTGACAGAGAGCTTGATCTCTATGGAGAGACTGTCATAACTTACCCAGCCCATTGGGGGCGTGATGGCCAAGCCGTTGTTGAGAGCCGCCACCCGTCCTGCGGATGCGATTGCGGCCACAAGGCCCAGTGATCTGTAAACCATTTTGTATTTTTTTCTAAACCAGTTGTAGAAACTGCAATGAGTCCTGTTTCAGTCTTTGACAACTAGACAAGAAGTCAATGCCGCTGGGACCCGACTTTTATACGGTCCAAGGCAGCAAGAAAATGTGGTATAACGGATCCTCTCAGCCCCTCATCGCGACTTTCCAGGGTTCCTGCACATATCGTGTCTTCTCACCTACTTCAACTAATTAACATAATGCCCATTGCCAAGTGAGGGGCAGAGGGGCAGAATCAGACGGTGAGGTCGCATGACAGGGGGCGGAAAAGTCGTGGAGTTTCCCGCCGCCCTTCTCCGCATCAAACGTAACCGACTCATGCAGTCGCATCCGTAGTCAACTGGTTAGATGAAGACTGGACTCGGAATCTCACAATGTTACAATAATTACGAAAAGAGACATTGCCGGACTTGATCGTGCCGAAAGGAAACCCGTTGCTGGGAAGGTGAAAACCCATATTCTGTACTTTGACAGGAGATCTTTGACTAGCCGGTATAATTCTCGGGACAGGACCCGACTGGCAATCCATGCCACGAAGATAAACCGCTTCTATCTAGTCCTGTCTGGTCTCTGCCGACCGGGCCAACTTGTCACATGCAAGAGAAGAAACTTATCAGCCTCTCGAACCCACTCAGTTCGACTGGGGTTTGCCTCATGCAACGGGCCAAGAGCCCAGATTTGGTTCCCCCAGCTTTCACCGCACAACCCCTCACCGGGGCCCCTCCATTGCCCACAAGGACTCCATCTCGTCACCATCCCCGTGCCGGCCTATTGTGGCCTCCTTCTCCTCCATCGGCTCCGTAAACTCAACCAAGAACCGCAGCATCCAGCGGTCCAGCACAAAGCTTGTGTCGATGCTGTTCCGCGCCGTCTTGTGGAAAGCCCTTAGTCTGCTGATGGCTCGGTCAACCGTCGGCCAGTAACAGCGCAGCTGCAGAAGCATCTCAAAGTTCCTCTCGAGACGCCGTCTCGCCAAGCCAATATCTACCTCGTCGCCGCTGAACAAGAGCGTATGGATCTGCACCGTCGACGCAATCACCAACACGTGTGCCGCCATCGTGTACCTTACGTCCGCCCCCGCAGTCGTCTGCGTGCGGTAGACCATGTCGCACAGCCTGGCCGCGTGCTCCTTGCACCGGGTCGCGTACGTGTTCCGACGGGCGACGGACACCGACGCCGTGGGGTTGATGGCCGTCGTCGTGCCTGCGCCGTACAAGAACTGGTAGTACAGGAGCTGGCCAAAGTGGTAATACCCCAGGTACACAGCCGCGAATGTCCTACCGAGGCCGCGGGCGGCGAACCACGCAAAGTTCTCGGGGGTATCGCGCATGTTCTCCGGCAGCGCGTCGAGCCAGCCCTCCATCCTCGCGTGGAGCGCGTCGACGCCGTGCCCGAGGGCGTCCCAGTCCGGGTTCTCGGCCACACATCGCTGGTTAAAGTCGTTGATGTCGAGCAGGATCCGATTGAGCCGCACCATCTGCGAGAGGTGCTGCGAGCTCTGGCTCGACAAGGTCGCACCCGCATCCGCTGTGGTCCGGGATGCACCGCTGCGGTCCAACGAGAGGAACGGTAGATCGTCCATGGGCAGGGGGATGTCAGATCTCGCCGGCAGCAGCTTGGGCAGCTTCACCGCGGTGGACGACCAGACGTCAATCATGCAGAGTGACCACCAGACTGGGGAAGGGACCTGTTAGTTTGGTTCATGTGCCTTGCAGATGCAAGCTTTGCGGATGCTAAACTTGGCACAGCGGATGAAGGTGACCCAGGCTTACCCCGTATGTTGATCTCCCGTTCCAGCAGCGTGGTCGCTGGCCTATTGGGGAGATCTAGCAGTAACGCCGCTCTACATGCAACGCCGTAATACATGTTCTCTGCTTCCCCATTGCCGTCGGCAGTCCAGGCGGCTCCTATCAACACGCATAACTGTATCGTAGTCAGTGACACGTCGCGGAGGTTTAGGAACCCCTCTGCAGCTTGCAAGTACCCCTGTGCTCGGTCTCGGGGGTCAACGTCTGCCAAAGCCGGGTCTGTATAGAACCTAGAATTGAGTTAGCTGGCGGTCTCTCTCAAAAAAATACCCACCAGCGTTGGTAGCCTCGTAGGAAGACACACCTAGCAGATAGGGCACAAATGCCATATAGAATCCCGTGTGGGACTCGGTCGCCGAGTGCATCCTCGATGAAGCTTGGCCGATGGAAGAGGGAGTGGAACTGGTCATGGATGTAGTCGAAGTAGAGTCTCACCAAGTCCAGACGGACCGGCAAGCTAGGTAACGCGGCATGCGGAGTGGTCTCACATCGGCCACACCAGCTACCGGTGTGACAGCTGGGCGGTAACGCACTCGCGTGTCCATGATGCAATGGCGGCCCCCCTAATCGAGCTTGCTCTTCCTGGCGCTGTTTACGCTGATTCTCTAGCTGTTCATAATAGCCGCCTTCCGGGGGCCTCTGATTGCATTTGATCCCTCTCTCGCTACAATATACGCAGTCGACAAGGCCGTCCTGGATTTGGCATTTGCGCCGGCGGGCACTGCAAAGAAGGGTGTCAGGTTACGGGCTGACTCGCAACGCCAGCGGAAAAGAAAGAAAAAACCAGAAAGGGAAAAGAGGTAATGTACCGGCACGCAGCGCAAGCCGAGGGTTTCCGCATGCCAAGGGGGGTTCGTCAGACGTCTCTCGGACTGAAGACCGAGAGGCACTTTAGTCTGTGCAAATGGAGAAAAATGTAGGAACGGATGGGGGCCGGTTGCAAACCGTACTGTAGCAGAGGAAAACGAGACACCAAAAAGGACTAGGTAATCTCACTGGCAGAGACGAGAGGGCCAGGGGTTGGGTGAAGGTATTTCACCATGCCGTGGTTGCCCCGTCCAGTTGGCTTCGGCCAGCCACACGGGCCCTCGCCTGGCCGGCCATGGAAGACAGATCGGGAAAAAGCGGCGGAAAGGAGGCGGAATACTGCCCTTCACCCCGGCCCTACCCCATCTGCACTGTGACAGCCACAATCGTTGGACGAATTACAGCGTCTCCTGGGTCCCCCAGAAGTCTCGACCGATCATCGTCCCAAGACCTGGAGATTTCCCCATGGGACCCTCTCAAAGTTTGTCTGACTTGATGTGTGTCCGGCGTTGGTTCTCAAACCCTATCGTTGCTGTAGGTAATGTCATGCTTGCCCCCGCCCCCCCTCCCCGGACTACCAATGATGGTACGATGGCTTCTCCGCTTTGCCTCGGTAAGTCGTACCAGAAGAATGGTTTGTTCTCTTTGAGGTTCTCGCCAGGTTACAGGGGTGGTGAATCTCTCTACCCCCGTCTTCGCCTTTCTATAAAGTCGGCCTTATGTCCCATTGTTGCCCAGGAAATATGGGAATGACCTCGCCCGTAGTCGTTTGCTCCTTTTGGCTATATCCTTTCTGAGACTTTCTTCACCATGGCGCAAGACAAGGCCGTGGGCGTGGAGGCGGTTCCAACCGTCAGCCACCACAATGAACAAGGCGAGACCATCACAGCCATGCAGAACGAGCGCCAGATGAGCGTCCGAGACTCCTTTCGTTTCTGGCCCAAGGCGATCCTCTTCTCGTTCATCATCTCCCTTGCCATTATCATGGAGGTATGGTGTCTCCCGCGTCCCTGATCCCGTCGTCCAATGGCGCTGACTGAATCCCAGGGTTACGACACCAACTTGATGAGCAACTTCTTCGTCTTCCCGGCATTTATGAAGAAATACGGCGACGAGGTTGATGAGAACGGAGACCCACTGGTATCCGCCCGCTGGCAAACCATCATCAACAACGGTACCCAGGTCGGTTCCATCATTGGCCTCATCGTCAATGGCTTCATTACCGAATGGATCGGCTACAAGAAGACTATGGTTGTCTCCATGGTCGCCATGATCGGCGCCGTCTTCATTCCCTTCTTCTCCAACGGCCTACCCATGTTTCTGGCTGGTAGTCTCATCCAGGGAATTCCATGGGGCATATTTCAGACTCTTGCCGTCACCTACGCGGCCGACATCTGTCCCATGTCTTTGAGAGGTTACATGACCTCATGGGTGTGAGTAGATTTGCGCGATGCAGAGCCCCCAGCAGCTGACTTTCATAGCAACATGTGCTGGGTTATTGGTCAGCTTATCAGCAGTGGCATGCTTCGTGGGCTGCTGCAAATTGACAGTGAATGGGGATACCGTATCCGTGAGTAACGTCCTGTGAAAAAGTCACGAAGAGCTCCAATGTGCTGAGGCGCGGTACAGTCATGTGATATGTCACATGATATTATACATATGGGGCCCATGTGTATGATGTCACGCGATATAGCACATGATGACCTACGATGTACATCCAGAGTGTCTAAATGCGTGCCAAACTCTAACATCTTAGTCAGCCTTTGCTATTCAATGGGTCTGGCCGATCCCGATTATCATCGGCACGCTCTTGGCCCCCGAGAGTCCCTGGTGGCTCGTCCGCAAAAACCGCCTCGAGGAGGCCAAAGAATCCGTTCGTAGCCTGACCTCCCCGAAGGCCGGCATCGAGTTCGACCTCGACGCCCATGTCGAGATGATGCGTGTGACGAATCAGTTCGAGATCGAAGTCAGTTCCGGCGCGCACTACTGGGACTGCTTCCGCGGCGTCGATCTCCGCCGCACCGAGATCGCCTGCATGGTCTGGATGACGCAGTCTTTTTGCGGCGTCCCTTTCATGGGCTATGGAACCCAGTTTATGATTAACGCGGGCCTCAGCCCCGCGAACGGCTTCACTATGGGTCTAGTGCAGAACTGCATCGGCCTCATCGGCTGTATCATTGCCTGGTACATCATGACGCATGTCGGCCGTCGCACGCTGTACCTGGCCGGCCTGTCGACCATGTTTGTGGTCCTGGTTATCATCGGCTGCATTGGCATTCCCCAAGATAAGGCCGGCCTTCCTGCGAGATCGTGGGCCGTGGGAGCCCTCATCATCATCATGCTGTTCGCGTTCCAGCTCAGCGTCGGTCCCGCGTGCTACACCCTCGTTGCGGAGATGCCGTCTACTCGCCTTCGTGTCAAGACCGTTGCTCTCTCTCGCGCGTTCTATAACTCGGGGGGCTTCATCGTCAACGCAATTCAGCCCAGAATTGTCGGCAAGAATGACTGGAACTGGGGCGCAAGAGGTGGCTTTTTCTGGGCCGGAATCACGGTGTTGTTCCTGGTTTGGACCTTCTTCCGCTTGCCGGAGCCTTTCGGTCTCACGTACTCGGAGCTCGACTTGCTGTTTGAGCACGGCGTTGGTGCTCGCCACTTCTCGCAAGAGGCCGCCGATTCACTGCGTCCGCAGTTGGAGGAGGTCGCCAACCGCCAAGAGAAGGTTACCGCCGTGAGCCACCATGAGGATTGAGGCGGCGGATGATCGTAGTAAAATCTGGCAGGCCTGCTGGCTCCCAGTTTCAAACGGCATATGCTCCATTTCAGCTCTTGTCAAATTCTGAATGACCTTACGAAACAGCACTATATCATCTAATATAACTCCCAGCTTGTCATGACAATTAGCCATTACTTGTGTGACAATTCGACTAACAGCAAGCAATAATTCTTTTCCAATGATATTTCTGGGATGCGGAGCATCCACGGAGACCAGTCTTTCTCCCCACGAAGCACTGTACGCCAATACATTGACTGCTTGGCCATTCATCTGGTCAGGTACCCTCTTAGAAATATATTTACATTGACATACGGGGTGAATCGAGGGAGAAGTGTCAGTGACGAAAGGGCACATGCTATGATATTGACGGCCACACCGCACACAATCAATAACATCACCACCCCTCGCACCAAGTAACCAGCTATTGAGTATTACGATGTACAGAACGCTTACTGACATTACTGTTTTCTTCCCATGCTTATGTGCAGAGTAAAAGCCCTCGCTCTGCAAGGGTCTGGGATAATTGTTATCTGTACAAGTGTGCGTCATTTACGGTGCCAGGCTGATGCAACCCTCCACACTGTCCTCCTGGAAGATACCGCTGTAGAGAACAGCCTCGTCGATACCCGAGGGCTGGAAGCCGTTCTTGGTTATATCACCCACGCCACCGACGGGCTTCTTCAGAAGACCGAAATGGTACTGTCCTTGGCCGACGATGATGTTGGGCTGAGCGGCGCCCTGTGCCTCCAAATCATTGTCATCGGTAGAGTAAAATACCTGGACTGTGCTGGCGAGGGTATCAATGTCAGTGTTGTGAGGTGGAAACTCGTGAGGATAGAAGCCTTACTTTGTGTTGAAGTCCATAGTGACGGCAAAGTTGTGGATGGTATATTCAGTAAAGGGGGTGCTGAAAAGGACGGGTGGCGCCGGCTTGGTGTTGACGTTTCCGAAGAGCGTCAGGGTATCCGGGTCTACATTGGCGACACCACCCAAGATGGTCCCGGTCTTAAGAACAATTTGGTTGGTGGTCAAGTCATTGCTCTCGAGGAACACCAATTGGTATTCATGCGAGAGGTTAAGGGGCCGCTGCTCATCCTTCTGAACACTGAAATGGAGGGTCTTGATCCCGAGAGTGGATGCGTCTACTCCCACGTTGCTGGACGGAATCAGCTCGGTACGTCGGAAGCTCGTCTGGCCGTCGAAAATAGACTGGTCACTGAAAGAAGGGGTCAGCCTGTTGAGAAACACGCGGAACTATTCAATCTCGTCTTACTTGATGGCGACCGCGAGGGCAATGTTTTCGTTGCCATCAAAGGGCGAACTAGCTCCGTCAGACGCTTGGAGGACACGGCTGAAAGTCAAGCCTGCGCCTATTACGGCTTTGGAATTGAATAGAGGATTGGTGACATCGAATTCTTCGACCTCAGTTCCGACTGGGACTCGACAGTCAAATTGTAAATTACATGACTGGGCAAATGCCCCCGCGACGAGCGAGAGAGTGAGAGACTTGGAGTACTGCATGATGGAAATGTCAAAGTTGGGCCAGCCTGGAGAAGAGAAAAGAGTGAAAAGAAAAAAGGTGATCAAGAAAGAAAGCCTGCAATTCAGGGACTTAGGGGCATGGATATGGCACTAATATAAAGTTAAGACACGACGGCATTGTCATCTTATGTGTGTATTTCTAACCACATGGTTGCCTCTAGGTTCCGGGGATATTATGGGATACACCGATCAACGGCGCCTCGTTTGTTCTTGGCAGCAGTCTGAGGCTGGTGCGTCGTTTCTTTTGGCTTCGGGGGCGGGATGAGTCGTGGTTTGAGAGGAGCCTCACCACCGGGCGCCCTGGATTAGAAGGCCCGAACAGGAAGGGCACATAGACCAAAATTTAAATTAGGTAGTCCACCTAGGTACCAGCTGTGGAAAGTAACCCTCGGACTGGGGTGTTCATGGGTCCCGGCTCTGGGTTGACGTGAAATACAACGGGCCAACGGGCGACCATGAAGTGGCCTGACACAGGGGAGTGGAAGTAAGGTAGATAGATCAAACGGCGCCGTCTCAGTGACGAATGACGATGGATGCGCCGGTACTGACCGAAGCGGGTGTGGAACACGACGAGTTCAGATGATTTTAAAGGAAGGGGGGGGGTCCTTGCAGCAGCGTGGTTGGTGCCATGGTCTCCATCTGTCTGTCAAGATAGCAGAGTGCATCCCAAGTTGTCACCGGCTTCATCTCATGCCGCAGGTTTATTGCCCTACATAAGTCAACGGGTTTGCGCATTGATGATGGGTTCCGGCAGTCGACTCGCTCCCCCGCTATTCAAACGTTGGCGTTCTAGAAGGCGGCTAGCCTTGGAGATGCAGCCTTTGAAGTTGGGCCAAGCCGTTGGACCTGTTGCGGCGGTGGGTGATCCGGAGACGGTACATATGGGGCGGGAGCTCCAACACACTTCAAGTCCGGTGCTGACAGAAAACTGTCGCCATATGGTGTTCACTGCCTACCTACTAGTTGCATACATGTGTGTATGTAGTAGGAACAGACGTTGCTGTCCTTCATGGCCGAGCCTCAAGAGGTCAAAGTGGCTGGGAGGCAACAGCTCGGCGAAGCTTATGCTTGGTTACTAGTCCGATAGAGGCTGATGTTGCGCCTCAAAGTCTCTTTTTGCTCTGTTGACGTGAATCCAAGGTTTGGAGGGGGGTCGGACGCCTCGGTGGCATTACAGGCGCCAGCCGCGGCCTGTGGTCAGGCCATGAACCAAGCGTCGGTGATGGTTGCGTCATGTTGGCCGTCCCGTCCTCAGTGTTGAGTTGTTGTGATCAGAGGCTACACATGGGCGTTGGATTTGACCATTTCTGAAGAGTGGCGAGACGACAAGCAACTTGGGCCACCAGAAGCTTTGGCACTGTGTTTCTTGTCGCGTCTCGTCTGACATTACTCTAATTCGAGAGCCTCGGGACCGTGTTTAAATCCGACATAACTGCACTGTGAAGCTTAATCCCTGTCTTCAGGTTCCTTATCGGCCCGTATGGCGTCGCTATCGCTATCGTTATCGTTATCGGCTATCGGAAGTGGGACTCTGTTGATCTTTCCATCACTATACTCCGTACTTAGGTAGCTAAGGTGCTAAGGTAGGGCGGATTTTAGCGGCCTAGGTAACTTATCTACGGATACCCACAGTTCTGGATCCGGGGCAGTCGCGGTTCAACAACAACATCCGATGCACAAGGAACCTCCGACAACCCTCCGTCAACATCGCCAGTCACTTCCTGTCGAACACGGCGCCATTCTCTCTTGCTTATGTCACACGTATCACTTTTATTTCCCCTCTGCACTCGATACTCAATGGTCGCCCCTCCGTCAAGCTTGTGAGCTTTGGGCCTCCCGAGTACCTTCTCTTCTGAGACGCGTCTGTCTGTTCAACGTCAAGCTTAGGCCTTGAACCTTCCGTCGCCTTGCCACAGCTTCAAACCACCATTCTTGGCCTCTTAGCCTCAACTCAACCTGCCAGACGATATCTCAAAGAGTCATTGTGACCTAGGACCTTTGTGCTTTATCTGGTCCGAATTGACTGACTGCGAGCTTGGTTGACCAGACAGACCCTGGCAGCGCGAACCCCGGTCTGCCAGTTTCGGCCCACCGCGTCTGCGTCTGCGTCTACGCCTGCGTCTGGGCCACCTCCAACCACCTTCACCTACGTGTCGCAGACCGACAACCAAGTTACAACATCAACCGTATGACTAACCATTTGCCGACCTCAAAAAATCCAGAAGCTGTCTGTAGCTAGCTCTCAGCGAAGCTCTGAAGGAAATAGCTTGGCCCCATCTCCCCAACCTTCCTCTCGATTGGGAAGCAAGGGCTGCGGTCGCAGACCCCCGTCACCCTACGACTAAGGCGCTCCGTGGGAGGCGCATCGCGGCAAGAAGGTCCCCTTGAATTGTTGTCGTTGGCGAGGGCTAATCGCAGCTACTGCCCGCACGCCGACCCTCGCGTTTACAAACACGCCGGATTGCGAGCCATTGCCAACACGCGCCTCGAAACGCACAGAGGGGAATCAGCGGTTGGCAATCGACACTTCGCACGGAACCAGTCCAATGGGCCGAACTTAGGACGCGTCCAGAATGCCTACTACCCAGGTCACCCCTGCCGAGGATGCTCTTCTCCAAGCCGTTGCCGAGTCTCTTCTCAAAGCCCGCAAGGTTGTCGTCATCACCGGCGCTGGCATCAGTACCAACTCTGGCATTCCCGTAAGCACTCGTGGTGTCGCTGCCCTTGGAACTCGTGTTAATGACGGTACAGGACTTCCGCAGTGAAAATGGGCTCTACTCCTTGATCCAGGCTCAATTCGACGCCGCGAGCCGAGAGCATGTGTTAGAACCGAGATGCTCTGCATCGCTCAATACGAACCGCGACGAGCGAGAGCCACCCACAAAGCGGCGGAGGCTGTCTTTCGAGGATTCAGGCATCTGCCTTAGCGACGACTCTCAGGCTATTGAAGAGCAAGACGCGTCCAGCTCCGAAGAGGCCAAGAGTCCTCGGTCGAATGCGCGAGACTCATCGACCCCCCACTCAATTGACGCCAGACCTAGCGGTCCGATCACGAGAGCGAGGACAAGGGAATCAACGGTGGACGGCAATATCGCAAATGAGTCTGGTGTTACAGAGGATTCTGAAAACAGACGTATAGAAGCCAACACCATGTCGACTCGATCCACCAAGAGAGCCACGTCCCTGCCACCTGTCAAGAGCCCCCAGAAAGGCCCATGTACAGCTTCGCATTCGAGTCTAATCGATGTGCAAAGCGGCTCGGCTGAAGACGAAAGATCAGCCCGCCGGGGTCTGCGGAGGCGTGGCCATTCTGCAAGCCCAGACGCTCGACCAAGAGCCAACGCTTATCAGGCGCGCTCTGCCGTGCTGCGAAAGAGGTCTTTGCTGACGCCTCCTATGGATACTGTACGGGCAGCTGAACGCAAACATGCATCCACTTTGATACCAATCGAGCCAAGACGAACTCGTTCCAGGGCAGCGTTGCAGCCGGGGGAAGCTCATCAGACGACTGACTCAGCCCCGAGACCAATAGCACAGGCTGCAAATCACGTCACGCCAAAGGCCACGAGGTTCCTCTTCAGTTCTTCGCCTCTATCATCACCACCTAGTATATTCCCGCAAACACCGACGCGCCGAAGAGATATCGCCTGTGTCTCACAGCCGAATCTTGGGCAGCCAGGGCTGGCGTTCAGCTCATCCCCGCTGTCATCGCCTCCACCTGTCTTATTCGACCCCTTCGAGGAAGAGCCATCGACAAGCGGACAAACCTCGAGTGTTGCGAGCAGCGCGGCGTCTTCCGAAACAGACGAAACCCCTCCATCATCTCAGTTCAGCAAGTCAACATTACCCAACATCAAAGGCAGGGATTTATTCGACGCCTCGATCTGGGCCGATCCGCTGCGAACAGCAGTCTTCTACACATTTGCCACCACCCTTCGTCAAAAAGTGAAGGACGTTGCACCAACAGAATCACACCATTTCATTGGTCACCTCCGCAACCGTGGAAAATTGGTCCGCTGCTACACGCAAAACATTGACCAGATTGAAGAAAAGGTTGGCTTATCGACATCACTTCAGGAAGGCCCAGGGCACAGAGGCCGTTTTTCGAGAAAGTCTGTCGGGGCGGTGTTGGCTACGACAGCATTAGCGACCTCCTCGACTGTCAGCGAAACTACCTCAACCGCACCAGAGCCGGAAGAGAAGAAAGAAGTTGACGAACCAGAGGGAGTTGACAGTGCTGAGGGCAACGAATCGGCCGACCCCACTCCTTCGGCCGAGTCCCAAGGCCAACCGAGACTTGACCGAAAGCCCAATGGTGTGGAGTGTGTATTTCTGCACGGGTCTCTGGAATCTCTACGTTGCTTCCTCTGCGGAAAGATTTGCGACTGGGATGAAGATGGAAGAGCGTACGAGACCATGTCCGGCCGACAGCCCGAATGCCCATACTGCGCCGGAGCGACCGCTGCAAGACAGGAAAGGGGCAAAAGAGCGCTGGGTGTGGGTAAACTGAGACCGGACATTGTGCTCTACGGCGAGGAACACCCCAGCGCCCATCTCATTTCTCCAATTATCACACACGATCTCGGACTTTCGCCCGACCTTCTTCTCATCCTCGGCACCTCTCTGAGGGTTCACGGCCTCAAAGTTCTTGTTAGGGAATTCGCCAAGACCATTCACAGCAGAGGCGGTAAAGTGGTCTTTGTCAATTACACCAAGCCTCCAGAGAGTTCATGGGGAGAAATTATCGACTACTGGGTTCAGTGGGACTGCGACGCGTGGGTATCCAATTTGAAGGAAAGAATTCCTTTGCTTTGGCTGCCGCCAGGCACAAAGCTCCCTAAGAAAAAGAAGGAAAGCAGCGACAAACCTAAGAAGCGGCAGGGCATCGCAGAGGAGGGACCAAAACCAAGATCGGAGTCATCGAAGTCGGGAGAGAACGCTTTAAAGACATCACAGCCGGAAATGGCAATAAAGTCGGAGAAGTCTTCTGCTGTCGCAACGATACGAACTCCCCTCCCCAAGGCAATGCCTGATCCAGACAAGACAGACGAACCGGTCAAGATTGAATCCGTACACAGGCAACCCGAGAAGCAAGAAGGCGAGGCTCCCAAGATTGCCGCACCCAAGGCGGCGCCGCGTCGACCGATGGCTGTTCGCGATGACACGACCAATGCGGCGTATGTCATGTTGAAGGTTATGGCGGAGCTCCGCCGAATTACTGGTAGTGCCTCGAGATCGCCATCTTCTCCTGTAAACCGCAGGGTTGAAAAGGTAAAACCCAGACGAGCCAGAAAATCTGCCCCGGCTGCTCTACCACAGCCATCGGATCCCAGCACTCCGCACGATGCCACGAATTTGAGGTTGGGGCCGAGCATGGCTCTAGTGAAACAAGAGTTTCAACAGCTACAACCATTCCGTGACGCGGATGGCGTCGCGAGAGACGTAACTATGTTGGGGACCGAAGAAAACTCGATCCTTGCGGCTGTCAAGCTGAATCCCCGGACCCGGAAACGGAAGACAATCGACGGTGAGGAGGTGTTTGTGCCTGGCCTGCCTCGGCCGATTCATGCCGCCAAGGCTCTTCCCAGACCGAACCCGCAGAAGGTCAAGAAGCCGGCGATCAAGAACCGGGCAGTCGTCGTCTCGCCCGTCTCGCCCAAGATCCTTTCCGACATCAAGCGGGCATCAATGGACTCGCTCACGCTGGCACCCCTTAGAACGAAGGAACAAGCTGCTGCAACGCCGGTCAAGCTGCAGCCCTTGGAGCCCATTCATTCCCCCGCAGGCCCTCTTTCAGTCATGTCGCCCAACTCGCGGGCTCGCGCCGACCCGACGGTGACCAACCCGTTCTACCTGACAGATAGCCTCTTGTATCAACTGTCACAGCCACCTGGGTGGACCCAATCTCAGAACCTCAGGTTCGAGTTGCCAACAAGGAGGAATCAGACCAAAAAAGAGACGGACGCAGCTACGGCGCTGCAGGGGCTGAAGAGGGGATAATTTGATGCACAGGGCCTTAACAGCGCCGGGTGTTTTTCTAGGATAGAGGCGGTGGAGGGTAACCCGATAGATGGAATGCAGCCCCGGGAGGCGCATTCTAGCCGCAACGAATAATGATTCCTCGCAAGACCCTGACATGCAGGCGCATACCGTGACGTTTTTGTTCTGCCGCTTTGAGAACAACATCAGAAAGCGAGACGGAAGCCCTGCATAGGTCTAGCCAGTGGGCTCCATTCCGTCGCCTACGAGAGCGCACCCTCTTGCCGTCCCCAAGCGCCTCCCCTTTCACTTACCTATCAACGGACCCAAGCGAATCAACCAGGTAAGCTGTGGACACCACGGCGTCAGTCTCGTGGAGAGCTAACTGCCAGCATGGCATGGCCACGTAGAGGACACAGCCGGGCTGAGCGTCAGCTTGAAAACACGTCAACACGGCGTGCAGCTCAGGCGTCGTTTATTCTTCCTTGACCTCCATTTTCTTGGTTAGTTCTCCAGCGAGAGAAGGATTGTTTGTCTTTTCAAGGGCTATTGGGCAAGTGTAAGCTACAAGGGTCCCACCCAGAGTGCGTGCGGTCGCCTAGGTAGAGTCGTCCATAGTCCGTGGCGCGATGGTCGCCAGTTTTGTTGCTACGAAACGACAGTCTGACGAGGTCCTATGAGGGGAGCGGAGAACAAGGACCAGGCCGGGAGCCGCCGGGCCTTTTCTGGGTGGCAGTCTTGCAGTCATGGTGGTCGTCGCAAGGTGCGTTGCTGCCGATGCCTCGGCACAATACTGATAAGGTGCGGGCGAGCACACCGGGAAACAACAGTCGCTGGCGAGGGCCCGGACTACAAGAACAGTCACCTGGTTGAAAGTTTTTTGACAACATATACGGGCGATAGCGTCCGTGAAACCAAAGTTGCGGCCGTGGAACTGGCATGTAGATAAGACGAGCCATATAGCTGTGGTCGAGCGACTACCTGGGCTTTGGTCGAGGTGCGGGCTGACACATCTCAGCCCCGAGGCCGTGTCCTGTACATGCATACAGAGCGAGTTATTTCGAAACGTAGACAATCCTGATCTGCCCTCAAGGCGTAGTAAGTGCGGGTGTGCGAGCAGGGCTCTGTGCAAATATTGCGCGTGGCGTTTTCTCATGACTGAAGCTACCTGCCATCGTTGGATGCTCTGCAGGCTTGACCAAAAGGATTCCAGGCAGCATGCTGACTGTCAATAGTGCGATTTGGTACGCCTAGTTCAGGAGCGATGGCTTGTGGAGTGCAAAAGTACTTGGTAACGAGCGAGGGATTCTGTATGACCCCTTAGATGCCGTCTCTTGATTCCGAGGGTGTCGTCACCAAGGCCTTTTTGTTGGCGGCGCAATTGGCACGAGGTCAAACGTGGAGCCTGTGGTCAGAATGAGGCCAAAGGGTGGCGGTCGAACCCCGACTGACAGATATTGTCGCGTCCCTCAGTCGGCGCAAAAGAGAACAGGCCACAGGAAGGGGTTACCAATAGACAAGACCCCGCCAAGTTAGGGTTACTAGAGGCCAAGGGCATGACAGCAATCTGCGTCGCTGCACATGCAGCTTGAATGGAAAAGCAACGAATGAGGAGACATGATTTTTCGAGCGCTGTGCCCGAGGTGATGGGTTTTGATGTGATGTTGGTATTCTGGTTCTGGGCTGGCAATAACGGTTAAGCCAGTCAGTCCCCCCACGGCACGATGAGCGTCATTGTGTAGGTACATAGGTAGTTGTGCGACCTTCAAAGGGGCCGCCTTGGATACGTACCTATTGTAGGTACCTCAGGTGTGGTTCCGGTGCGCGCAGGCAGGCAGGCAGGCAAGGTGAGGAAGGAACGCCCTGTGGCCCCAACTTCACCCAGAACACCGCCACCATGCCTGCCGGCCGTGCGCACGCAAACTTGCTTCCTTCCTTCTTTTTTTCCTTACTACCTACAGATACCTAGGTACCTACCAGTGGGCCGGCTACCTAGGTAAGAGGCGAGCTACTCCGTACTTGCACTTTGTACAGATATACACGTGTACCTACGTTATTTCTCTCTTCGTTCCCGGCCCAGGTCGCTGACAGAAAAGGAAACAAACAAAAGGTGGTTCCATCCCAGTTTAGGCAGGGAAGGACAATCTTGATGACCCCTGCCGACACACGCAGGCTGCTGGGGTGAGAGAATGGGGAAGGAGGGGCCAATACCTACCTAGCTCCAACATGTCCAAGACCACGGACCACCGGTACGCCCTGGGCATGAGCTTAACTCATTCAAACTTCCTTCATTTCCCAATCTTCACCTTGTCCATCTGTACCGGCATCGTTGCTTTGCTTGTAAGGATAGGCACTCATCAAGCCCTACCCCTTTTTGCGCCTCCACCCCGCCTCTTTGAAAAGTCCCAATTCACCCAGACACCCCGTTGGCGGTGGCAGACAACAAGTATCACTTTGTGCCGTGTGGCCGTACGCCGCGACACGTCTTGGATGATGGTGTCATTGTCCGCACTTGCTTCCGGGTCTCCTGAATTTCCACGACATGATTCGAGATACGGCAATATGTCTCTGCCCTGGTCATGCCAGGACAGGGCCCTTTGTGTTGGTTCCTAGCTAACCAGTCTTGTCGGTATCCAAGGAGCCCTCGACTCCTGTGCGGTTGCTGTACTGCTAGTTCGGTACTAATCAGTTCATGTGACCTTTGGAAAACAAAGAAACGCGTTCAACGGTCAGCGATACCTAGGTAGGTAGTTGTTCCGGAACGTCTCGCCTCGCGTAACAAAGGAAATAGGTGGTAGCGTGCTCCCACCACATACCACCAAACCACCTACCGCTTGTTGAGCCCCGCGTTTGCTGCCCTGCTACTAATAGTCAATCGGCGATCAGGGTTTCCCTTGTATGATCGGCACGCTGACTGAACAAACTCCACACGAGTCCTGCCTCGACGCAAACCAGTTCAAATTAAACTACCAAAATAGGTAATACGACGGGATCGACGGCAGGGCGGTCGACCATATCCCCATGCGCGGGTCTCACTGGTGTAAGCTGCCGTCCGGCTACTACAAACAGCAACATCCATATCAACTGCTGCAGTCCTCCGACGTTTCATCGGAGAGGGGGTTCTGACGGGCATCTATCTCGATCCAACCCGCGCAGCCTGCCATATCGTGAGAGGCGTTGGTAACCTGTCCGAGCGCGAGTGCAGGAT
This sequence comes from Colletotrichum graminicola M1.001, assembly GCF_000149035.1. Lineage (NCBI taxonomy): Eukaryota > Fungi > Ascomycota > Sordariomycetes > Glomerellales > Glomerellaceae > Colletotrichum > Colletotrichum graminicola. The sequence goes on from NW_007361047.1 coordinate 122,952, forward strand.
GTGGAAGGAGATGCTCGAGAGGCACCTCCGATGACGTCTCGGGCCCGCCCTCCGCAGTTCTCTAACTCGCCCCTGGCAACCATACTACCGCCGTGATATTTGCAAAGTCCGCATTAGGATTGTGACACTACTCCTGAAGACGCTAATGACCACTTTGACTTGACTCGGTGCTAGGGCCCTTGAAGCTCTCGTTTGCTGCCGGCGCCGAGTGCCGCTTGGGCTCGCAGGCACTGGCGGCAGTGTCTGACTTTGCCTGCACTAGTCTCCAATTCCACCTATGCTACGGAATCCAGCCACCCGGACAATTCGGTAATACGTCTTACTCATCGGAGTCTTCTCCTGGTGCGCTTCAAAAGGTACGTCAAAGCTAAAGGATCACGGGGCTCGTCTTCGTTACCTAGTGAGCATGCTGCTCTCCTTTAGACTGTTTTGAATTACCAGGTACCAGAAGAGTTAGTTACGACCCACCGGGAATGCGGGAGACGGTGAGCGGCTTATGTGGTGGGTGTGATGGGCAATACCTGCAAAGTACTTGTTCAAACTGAGTCTCCTGGAGACCCTATTTCTGGATTTCCTGGCCTTCGCGTTTCGTCAAATGTTGTCCCATGTCCGCCTTCGGGACCAAATGCATGTCCCTGGACGGTCTCTTCCTCTCAGTCATTCCATCTTTGCATGCCGAATTACCTGCTTACACGCCTCTCGTCTTTATTCTGATTCGTTGTCTCCATACCGAGCATTCGGCCATAGCTCTATTAGCTGAGCCCCCCAAAACTGTTATTCCGGCAAGCTAGCTGGCGCATTCGGGTCAGCTGCGCAACCATCACCTCGGCAAGACCGCTCTTTTTGCTGAGCTGTCAGGGCTTGGGTGGTGCCGGGATTGGACGCCTGCAAAGGGTCTGGGGGGGCTGTCGGGTTCTGCAAAATTGACGAAACAAAAACACCACGGCGAGAAACCAGTCGATATATATAAGATGATCAAGTCCAATCGATGGTCATGGTCTGCGGTGACGAGCCAACAACCTCCCGTCCGCCCTCCTGACGCACTTGGCAAGGTCAACAAGCCAGCCGACCAAAAGCTGCAGCCCGGTGCCTCCAGTGTCTCATCGCGCCGGTTGTCTAAGCATCGGTGGAGCTGGCGGTCAGATGCAAATGTACTGATAACCCGGAAAGACCAGGAGAACGAACCAGGAGAGCTGAAAGGCCAGAACCGGAGCCTAACAGAGAAGCCAACAAAGGACTCACACCGGTTGCCAAAACACGTCGAAACGGCCGAAACGGCTGCTGCTCCTCCTCCTCCTCCTCCTCCTCCTCCTCCTCTGACTACTACTACTTCTATCCCGCCACCTCCTGCTCTCATTGCTAGATTGAGACCGAGGCCGTCTTCAATGATAGCGGCTGCGAGCGCATCTTACGGCGCTGCGCCTTCTTGTTCAACTTCCAAAAAGCAGCAGGAAGGCGAGGAACAGCCTTCGGCAGGGGTCAAGAACGTGCTCAACCGAGTCCTCAGTCGACGTCTTAGTTCATATAACATCAACAAGAAGTCCACGCCGGCGGCTCAAGCTGAACCGACCCCGCCGCCCTCTCGTCAGCAGCAGCAACCACCCATGCAGATGCAGATGCCGATGCAACCGTCGATACGACGTCGTCCCCAACTCCACAATCCCCAGAACACCCTTCGCGCGACGTCAACCCTTGTCAACAATCCCCAGAACCAGGGTGACATCGACAACGGTCACGTCGTTGCACCGCTGCCAGGGTTGGACGAGGACTCGCAGCTGCAGCTGCCACCGACCATACGGCGTCCCTCGACTGCCCCCGGAGTTAAAGTTGCAGCGTTGGCCAAAGGCACTACGTCGTCAAGCGCTGGACAGCCTGCAACAGAAGGGACAGGGCTGTTTGGCCGCTTGGTCCGACGGCGGCCGGCTCCCAAGGAGAGGGACACCGAGAACGATAAGAAGCGGGGGAGTTCCGCCAGCATCGGCGACAATTCGAATGAACCCTCCGGAGTCGACGACCAAAATAGAAGCTCGACTGACCCCGTCCCGGTGATGAATGAGACCACGGAACATTACCAGATGCAGCCACAGTCTCTTCCGCTGAACCCGTCAGCACACAGGACACTTGACGCACCAAGCAGTGCTCCCAGGAGTGAAACCGTCTCGGACGCGCAAACAACGTCAAAGTCGTCTGTACCGCGATTCCTACGACAAGTGGCAAAACCCCGGCAAGCGTCCGTAGCCATGACCCAAACGGCCACCGCTCAGAAGTCCAAGTCCCATTCCCACTTGCGACCTTCGCAGCAGCCGGCGCCGTCCTCGACCACGCAACCGAAACTGCGGCCCAAACGCAGCTTTGGTAAGCGTTTCTGGTCGAGACCCGGCGCCAACGACTTTGACGACGATCACCAGGTGGCCAAGACCGAGGCACCGCCGTTGCCATCAGTGCCATCAGTGCCTCCAACGGTCTATGTACCAAAACACGCGGCGGTGGACTTTTCGCGTACCATTAACCCCCGCCTCAACCGCCAAAGTCTCATCGTTGGCGACGACCAGGTGAATGACCTACGCCCAACGACTGCCGATACACGAGTGGGCGAGTCAGAGACCCAGCCGAGGCAACGGGCGCTAGCGAGTGCGACGATCGACAAGCACATGGCGAGGGACCTGTCCATGTCCAAGTACGAGGCGCCGTCTCCTATGGAATTGCACCGTCGCCTCGAAATCCTCAAGAGGAGAGAGGCCGAAGCGGTGGCTAAGACTCGCAACCCATGGCAGCATCAGCTCAATCTGTTACAGACTAATGCAAACACTTCAGCTTCCAACATGAAGGCACCCATTCTGAAGGGTCCCTCTCGCTCAATATCTTCCCGTCGGCACAGCTTCAGCCTCATTTCCGATCCCCACGCGAGAGAACTTACGCCACCCAGGTCAGCTTCCCCGGCCGAGACGGAAGCACCAATCGACCCTCCCAGCCAGATGCCTCAGCAAATGGTCTCTGCAGTGGCGCCCGGTGTCACATCTTCTCACGACCATACTCATCAAACTCGACAAGACGGCCCTGTCAAACAAGCTGCCGCCAGGCAGATGACAGACTTTGAACGATTCTTGGCAGAAGCAGAAGTGGCAGAGCGCGAGCGTCAGGCCCAGATGTGGCGCAACCTTGCTCGCCGGTCCGGTCATTATGGTTATAGCGACAACCCCTGGAACCCCGTCCGTCCTGTCGACCCTTCTCTGATAGGAACCAGTGCCGTGAATGCAGCGGCGAACCGGAACAACAAGCGGAACAGTGCGCAGTACACGGTTGACAAGCGGGCGAGCATGATGTCGGATTTCTACGGGCCGCTAACCGGCACATACGGCTCCAGTGGCGACGATGCAGATGCCACGAGAGGCCTGGGACGCCAAGGAAGCGTCTCGAAGCGCATCTCGCAATACATCAAGCCGCCAAAGCCGTCTGCCCAGCCCACGTACGAGGACTGGCCGACTGGGCGGGCCAACCGGAGAAGCGCCATCGTGGGCGCGATCGGAGAGTAGGGGGTAGAGAGTGCATAGGTTCTGGCTCAATAGATGCCATCACAACGGCATCTATTGGCTGACGGACGACGATGGGTAACAAGAAAAGGGCGTACTCGGAATGCGGGTTCTGAAAATATACAGAGGAAGATGCCGATTACCGCCCAGACGTTTAACAAGATATTTTTCCTATATATATATACCAAAGATATCCAAGCTCGGCTTGAAATACAGAGACACTCCATACATTAAGTCGCAAGATGTATTAGTAGATGTCGCTGAAAGCAAAGAAGTGAAGAAAGGAAGGGGAATCCTTATCGGTGGGATGTGTCATGCCGTACGCGTTATGTAAGCATGCATGCATGCATTGCATGTACAAAGAGATACCGGCACGGAACAACCTACCTATGTACTCCTCTTAGGTGTCCAAGTCCGATTGCAAATAGTGAGGGTGCTCACTATCGCGGTAGGGGCCTGGAGCCAAGCAAGCGGGTGACAAAAAAAGAGGCACTCAGTAAAGTTGACTTAAGGTGACTTGTGCCTAAGGAATCAACTAAATGTTACTGGGCTAGATTACTAAAGACTACTTGCATATCCTAAATTGTAGAGCATAGGTACCTGAAATGGGCCCTGCACTTTTGTGAGTGCCTCTTTTTTTGTCACCCGCCTGCCAAGGTACCTAAGAAGTAAGTAACGGATGGGAGCCCTGTGGTCCCACTGGGAGTGGCCTGTCGCCCAATTTGCCATCGTGAGACGAAGAGAGACAGACGGAAAGAGAGAGAGAAGAAGAAAAAGAAGAAAAAAAGAAAAAGGAAGAGGAAGAAAAGATTCGGTCGGGTGCAGTTTGGACAGATATTCGTTTAGCTTTGTTCGTATCGAATTCCTTCGGCCTGCTTCTGCTGTCTTTTTCTTATTCGCCTCTCCCCGTGTATTCTCCGGCAACAACGTGGGAAAGAGAGAAGGGGAGACCCCACATCAGCAGCCCGCCCTCTCTTCCTGCCACGGGTCACTTCAACCTTGCGCGATTCTCCATCTATCTCTCTCTATTTTTTTCTATCTTTTTTGGGTTTCCCATCCGCATCGGAAAAAATCACCGTCGATGCAAAGAGGGACCTAGCCAGGCCAACGACACTCCTCCGTCTCCCTTCATCACAGCTCCGCCGCCCACAGTCGCTTGATCGGTCGGTCCCGCGCGCAACCGCGATCGCCCACCATGGCGCCCCTTGTGGATAATCCCCAGATCAAGGTCGCCGAGCTGTGGAAGCCTCTCCCAATCTACCTCCACGCCTACGTATGGCCCTTTGCCATTCTCTGGCCCATCTTCCTGCGCTACTATCTCACCCCCGAGCTTTATGAGAAGCACATCGCATCCGAGGAATGGACCTTTGTGTGGATCGGTTCTATCGTCACCCTCCAGTCCCTCGCCTGGTTGACCACCCACTGGAGCGTCAACCTCCAGGCCCTCTTCACTGCCACTCGCGCCACCTCAGTTGAAGAGGCTGAGCTGGTCAAGGTTATCCCCGTGGCCAATGCCGGCTCTGCCGATATCTGCAAAATCGTTCGCGACAAGGTGAGCCAGCCCGACGCCGGAGCGCGCCAATACCACCCCCTTCAACTCCCTCTTGTAATCCAGCCTCTAACATCACGCAGGTCGCCGGCAAGGTCAACACCTCATTCTATTTCCAGAAGCGACGTTTCATCTACTACCCCGAGGACAAGTGCTTCCGAACCCTCGCCTACGATATCGATGCCGAGCCGAAGCCCAAGATCGGACGCTACCAGCAGTCCAGGGGCATCACAACCCAGGACGAGCTCAAGAGGATCGAGGAGCACTACGGCCCCAATGCCTTTGATATTCCCGTCCCCACCTTCACCGAGCTTTTCAAGGAGCACGCCGTCGCGCCCTTCTTTGTCTTCCAGATCTTCTGTGTCGGTCTCTGGATGCTGGACGAATACTGGTACTACTCGCTCTTTACCCTCTTTATGCTGGTCGCCTTCGAGAGCACCGTCGTCTGGCAGCGCCAGCGCACCCTCATGGAGTTCCGCGGAATGAGCATCAAGCCGTACGAAGTCTACGTATACCGCCTGGGCAAGTGGACCGAGATCATGAGCGATCAGCTCCTGCCCGGTGACCTCGTCTCTGTTGGACGCACCAAGGAAGACAGCGGCGTCGCCTGCGATATGTTGCTCGTCGAGGGAACTGCCATCGTGAACGAGGCCATGCTCTCTGGCGAGAGTACCCCTCTTCTGAAGGATTCCATCCAACTCCGCCCCGCTGACGCCGCGCTCGAGCCCGAGGGTCTCGACAAGAACGCCTTCCTCTGGGGTGGCACCAAGGTCCTGCAGATTACTCACGGCAACCCTGACGAGGAGAAGCCCAAGCTGGCCTCCGGTGTCCCCCCTCCTCCTGACAACGGCGCCATGGCCATCGTCCAGAAGACCGGCTTCGAGACGTCTCAGGGCAGCTTGGTCCGCACCATGATCTACTCTACCGAGCGTGTATCTGCCAACAACGTCGAGGCCCTGCTCTTCATTCTGTTCCTCTTGATTTTCGCCATCGCTGCTTCATGGTACGTCTGGGACGAGGGTGTCAAGAAGGACCGCAAGCGCTCCAAGCTCCTGCTTGACTGCGTCTTGATCGTCACCAGTGTTGTTCCCCCCGAGCTGCCCATGGAACTTAGTCTTGCGGTCAACACTAGCTTGGCTGCCCTGGCCAAGTACGCCATCTTTTGCACCGAGCCGTTCCGCATCCCCTTCGCTGGTCGCGTTGATGTCGCCTGCTTCGACAAGACCGGTACCCTGACCGGCGAGGACTTGGTTGTCGAGGGCATTGCCGGTTTGGGACTGGGCCAAGCCGCTGGTACGGACACTCCCCGTGAAACGGATGGTGCCCACTCGCAGATGACGCCGGTCAACGAGATCCGTCTGGACACAACTTTGGTTCTTGCCACTGCTCATGCTCTTGTCAAGCTTGACGAGGGCGAGGTTGTTGGCGACCCCATGGAGAAGGCTACACTGACATCTCTTGGCTGGACTCTTGGAAGAAATGACACCCTCGCCAGCAAGCCTACCACGGCTGCTACTACTGGCATTAGCGGAACCGTTCAGATCAAGCGCCGCTTCCAGTTTTCCTCCGCCCTCAAGAGACAGAGTGCCGTCGCGACTGTCAACGGTGCAGACAAGCAGGGCAACAGGATTCGCGGTACCTTTGTCGGTGTCAAGGGCGCTCCCGAAACCATCATGAAGAGGCTGTCTTCCGTCCCGACAGACTACGAAGAGACGTACAAGTACTTCACCCGCCGTGGCTCTCGCGTTCTCGCTCTCGCTTACAAGCAGCTTACTGTTGACAATGAGCTTGGGGGCAGCAAGATCAACGAGCTGAAGCGTGAGAATGTCGAGTCTGGACTCACCTTTGCTGGATTCCTCGTCCTGTCCTGCCCCCTGAAGGAAGATGCCAAGCAGGCTGTGCAGATGCTCAACGAGAGCAGCCACCGCGTTGTTATGATTACCGGAGACAACCCTCTCACCGCCGTGTACGTCGCCAGAGATGTCGAGATCGTAGACCGCGACGTCTTGATCCTGGACGCCCCTGAAGACAATGAGGGGGGTGACAAGCTCGTCTGGCGCAGCGTCGACGAGAAGACAGTCATCCCGGTTGATGCCACCAAGCCCCTAGACGCCAAGATCATTGAGAACAACGACCTCTGTGTTACCGGCTACGCCCTTGCCAAGTTCAAGGACCAGGTTGGCTGGAAACAGATTCTCCGTCACACCTGGGTCTACGCGCGTGTCTCGCCCAAGCAAAAGGAGGATATCCTTGTTGGTCTCCGAGACATGGGCTACTACACTCTGATGGCCGGTGATGGAACCAACGACGTCGGCGCTCTCAAGCAAGCTCACATTGGCATAGCCCTTCTCAACGGCACTCAAGAGGATCTCACTCGCATTGCCGAGCACTCCCGCAACACCAAAATGAAGGAGATCTACCAGAAGCAGGTCGACCTGATGAAGCGATTCAACCAGCCAGCACCCCCCGTCCCCGTCATGATTGCCCACCTGTATCCTCCTGGTCCCAGCAACCCCCACTTCAACAAGGCTGTCGAGCGGGAGGCGCAGAAGAAGAACGTCACCCCTGACGAATGGCTCAAGGCCAACGGCATCAGCGCCATCGAGACCGTCACTTCCCCCGGTGCCCAGCAGCTTCTCAACAATGACCCCAAGGCTGCTCGTCAGGCCAAGGCTGCTGCAAACGCGGCTAGCTTCGCCGACAAAATGACCTCGAGCATGATGGAGAACGAGATGGGCGACGATGAGCCCCCCACCCTAAAGCTTGGTGATGCCTCCGTTGCCGCCCCTTTCACAAGCAAGCTGCGCAACGTCATTGCTGTCCCGAACATCATCCGCCAGGGCCGCTGCACGCTTGTTGCGACCATTCAGACCTACAAGATTCTCGCACTCAACTGTCTCATCAGCGCCTACAGCCTGAGTGTCCTGTACCTCGAGGGTATCAAGTTCGGTGACGGCCAGTACACAATTAGCGGTATCCTGATGAGCGTCTGCTTCCTGTCCATCTCACGCGCCCGGGTTGTTGAGGGTCTGTCCAAGGAGCGTCCTCAGCCCAACATCTTCAACTTCTACATCATCGGTTCGATTCTGGGACAGTTTGCCGTCCACGTTGTTACCCTGATTTACATTGCCCGCTTCTGCGACAGACTTGAGCCGTAAGTCCTACTCCGCTTTTTTCCAAAAAAAAGAAAAAAAAAGAAGAAGAAGAAAAGTAAAAAGAATCCCACCTAGAAATATGCTAACAAACACGTAGCCGCTCTGGCGACGTTGACCTCGAGGCCGAGTTCGCCCCCAGTCTGCTCAACAGCGCTGTTTACCTGCTCCAGCTCATCCAGCAGATCAGCACATTCGCCATCAACTACCAAGGGCGCCCGTTCCGTGAAGGTCTCCGCGAGAACAAGGGTATGTTCTACGGCATTGTCGGAGTCTCTGCCCTGGCCTTCTCCTGCTCGATGGAGTTCATCCCCGAGATCAACGAGCAGATGAAGCTGGTCCCCTTCACCGATGAGTTCAAGATGACGATGACGGGCATCATGGTCATGGACTATGCCGCCTGCTGGGTGATCGAGGTCGTCCTCAAGCACCTCTTCTCCGACTACCGCCCGCGCGACATCGCCGCCCGCAGACCCGAGCAGCTGGAGCGCGAGCGGATCCGCAAGGAGGCGGAGCAGAAGAAGAAGGATGAGGAGGAGGAGCAGAAGCGCCTGGAAAAGGTGGCCGAGTTCGAGCGCAAGGTGGAGGAACGCCGCCAGCAGCTCGAGGCGTGGAGACAGGGCCGGAGGCAGTAATTGTCAGGCGATAGACCAATCATGTTGTTTCCAACGGAAGAAGCTGCATGTTAGACGGTGTGAAGATACGATCGATGTATGATAGCAGTTGAACAATTGAAAACCTGCACATACAAACCAAGTGGATTACTGAGATTCCACCTGCTCAAAGGGCAATATTCCCGGGGGGAGGTTTTCGTAATTGAATGCGGGTATAGGGAATGTGACGCCTAGCAGCAGTTGTGCTCTGCGATCGGCTGGCTTGAACGTGTTGGCCATGGATGCATGTCAAGGTTGGGTGATGTTTCGAATTTGACATATGCTTCACAGTTCAGGAATGTCAAGGCAAGGCCACTTCCTTCTTCCCCCTTTTGACTCGTCATGAATATCAACAAAAACAAAAAACAAGAACAAAAACCTACACTTGCGTTTCATGCATCAAGTAGTCCAGTATCAAACATGACATGAATAATGCAAAACGGGCTCACAAGGATGCGCCAAATATTGAAGTCAAGAGCGTTTGAAATTTATGGTACAGAGGCAGACCTAACTAAAGTCGATGCCGCAGGTAGGAAAGCACGACTTTTTGCGCCTCCGCGTCTACCCGGTCGTTTCCCCTTCCGGCCGTACACCCGAAACGCGGTTGGGCGTCGAGGTTGGGCCGGGAGAGATTTGCGTTTCGGTTTTATTGTTGTTTTCAACCCTACTCAACCATGTCCATCTACTACAACAAGATGGCCCCCATACTGATGGGGAGCCTGGTCAAGGGAGAACAGTGACGATGCGCTTATTTGGGGGGGTTCTGGGCGACGAAGGCAACACCCTTGGCGATGTTCTTCTTGAGGTCGGCGAAGCAGGCCTCGAGGAGCTTCTCCTCGACGGCGTCGACCTTGCCGATGGGCAGGATCTTCTCAACACCGTTGGGGCCGAGCTCGACCTTGGAGGAGAAGAACTCGATGCCCTGGTCCTTGTAGAGGGGGGAGTCGACAAAGGTGGGCTCGACGATGCCCTTCTCGCCCTGGGAGGCGCGGAGGAGGGACTCGGCCATGCGGGCGCCGGCGAAGGCCATGGAGAGGGTGGCGGAGCCGGCGCCGTCCTTGGCCTTGACGACCTCGTCACCGCCGAACTGGACGCGGTTGACGAGCTCGGCGTTGGAGCTCAGCTCGGGGTGGTTGCTCTGGGAGAAGAGGGGGACGATGGTGACGCCCGAGTGGCCGCCGACGACGGTGATGTTCTCGTCCTTGGGGTCGGTGTCCTTGATCTCGGAGACGAAGCGGGAGGCGCGGACGACGTCGAGGGTGGTGACGCCGAAGAGGCGCTTGGGGTTGTAGACGCCGCGGGCCTTGAAGACCTCGGAGACGATGGGGACGGTGGAGTTGACGGGGTTGGAGATGACGAGGATGTTGGCGTCGGGGCACGACTCAGCGCAGGCCTTGGCGAGGTCGCGGACGATGGAGGCGTTTGTGTTGAAGAGGTCGTCGCGGGTCATGCCGGGCTTGCGGGGGACGCCGGCGGGGATGAGGACGACCTCGGCGCCCTTGAGGGCGCTGGCGAGGCCGGTGGCGGTGGGGTCGTAGCCCTTGACGGAGGACTTGGTGTTGACGTGGGAGATGTCGGCGGCGACGCCTGGAGCAGAGTTAGTTTTTTTTTTTTGCCGAACGGATGGGGGTCAAAGATGGGATGGAGTTGCGGACGCACCAGGGCCTCCGCGGATGTCGTAGAGGGCGAGCTCAGTGACTCTAGGGCTGAGCTTCATGAGCAGGGAGAGGGGCTGGCCAATGCCACCGGCGGCACCGAGGACGGTGACCTTGGAGAGCTATAGGATGCATCGTGTCAGCTGTGATTCGTGTTCCTTTTTCCGTGTAGCGTTGATGTTGTCTTTTGTTGACGTTGCATCATGGAGCTCGAGCTCTTGATCTCTTTTTTTTTCTCTCACTTTCCCTCTGTCTCTCCTCCACCCCAATGTTCGCCGAGGTCGGCTTTTGTTCGGATGTACCGAGGGGTGGGGGGTTTGATTGCAGAAGTCAAAAGAAATGCTGGCACCGGAGCTTGTTGCGCGGGCCAACTAGAGGGTTAAGGGAAGGGGAGGAAGGCATAGAGACGTACGCTTCTCGCCGAGGCGGAGAACATGCGGCGCTGGACGAAAGACATGTTTGCGACGGAGGGTATGTGTGGTAGATGGAACACAATTGGGTGGGTTGGAAGGTTGGTGGGTTGGTGGAAAGAAGGGAAGGGAAGGAGGATGGATGGAGGTTAAGAATTTTAGAGGCGCGCGAAATAAGTTGGCAGCAGCGGAAGGGCGCGGACAAGCTGGAGCCGGGAATGGAAGATGCGCGCGCGTGCGGCCATGTTGGTCTGTGGACACTTGCGGCAGCGCGGCAATGGCTTGGTGAGCGAGTGAGCAATAACACCGAGAGGGCGAGGGAAAAAATAAAAAATAAAAATAAAGATGGGACGGGTTTGCTGTGGAGCGCTGGAACCTCGCTGGCCCGACACTCTCACTTCCGTTGGGGACACGACACACACCCCATCAGAGTGGAATATGAAGGCTGATCCTAAGGCTGCACTCGCTCTCTCACTGGCCCTCGAACAGGCATTCATTCATCGACTGATCACGATGACAGCCGAGACGCCTGCAAGTTTGCACCAGGGGCATCAGAGCCTAGCTCCGTTCCGGGACTAGCGCCGCTCGGTACCGGGACACCGCGGGGATTCGCCGGAGATGGTACGTACCGCAAACAGTCTGTTCGCTCTGTTGCATCTTTTTTTTTTCTTTTTCTTTTTTTCTTCTTTTTTTCCTCGTGATTGTCCGTTGCCCAACTCTACCGTACTATGTACACTAGTCCTCCGGATGGAGGGACGGCGGCACGTGCTTGCTGCGGCAATGTACCAACGCCATTGGCTTCCTTGAGTGCGTATCCTTCCCTCGACCCGAGGCAATGTGCATCGACGCATCTTCTTGCGTGACGACGTATGCTACTCCTCCCTCAAACCCGCCTTGGGCGGACGGGGTCTCCACAGGCGGGCTGGCTTCGACCATGGGCCATCTTCCCCCCCGGGGTCTCCCAGCATCCGTCGGAGAACATGCTACGCTGTCGTTGAGCACCGATGCTGCTTTATGCGATGCCCTCCTCCTCCTACTGGAGACGGGCGCAATCCACAGCGGGGCATGGCGAATGCTAGCCCCAGCTGCTCCAGTCACTGGTTCGACACGCCGAAGAAGCCAAGCTAAGCCGTCTGTCTGTCTGTCTGTCTCTCTGTCTCTCTGTCTCACCCAAGGATGCATGGCGGCGCCCATCGGCAACTTTTCCAATGTCCATCTGGGTCCTCCGCTGCCGGCCCCGACTCATGACCTCATGGCCCGTCTGCTCGGCCCACCCCTGTTAACCGACCTCCTTCCGCCTCCGACTGGCACCTCCCGGTTCGCCATGCAAGACGGAGATCCGCGAGTCGTACAAGAAGCTGCCCCACCAAGTTTTCCGTCATCGCGAGGTGCGTGCGTTTGCGATGAACATCTAGGATGAATGAAGTAGGTAGGTAGTCTAGTCTACCTATCCGTACCTACGCTAGCATTTCTGTGGTAGCGCATATTCAACGCTCGATAATGAGTAAAAACATCAAAGTCTTGGATCTTCTGAAATTGCACTGTCTGCATTTGTGAATCGAGGCCGTGCCTTACCCGTATAGGTGCGACATGGATGGTCAACAGCATCTGGCAACGCACGCCGAGTGACTCTTTCGGCGTTGGCGGGGCTTGACGCAGATACCTAGCCACAGCGGTGACAGCGGTGACCACACTAGAAGTCCCGCCATCGCGGGGGGGGGCTGTGGCGCTAGCTTAGGGAACGTCAGCTCGAAAAAGATACGAGACACTTTCCTATTCCATTTCATCATCATTCCGCCGCCGCCGCCGCCAACTACCTACATTTTCCTCCTCGTCGCCCCCAACTGACATCCGCCACGAACCACCACGAAGCGACGGCAGAGCACAAGATATGTCTTTGGCGCAATTATCCCGTCTGCTCCCTCTTCCCGAGGAAGAGCTGAAGCAGATGCTCGACTACGCGACCACCCTCTCCAAGACGGAAGCTGCAGAGCATTTCAATGACCTGCTAGGCGACTCTCCTCAAGCCGTCGATTTCATTTCCTCGTTCAATTCGCGAAGACAAGACACAAAACCCACAGCACCGACACCGACACCTACGTCGAGCAGCACCAGCGCCCCGGCGCCGGCTCCCAAGACATGGCGCGGCCAGAAAAAGAAGAAGCAATCCAATCTACACACCCCGGCTCCAAGACAGATCGACGCCGCACCTCCCCCGGGAGCGAGCTACAGCAAGAAGGACCAGCAGGAGGAATTCTATGGCGGAAAGAAGCCGAGTCAGCCTGCGGCGGAAAGCAGCGGGGGCGCATCCTCAAACTTCAAACAGTCGTTGAAGAGCGCAACGCCTGCTCCCCCTCCGCAACAGCAGCAGAGAACGGCCGCGGGCTACCTGATATCCGACAAGGTCAAACCCAAATCGAATCCCGTTTCGAGATGGTCGACGCCGAAGCCAACGGCCAAACCCACAAAGGTCTCGATCGCCGGGGGCACCCCCATGGCAGGCGCATCGACGGCCCTGAACGATCTGGACGCGGCGATTCGGTCTTTGGAGCTGACGACAAACCCCACCATGGGCGACGACCCCAAGGCGAGGAGATGCAACTGCGTGGCCACGCGGCACCCGCTCCAGACGGCGGCGCCGAACTGCCAGTCCTGCGGCAAGGTCATCTGCGTCAAGGAGGGTCTCGGCCCATGCACCTTTTGCGGCACACCTCTCCTGTCCTCGGACGATGTGCAGGGCATGATCAGGGAGCTCAAGCTCGAGAGGGGACGCGAGCGCATGGCGGCTGATCGGGAGGCTCACAAGCGCGCCGAGGTCAGCAAGAAGCCGGCGCCGTTCAGCCAGAACAAGATGTCCGAGGCCGAAGCCAAGGCACGGGAGCACCGCGACAAGTTGTTGAACTTTCAGGCTCAGAACGCGAAGCGGACGACGGTGCGGGACGAGGCGGCCGATTTCGACGTCAGTGGAGCCATGGCCGGCAGCGGGGGCAACATGTGGTCGACGCCCGAGGACAGAGCCAGGGAGCTCAAACGACAACAAAAGATTCTTCGCGAGATGGAATGGAACGCGCGACCAGAGTATGAGAAGCGACGGCAGGTGGTCAGCATCGACGTCGTGGGCGGCAAGGTGGTAAGGAAGATGGCAGCGGTAGAGCGGCCGATGACGCCGGAGGAAGAAGACGTCGTGGTTCACGAGGACTACAAAGAGAACGACTACGTCAGCAGTCGACAGCAGAGCGGCGGCGGCGGCGCGTTCAGTCACAACCCGTTACTGGGAGGGTTGATCAAGCCGGTGTGGGATGCCAAGGGGAAGGGAGCGCAACTCGAGGGTCGCAAGGACAGGAAGGCGCAGTGGAGAAGAGTGCAGGACGACTTGGTGGACAACGAGGCGGTAATCCTGGACGGCGGAGCGCGCGGGCACTCGACGACGGCGGACGAGCCAGAGTGCGGTTGATCAAGTCTATAGGATACCCAGAGAGCAAGGCATTGTGAGACGGGGGGGGGGGGGGGATGCATTCTAGAGGCGCATATGGTGGACTGCATGAACGACGTGGCCGGGGACACGACAATGATGAGAGCGGGATTCAGAGGATACGCGACGACTTGAAAGAGACACGGACTCGCAATGGCGGGGCACATGAGACTTCAGATATGTTAGGACGGAGAAGGGCGGGCTGGCTCTCTGGCATCCTGTGCTCAGTTCACGGGTTGACTTGGGCAGCAAGGCGATCCCCCGACGATGCAGGGCACTCGGATCGCACCAGGGGTCAGAAGCGGGCGACCCAATCACGAGTCAAGACACGACCCGGAAGAGCAATTCAAGCAACGACAGTAAAAAAAATAAAAATAAAAAGCAAACATGATGGCCCCCGTTGCATGGTGACCTTGAGCGACATTGAGGGACGGGACCATGATGCGAGGGCGGCTGCGTGGCCCCTTTTGGTGTAAAAAGGGAACGTACACTAGACGTGGGTAGCAAGTAGGTAGTTGGTTAGGTACTTGGGTACATGGGTACATGGATACATATCATGTGACTTCGTGTCTTCGACCTGCTGAGTCAGATGATGCGGAAGGCCGGGGCGTGTCGAGCGCTGTCATTTTTTTTTCCAGTTATTTTTCTTGGGTGCAGGACGCTATAGAGCAAGGGCCATATTGCGAGGTTTTAGGGGTCGTGGGCGACTTGCAAGGGGGGGGGGAGCTCAGTAGCCATTGTGGGTGGCAGTGGAGAAGCCGCTGCGAGACAGGCCAGCCGAGACATCAGCGCGTCGCATCGCATCGCATCAGGGAAATGGAATGTTTACCTTGCGAACGACAGGCAGAAACGAAATAAAAGATGAGAACCCCAACCGGGAAAAAGAAAGAAAGGAAGAAAGAAAAAAAGAAAGAAAGGGAATAGACGCGACTCAAACCCGCGTAAAACGCCCCTGCTACGCCCGAGAACAGATAATACATATTCCTTCGTACACGGATGGTACGGTACTTTAGGCACTCACTCCCCCCCCCCCCCTGCTGCTGACACGGGCAGTTAACTAACTGACTGACTGACTGACTCCGCGACCAGTCTCCTGTGCTGTGCTGTGTGTGCTGTGGTGTGCTGTGCAACCCATAACCGCGCTGCTGGGCTCCTTCTCGTCACTGACACAACCACCGCTACCACCACATCGCACGCCCGACCGACTCCATCTTGTCTGCGTCGCTCAACATTGCACTCTACACTCACCTCGGTCACGCCTCCACCCTCGACGACCGAACCGTCCCCTCCCCCCCCTCTCTCTGTCTCTCTCTCTCATACTACCTCACTCGCTCACTCACTCATACACACACACACACACACACACAAACACGCACACAATCTCCTTGGCTGCCCATCATCCTTATCCGTGTCCTCCAGAGACACGCCCGTTCGCCAACACTCGTACACGTCTCTCGGCTAGATCCGCCCATTCGCCTGACGCCTCGTGTTTATTGCGCAGCACACGGCCAAAGTCGCCGCATGTCCTATTCTGTCCGCCATGGACTCTGCCTCGATCCCGCCTCGGCAGGGCTACATGCGCGACCCCGACCACCAACGCTTCAAAATGCACTCGCCTGCGACCTTGCACGATGCGACACTGCTGTCCGATAAGCCCGCGAGCCATGTCTTGCAGAACACCGTTTCCACCGACGCGCTTCCCACCCCCCACGCCGTACCAGCCTCGACCGACGCGACTCCGAACCACCACCACCACCACCACCATCATCACCCCCATATCCACGACCAAAACCATCATCACGCCCACAACATTTACCGACAACCCTCCCAGCCCGTCATGCAGAAGCAGCAGCAGCAACATCAGCATCAACAACAAAAAAATTCCTTCCGTACAATAGATGCCCGACCGACGACGAATACACCAATTGCACCGACTGTCTCGTCCCAGGACGGCTCTTCCGCTGTCCAAAAACCCGTCCCTTTCATTCCTTCGCAGGATTCAAGTCTGTCCACCGAGTCTGCCAGCGTCTTCACGCCGCCCGCCAGCCAGGGCGACATGCCGGGAGGAAACGCCAACGGCCACTCCTCCAGCCAAGAGTCGCAATTACTCCAGCTGTCGCACATCGCAGCTGCCCAGGACAAGTTGGCCGAGGATAATGTCATGGCGACGGCGCGCAAACGCATGGCCGACGGTGCCCTCAAGGACGACACATCCCCCGTCCGTATCCGTCACTCCAGGAACACGAGTACTGTGAGCATGGCCTCCACAACAGCCAGCAGCGTTGGCGATGTAAGTCACCATTTCCGCCCCAATCCGTCCTTCACAGCCACTGACAACCACAGTGGTCAACCGACCTCAAGACGCGTCTGTCGTATGCAATGCTCAAGGTGAACCACGGCTGGCAGTCCCATTCGATAGACGAGGTCGAGTCCATGGCCTCCCAAGCCGCCTCTCCCACATCGAGCCATTCCACCCTGCACGGCCGCCACGAGCCGTCGGCCAGCCCGCGCGCCAACATGGCTCGCTATGCTCCCACCAGCGCTGCCACCACGGCAAGCTCCAACCCAAGTCCCGCAACATACGAGTCCTTCTGGAAAGAGGGACAAAGGTCTGCCTACAGCTCAACCTCTCCACCCGCCCCCTCTCAAAACCCTCCCGCCCTCGCACCGCCGGCTCCCATCCAGCCCTCGAGGCCCATGCACAACCCTCGTCGCAATTCAAATCCCCGATATACACCGACCCTCCTCTCCCACTCCCACAGCGCGTCGCCGCACACCCCCGGCCAGCAGAACCACGGTGCAACGCCAAATCAGAGGTTAGGCCGGACTCCGCTCCTGGACCCCGTCCTCTTCTCACCTCACCAAAACGTTAGGGAGCAGGACGCCATCGAATCCCTCCTCTTCATGAGCAGCCCCGGAAACTCGGCCAACATGAAGAACACGTACTCGTCCGCCATGGCAGCATCCAACATGCCGGGCCGCCACGCCTTGCCGGGATCCCAACCCCGAAAAAGCCTGCCGTCGCAGCGGCCCATGCCGCAGAAACGCGTCGGCTTCGAGAAGAGTCCCGGAGCCATGACGGCGGTGAGCGACATGGACATTGACATTGACTCGCCTCAGTCGCGCGGCCCGACAAGGAGGCGTATCAACGGCAGCGCCAGCTTTTCGGCCGGCTCCGGCCCCAGTGCCCTCCGTCCGCAACTCTCTCTGCCGGCGGCTCTCGGCAGCACCTCGCGGCCGCGGCCACGCTTGGCGGATGCCGACATTGAGCGGATGATTGACCAGGCTGCTCAAGCCGGAGACAGCTCAGATGACGACGACGAAATTCAGATCCCGCCGAGGAATCGGCCAGAGAGTACCGTTGGCGTCTAATGGCTGGGCGGGGCGGCACGACGGCCCGTGGGGGGGCTTTTGCAGCCTATCTGTTCGAATTGCGTGGAGCCGCGTCCTGTCTTACGAGGCCCCCCCCCCCCGTTGGGCCATCAGACGAACGCAATGATGATGACGACTTTTTCTCTTTTTTTTTTGCCTCTCCTCTGGGACGCGTATATAGCCGCACACTTGGCGAAGTTCATCCAAAGGGGCGGGGTTACTAATCTTACAAAGGCATCTTTTTTTATATATATTTTACTCTAACCCGTCCTCCCACCACGGTCGGGTTTGTTCAGGAGCATTGGGGGCAAGGGCCATGAGCCTCGACCGGTGTTGAATATTGGGGTTCTCATGAAGGGATTCAATTGCATTGCATTGCATGGCAGAAGCTACAGCAGTAGCATCATATATCAAGATATTGCATGGCACATCGCAGCCGCTTCGGTTTGAGGATGGAAACTTGAAAATCAAAAGTGTGATTTACACGCGTCTTGCGACGCTCTTGCATTTTAATAGAGCCGTGATAACACAAAGCTACCTGTATCCGTCCCAAACAAGTCAACCTAGTTCGCGAAACCAATAATCGCGCGGGCTTGGCCGAAAGCCGAAGCAGGTGTATATATGTATTGATGGAGTGAAACAGCAAATTCAAGACCACTACCGCGGATACCGCCCGTCCGTCCCATAACGCCAGTTGTCAACCACATACGGAATCAAGAAGATGAAATAAAATAGAAACCATATTTTTTTAAAAAAAAAAAAAAAGTTTGATTTGTTCCACTCCTCCGTCCAAGAAAAAAAGGCCCTACCAGCCGTGGTGGCCATGATGCCCGTGGTGGCCGTGGTGCCCGCGGTGACTGCCGCCGAAATGGCTCCCGAAGTGGCCGCCGCCGGGCTTGCCACCGCCCATGAACGAGCCGACGAGACCGCCAAAGGGGCCGGAGGAATGGTGGCTACCGCCGAGGTGCGGGGGCCCAAAGTGCGGCGCGTGCGGGCGGGGAGGGCCGTAGTGGTGGTGTCCGTGGTGGTGGCTGTGGCTGTGGTGGTTTAAAGGGTAGAACGGTGCTTAGGGTTACGGTGGCGGGTGTCCCCAATGCACCGGCCACGTACATGGTGCCCTAACCTTATCGTACATCAAGAGCTTAGCGAACGCGATCGTAATCATGGTCCCGAAGGCAACGGCCAGACCTGTTGCTCAGGAAACGCCACCTCGTAGAAGCTACAAAAGTCCGCGAGTTAATTATGAAGACTTTATCAGAAAGGGTACGTATTATGATGGAGGTCTAATGCGCTCCAAAGTTTAATACGTTAAGTATCGCAGATGGGGGGGTCCAAAATAACGGGCTTTCGGCCGGGTCAGAGCCCAAACGGCGTAACAACATAAGAAAGAATAGAGGCTAATGTAATCACAACTTCACCAGACCAAGGCCCCACCGGGCGTAGTACCCCCCTGGTTGGTGTTCCCCCTGGTGCGAGTGGTGGCCCTTGCATCGCTGAGCCGGTTCTCGAGCTTGTTGGCGGCGACTGCGCCGGCGACGGCGCCCGCGACGGCGCCGAGCTTTCCGCCGAGGAACTTCTTACCGGCGTAGCCTCCGGCGGCGCCGCCGCCGATTGTGGAGACGAGGCCGCGCTCGCCGTCCTCGCCGAACTGGGCGTCGGCGCCGGCGGGTGGCGGTGGGCCGCTGGAGCGGGAGCGGTGGTGGGGGGAGTGCGAGTGGGAATGGTGGCCGGGGCGGGGTCGTTCTGCGCTGGCGGAGCGGGAGCCGCCCGGGGTGTGCGTGTTTGGGCGGGAGCCGCCGTAGTAGTCTTGTGCTGACATTTGGAGGTTGGTTGTGTGTGTTTGTGTTTGTGTGTGTGTCTTTTTTTTTTTTCTTCTCTCTTTTTTCTCACTGGTGTGGTCTGGTCTGGGTTGTTTGGTCCCGTTTATAGATGTATTGTGTCTGTGCCTGAGATTTGTTTCGTTCCTTGCGTATGTTGTGGTGATGGATTTGTAAGATGAAGGAAAGGTGAAATGGAAAGAAATGCACATTAAAGGCGAACGGGCACCGGACCTCTTAAGTAAAAATCCCCATCGTCCCAGGATGTCTGCAGACAGTCCTAGCTGAAGGAGCCAAAGCAGGCACATACGCAAGTCAAGGCATGACTGAACCGGGAAGAACCTAAAAGCTTCTCCTGGGGGGGAGGGGAGCATTATGGGATCCCGGCGCCAGCACGCTGAGGGGGGCGAAGTCATTGGTGGGTGTGGAATTGGGGGGATGCTTATTGCGTAAGATGGCCTATGGACACGTACCCCCCCATCCTCGCCGTCCCGCGTCCATCCTTTCACGGTCGTCCTCCACATTCCTGCCTCATGGCACAGGTATCTACCAGCAGAACAAAACCAGCCCCGATCTTCTGGACAGCGGGACGGGTTGGAACCCGAGTAGCCGTATTCTGGTCGCCAAGGGGTTCCCCATCCCCTCTCTTGGCTGACTGGGGTAGTATGCATCCTTTTTTTTCAAAATCATCATTATGAACCGCCTGGTGGGCAGGAAAGAGTTCATGTTTACACGTATGCCGAACACCGTGGCGACATTACAAACACACATGCTGAGGTGTCTTTGTCTGGGCAAAGAGTCACTCTGCCCGCCCTTATGGCTTTCTCAGCAGGACTGGGAGGGGACCTGTTCGTGCCTCGAACGGGGACTAGTACCGAGACAGGCGGTCATGATACCGAGGCCTCAAGCCTTCCCGTCACGGGGTTTCTTGTTTTTTCCCCTCTTCTCATCTGGACGGGGGGACGTCTGATGTTGCCTCCCTTCGTCATCGTTGCATGTCTGCTCCTGTGTGTTTCCCCTCTTTTTTTTTTTTTTTTTTTTTTTTTGCCAGAACCAAACACGGTAGGGAGTAGGTGGACGTCTATCTTTGTGATATGTAGATGAGACGGGAGAGGGCCGTTAGTCGAGTGGCTGTAGGTAGCGTCGTTTCCCGCAAGGCGGCGCAGTAAGTGCCGTATGCGGCCCTCCTCCCCTCCCCGGGTGCCGATGCGACGAGTCGCGTGCTAGGCGCAGTCGGCGGGGGAGATGCGCGGACCAAGGCTTCCATGCATGCAGGCTTAATCAGCGTTGGGTATACAGATACAGATACACTACACTACACATTTTCGACACAGCTCCGAAGTTGAGGCTTGGAAAGAAGAAAGGGTCCGGGTCCGGGTGGAATGGGAGAGGCGGTGCGCCAAGCCCCACTCCGCGCCCCCGCCCACGTGATACCCACTTTCCATCGAGTGCTTCGGCTCTTCGGCATCGATACTACGACTCGGCCAGTCCCGGTGCGGGCGGTCACTTTTGCCAACCCATTACCGCCAGTGAGGCTCTACCGCAAGGAATGCTTCTCCTCCTCCTCCTCCTCCTCCTCCTCCTCCTCCTTCTTCTTCTTCTTCTTCTTCTTCTTCTTCTTGGTGCTCTACTCATCCTCGCCCTGCCTGCGTCTCATCCCGACTGCCGTTCACCGCTCCACTTCGACTCTAGGTGGTCTCGCCTAAGATTGGTAAGAGGCTTGTTCATCAATCCTGATTCTCATCGTCAGTACAGGAGCCTCCTCACAAAACTCACTTCTCCACCGTTGTTTCGCACCTCGGATCACGTCATTTTGGGAACGTAATGCCCCCGAACCGCGCCTCGCCCATGTTGCGCTTCCCCACTGGCCTACCAACTCAGTTTTCCATGCCGAGATGACAAAAGACACGGCCCCCTCTCGCCCCAAGTTTCCTCCATTGCCACTCGATCAATGAACAGGCATCACCCTGGTCTGGTCTGCATCTACCCAAGCGTAGGTGGCGAGGCGCTGCTGCCTGTTGTTTCTTCTAGAACGAATGGAAACATGTTCTAGGTTTCCCGGGCGCAAGCCTTGATCCGGCCCTCGGTGTTATGAACAAGGATGGTCGCATCACAGGGCGTTTGCTCCGCCACCCGGCATTCGGAGAGATCCATATATCCGACCGCGAAGCTGCTCCGAACCTGGCGGTATGACGGCGCTCCGATGTCGTTCTCGAGTTCGCGCTTCCGGCTAGCGTCGTCTTCCGCCGGGCTGAATGCGCGGCATTCAAACTGGCATGGGGAACGGACCGGTTGAACAGCTGGCTCACGTGGTGATGCAACGCCTCAAGTGAGGAACAATCCGGGTCTCATTCTACATGTCTGTCATTTTCATAATTTACACTCATTTCACTCCTCCTCTTCCTCCTCCCCCAATTATCCGATGGCCTCGAAATCATGAAAACCACTAAGACACAACCAAGCCACCCTCCAGCGCAAGGTTCCTGCTCGAGGCCCCGACCCGCACCCTAAAGGACCCCTTCGGCAGGATCCAGTTCTGGCTCGGGACATCCCAGTAGCTCAGGTCCTTGCGCCTCAGGTTGAACGTTGCCGTGGCCGACTCCCCGGCGGCAAGCCGGAGCTTTTCGAAGCCGCGGAGCTGCTTCGGCGGCGACACGGCCGCGCCCGACGGGAGCGTGATGTATAGCTGCGCCACCTCGGCGCCGGCCACGGCGCCTGTGTTCTTGACGGTCGCTGTCACGGTGGCCACCACGTCGAAGAGGTCCGCGCGGCCGCCCGGGACCACCTCCCCGACCGCGGGCCCTGGCGTGGCGGTCGAGGTCACGCTGATGCCGGAGTAGGTGTAGTTGGTGTATGCTGAGCGTTCGTCAGTACCGTTTTCTCAGGCGAAGAGTCGTGTATGCGCTAGGAAGAACGGGTTGGGGGGGCATGGGTGGAGGAGTCCACTTACACAGTCCAAAACCAAACTCGTACCGAGGCTCGATGCCGGCCTGGTCAAAGTGGCGGTAGTCGATGAAGATGCCCTCGGCAAAGTCGTCTTGGCCGCCCCGGGAGACGGAGGTGCCGTAGTCGGCGGCGGTCTTGCCGATAGTGTACGGCAGCTTGCCGTTCGGGTTCGTCGCGCCCCAGAGCACGTCGACGAGCGCGTTGCCCGTCTCCTGCGACCCCAGCCCGGCCCAGACCACGGCCTTGACGCCCGGCTGCGCGAGAATGGTCTCGAGGATGATGGGCCCCGTGCTGTGGACGACGACGACGACGTTCTGGTTGGCCGCGGCCACGGCGCGCACGAGCTCGTTGCCGTTGTGCCACGGGTCCAGGTTGTTGCGGTCGCCGGGGTTGCCGTCGACGGTGATGTAGCCCTCGCCCGAGTTGGCCGTGATGAAGACGAAAGCTGCGTCAGCGCCCGATGCCGCCGCGGCGCCTTGCTGCGCGTTGTCGTTGCTGCTTGCCGACACCTGCGTGCCGTCCTGCGCCGCGCGCTGCCGCATCGCGTCCAGAGGCGCCACGAGGTAAGGGTAGTCGACCGTGCCCGACCCCCACCCCATCCCGAGGGTGCCCGTGTTGCAGCCGCGGTCGACGCAGGCGTTGATGCCGGCCGGGTTGTTGACGGACGAGGAGCCGATGACGGCGATCTTGCCCGGCTTCTTCAAGGGCAGGATGGCGTTGTCGTTCTTGAGGAGCACGATGCCGTCGCGCGCCGTCGCGCGCACGTTCTGCTTGTGGTTGCCCTGCACGTCGGCGGCAAGGTTGACGGGCGGGTACGATCCCCGGTCCTGGCCGACGAGGTACCACGCCGCGAGGATCCTGCGGACCTTGTCGTCGAGCGTCGCCTGCGAGACCTGGCCGTTCTGCACCGCCGTCTTGAGCTGCGGGCCCCACCACACCGACCACGGCTCATTGTTGAAGTTGGAGCCGGGCATCATCATGTCGAGGCCCGAGTTGGCGCCGCTGACCGTGCCCGTCGTGGCGAACCAGTCCGTCATGATGTACCCCGGGAACCCGAGCTCCTGCTTGAGCAGCTTGTTCATCACCACGTCGTTCTCGCACGCCCACGTGCCGTTCACCTTGTTATACGAGCACATGGCCGAGGCAACGTTGGCCTTGACCGCCTCTGCAAACGGCCAGAGATACAGCTCGTGCAGGGCGCGGTCGCCGACGTTGCTCGAGATGGTCTCGCGGTTGAGCTCCTGCTCGTTGGCGATGTAGTGCTTCGCCGTCGCCTGGACGCCCGCGGACTGCATGCCCTCGATCGTCTCTTTGGTGGCGATGCCCATCAGGTATGGGTCGGGGCCGAAACCTTCCCAGTTTCTACCGGCGCTGGGGATCTTGCCGAGAGCGCCGCATGCCGGGCCGAGCATGACGTGCACGCCGACGCCCTTGGCTTCTGTGGCCTTCAACACGCCGCGCTCGCGGATCAGGTCGAGGTCCCACGTGGCCGCGGCCTGGATGCCGGGCACGAAGGCCGTGACGCTACGGGCGTAGCGGACGCCGAGGGGGCCGTCCTGGAGACAGAGGGAGGGGTAGCTGATGGACGAGGCCGGGGACGTGTTGCCGACGCAGGGGCCGTTGTTCCAGCCGATGCCCGAGACGATGCCAATCTTCTCGTCCAGGGAGACGCGGGACAGCGCCGCATTGGCCTTGGCGTAGGCGGCGTCCCATTCCGGGGAGCGGCGCGGGCTCGCCGAGTCCTGCGCGGCGGCGAGGGTCGTCGCCGCGGCGAAGAATGCGATCTTGGAGAGATGCATTGTGGGATTGGTGGTTATCGAGAAGGGTGACGCTGGAAGGTAGCGAGGAGCGTTATACTACTGGTCCCGGGTGTGGTTCCTGCGTCCTCCTCTTTATACTTCCACGTGTAGGCCTGAAGCACCACGAGCTTGGGCTTCCTCTGCTCTCCCCGCTTGAGCAGTGAGGATCTGTTCCATTCAACTTGCTTGGGCTCCACCGGGATTCGAGCCAAGCTGCCGAGGGGGAGGGAGACTGTCCATCCGGTGGCTTCAATTGGAAACTCATTGAGGTCTGGATGTCTTATGATATCATGCCCAGCTGCAGGGACACGTCTGGCTTCGGCAACCACTGGTTGGGTTGGAATATACTGCGACCCGGCCTACATTTCTTGGCTCTGTCATTAAGGGCAACGGCTAAGTCAAGTAATCTGATTATTGGGCCGCTCGGTGGTAGTATCCGGCGGCTTGGTATTGACAACCCCCTTCACGCGATGAGCGATTAATACTCGGCTGCTTAAAGAGCTTGCCCCTGTCACAGACAGTACTATGGGAGGAGCTCCCCCAGTCTCTAATGTAAGCGGTCTGCAACCTCCGGCTCGAAAGGGGGATCAGGATCAAGATCGTCATTTCTCCAGAGAGTGTGTGCCTGGTTCTCATGTGACATTGACGCTGCCGCTTGGTTACACTCGATCTCTTGGGAGCCGAGGATTTGGCGGGGAGGTACCGGTGCAGTGAGGGGAAAGGGGAGGTTGCAGTGCGGAGAGACCAGAGGCCAAGAGCATGTGTCTCGGACAATCGTCGGCCGTTGTCCAATTGTGAACAGGCGGCTGTACAGAGAGGGTGCGGGTGAAAATCTAACCGGGCCGAACTTTGTAGGCCTTTGGGCTTGGTTAAGATGACGTGATGAAATTACACCGCATCAATGTACGCCGGCGCCCTTGCAACCCCGCGTCGGCATGCCGGTTACTTGATTCCGGGGGACGGCAATGGCGGAGATTGGTCCCAACCGTTCCGAAGGGGAAGACGAGGATAGGATGAACTCATCCTGAACACCCTGACGAACGCTGACGGCATCGTCGCGAAGGTGTCGTGTCTAGCTGCTTGTTCTTCTTAGCCTGGCTGCCATGCGTTCCTGTTCCTCTTCTTCTTCTGTTGTGCGACATTTGGCTTATGCGTGATTCTCACAAGACGACAACGGCGAGCATTGGCTTGGGCCTGGCTAACCTGGAACCTGGCCCGGAGAACTACCTCCACGTTTCTCCCTCCAATGCTCCAATGCCGATCGATCGTAGGTTGCGCACTGCCCTGAATCCCCCCTCCCCTGTGCGATCCCAGGTCTAAGTTCCTACGGACCGAATGCAAGGAAGGAAACAGGGATGCGGAATATGCAGAGTTACAACAACACGTTGGTTGCACTGAAGTAACATTCAACAGGCACATGGCTGGAGGAACAGGCACCGCGCAACGCGGAAGGGGAAGAGAGTCGGAACAGGCCGGCACCCGGGTTGCAAAAAGAACTGCACACTTTATTTTAGCTGCTTTAGAGGCTTAGGGGCAAAAGTTACGGCAAGAGACTGTTAACAAGTAGGTAGATCAAGCGCCCTAGCGACTTAAAGAGACTATATTAAGAGAGTGCAAAACAACATAGTACTGATAGATATTGCCATAAGAATTTAAAATCGCTTATTTGTACGGCAATATTTGGACTTTTATGGTCCTATTCATAGGGGTAGTAGGTAGGGAAAGGGAGCACTTGGTGTGGGTAGGTTAAAGTGTGTATGCACTCTTTTTAGCAACCTGGGTGGCCCGGCAATGATCTAAACGAAACCAAGCAAATGAAGGAATCAGCGCGCACGAAAGGGAGCGACAAAGGATACGCATAGATTATTCATAAATCAATTATCTACTTACTTACTTACTACATACATATACCAACCAACTACTGCAGTATCCAAATTGATGGATCTGAAAGTCATGGCAAAAGGGCAAAAGTTAAAGATGCGACCAGTGTGGATCGAACACACGACCTTCAGATTAAGTGATTGAAGTTGACTTCAGTCTGACGCTCTCCCAACTGAGCTATGTTCGCCAACATCTCCGTTTTGAGTTTGTTGCATGCTGGAGGCGGAATAGTGGCTTATATAGTGGACCGTCAAGAGCGCGGGCACCAACCCTGTGTCTGGGCTGTGACACGGCTGTGGGGCTAGTGTCTCGGCCGGATTCTACCGTCAGAGATGGGGAACTAGCTATGCCCGCTGCTATCTCCGTTTCTGACTTATTCCAGAGTCGGAATGCTAAGTACGGATACCGTTAGCGTAGCGGAGAATCTAAATCTCGACTAGCCTAGTCAACTAATCCTCAGAATCCATCTTTCAGAGTTATGTCCACCACCATCTCCGTTTCTGATTTATTCCAGAGTCGGACTCTAAGTACCGTTAGCCTAACGGAAACGGAGAGTCACAGACTCAACGCAACAATGCCCGTTTCTGGCTCATTTCAGAGTTGAACTCTAAGTACTGTTAGCGTAACGGAGAATCTCAACATCTCGACCTAACCTAGTCAACCAATCCTTACAATCTATCCTTTGCAACCATCTTTGGGAACACTCTGTGCCAACAACATTTGCTTATAATTACAGTCAAGTTTATTTGCAGTCTTAACAAGGCTCCTCCTACTCAAGGCAGTCCCCCGTAGGGCCGCATAGGTACACAATATTAACCATACACAATCACAGAAATACAGTAAAAGTATCATGTCTCATACTCAACTCAATACAAGGTTTAAATTTGCAGTCTTACAACCATGTCTCAGCAGCCCACTTTCCCACCCGCTTCAGGATCTTTCTGAGTCACCGGCTGCTCTCGGTGGATCCGAGATCAGTGACCAAGGCCGGTGTTTTCTCGCCAAGCCTTGATGCTCCTTATCAGCCGGGTTACTGAAGCAAAGCTCCGTTTGTCTCTCGCCCGAGCGTTTATCTCAAGGGAACCACTTCAGTGCCCGACCTTCGGTATCAGATGCTTATCACGAAGCTTCATTCAATGAGCCACCAACCAATTTCCTTCAATGAGCCACCAACCAATTTCCTTCTAATTGTTCAGATATGCAGACTTGCATTGGTTCGAAGCTCTGTTAGTGGCCCACCCAGATCCAGTCGGCCACACCCGGCGGTGCGATAATACCATCCAACCGGCCTTCACTAAGCTCAAAAGTCAGTTGGTGCGGGCCGCGCGCCCTGCGCGGAACATGCTTGGCGGCTCGCAGCGGTTCACCCCCCCGTTCTGGACCCGTGCCCCCGGCCGCGAGGAGTGCGGAAGTGGACCTGGTCGATATCGTTCAGAACGACACGATTACCAATCTCAACGGTGACTCAGGTCGTTCAAGCTGAAGACTTATGGATGCTGTCGATATTTGTATAAAGGCGGCGTATATAGCGATGCAAGAAGCCCGCCGATATGAACTCTATCCATCGTTAGCCAATTGACTCACTACCCACGCGGAAAAGGCTTATTTTTGTTCACTGATCCCAACGTGACGGGTATCATCATTACCACTCAGGACCAATTGGCATCATGGGCGACCTCGTCAAAGAAACGAGCCAGCTTCAGCTCGGCTCGCCTCCATTTGGGAAGGCCATGCTGAAGGAATTCCTCATCGACCCGGCTTATCGTAACATGAACAATGGTACGGCCTCAGTGTCAACCACTCGCCACCCCTCGCCCTCGAAGCACCTCTTCGCATGGTCTCAGCTAACGAAACCTCCCAGGGTCCTTCGGCACTATTCCTCGTCACATCCAAGCCGTCCTCCGCTCCTACCAGGACCAGGCCGAAGCACGGCCTGACCCCTTCATCCGCTGGACCTACATTGACCGACTCAACGAATCCCGCCAGGCTATAGCAGAAGTCCTCAACGCACCCCTCTCCTGCACCGTCTTCGTCTCCAACGCTACCGTCGGCATCAACACAGTTCTCCGCAACCTAACCTGGAACCCTGACGGCCTCGACGAGATCCTCTACTTCTCCACCGTCTACGGCGGCTGCGGCAACATCATCGACTATGTCGTTGATATCAGCGCCGGCCTCGTCTCCTCCCGCGGCATCACCCTCGCGTACCCCCTCGAGGATGACGAGATCGTTGCCCTCTTTCACGAAACCGTCGCCAAAAGCCGCGCCGAGGGCAAGCGCCCCAAGGTCTGCCTCTTCGACGTCGTCTCCAGCCTGCCGGGGATCGCGTTCCCCTACCAGGCCGTGACCGCCGCCTGCCGCGAGCTGGGCATCATGAGCGTCATCGACGGCGCCCAGGGCGTGGGGATGGTGCCCCTGGACCTCGCCGCCACGGACCCGGACTTCTTCGTGTCCAACTGCCACAAGTGGCTTCACGTCCCGCGCGCGTGCGCCGTGTTCTACGTCCCCGAGCGGAACCAGCACCTCATAGCCTCGACGGTGCCGACGTCCCACGGCTACGTGGCCCGTTCCGGGGTGCGGCGTCACAACCCGTTCCCGGCGGCCGACGAGTCCCCTTTCGTGAGGGCCTTCAACTTCGTGGGCACCCTCGACAATGCCCCGTACCTGTGCGTCAAGCACGCCATCGAGTGGCGCAAGAGCATCGGCGGAGAGGACAAGATCTTCGAGTACCTCTGGACGCTGGCCAAGGAGGGCGGCAAGAAGGTCGCTGCCGCGCTGGGCACCTTCATCCTGGACAACAAGTCCGAGACGCTGACCAAGTGCGCCATGGTCAACGTCGCGCTGCCGATCGTCACGGGCGCCGCAGACGTGGAGGCCATGTCGGTTGCCCCGGACGGCACGGTGACGGTGCCGGAGAAGGAGGCTTCCGTCGTCGTCAACTGGATGCTGAAGGCACTGGTGAACGAATACCTCACCTTCGTTGCCTTGTTCTGGCACCAGGGCCGCTGGTACATGAGGGTCAGTGCGCAGGTTTTCCTGGACGAGAAAGACTTTGAGTGGCTTGGCAACACGATGAAGGAACTTTGTCAGCGAGTTAGGAAACAGGAATACAAGGCCAAAGCCGAAGAGGGGACCAAATGAGTCATGGATGGAGGACCGCCATCACTAGGGGAGTATTATGTACTGTTTAGACCACAATGCGTTTCATTTACTATGCCGGCTAGAGAGCTGAAGGGATATCTAAGTAGGGATGAGATTCACCACCTAGGTCCCGGTTCGTTCAGATGTGAAGAAAATTACAAAGGGCCTGCGTCCTTGCCTAGTCCGTCTCAGGCGCCAATGACCACAGCGGACAGCAAAACGACCATTAATCCTCCCATGGCGGTCCTGATCGACCTGTCGCTTCCGGACGACGAGCTGTCGCTGTTCATATTGTTGAACCTAGTCACGAACACAAATAAATCTTAATACCAATGAAAAAAGAATGAAGCCGCCGCACGGTGTCAATGCTTACGCCGCTGCGCCAGACCCAGTTCCGACCGCCACGCCAGCATTCTGGCTGCTGACGACGTGCTCTGCCATGCCAATGGAGTTGTTGCCGCCGTTGAAAGCGACGAACTGCGACTTGAACAGGATGTCACCGTAGATCTGGAGGTTGGAGGTGGTGGCCTGGAGACCGCCGAAGCAAGCTAGATGCATGTTAGTGATGGGCTCCTGTAGGTATAAAGAAACGGAAGGGGACGGTTAGGGTGGGCTTACTCTGCTGGTCAACCTGGGCGAAGTTGATGTCGCTACCCTTGACGCGGGCCATGAAGGCACCGCCAATATCCATCATCAGATCGGGGAGGCTGGCGTTGCAAGGGAAGGTAATGCCGCCGACGGTCTGGTCATTCTTGGCGCCCTGGACCTGCTCGTAGTAGGCCTGGACCATGGTGGGGTTGGCGAGGAGGAGAGTGGTACCGGTGTCGGCAATGGCCTGGCCACCGACGAGGCCGGTCTGGACCTTGCCGTCGCCAACGGCGAACTTCTCGCTGGAGAACTGCCAGAAGCCGCTGGTGGTGTTGATGGGGGCCCAGTTCATCTGGCCGGTGAACTTGGTGTTGTCGATGCGACCGAACTCGTAGGCGCCGACGGTCTTCTTGCGGAGGTCGGCGGTGAAGACGGGCTCGGCGAGGCTGGACATGACGTTGTCGAAGAAGGTCTTCTGAATGTTGGGCTTGACGGTGTTGAGCTTGGAGAAGGCGAGACCCATGAGACCGTTGTTGGAGGTGTCCTCGATGAACTGCTGGGAGACGGCGGTCGCCATTTCGATGGCCTGGTTCTGGACGACGGCACCGCCAATGTCGACGACGTCGGTTCCGACGACGCCCTGGGCGCCGGAGCCGTCACCGTACCGAATGTTGAACTGCTGCCCCTGGAGCATCTTGGCGGTCTGGCTCTTGGTGGGGTCGTACAGCTCATGACCGGTCTGGGCCTGGGCGTCGAGCATGGAGGTGAAGACCCAGAGGTCGGAGGAGCCGCTGTCGAAGTCGACGTTGATCGTCTGGCCGCCGATCTTGATGGGCGAGATGTACTCGACGTCGTTGCGGATCGGGGTGGCGGTGGTGGTTCCGGTCTCGGGAGCGCCGGCGGCGGCGGTGGAGTCGTTCGCGGCGAAGGCCTTGAAGCCCCCGGCCTGGACGCTCTCGGCCTTGACGGGTTCTGGGTTCTTGGCTGCCTGGGCGGCAATGGCGTCGAGCAGACCCGGGGGCATGGGCATGCTGAACTTGCGGTACGCCTTGATCAGTTGTCTCGTGCCATCGTGGCCCTTGAAGTTCTCATTAGGCACTCTGGGGACGACGAAGTGTCCTCGCTTCTGGATGTTGGAGCGCTTCTCGACCGGGGAAGCGTCGGCGAAGGTCGCCAACAGGCCGTACAGGCAAAGGGACCGCAATGAAACCGACTCCATTCTGAACGTGTGATGCTGTCCGCCACCAGATGGGCAATCAAGAGACAAGAAAGGGGATTCGAAGAATAGGCCACACCAGGAGGCTTATTAACCGAGAACGAAAGACGGACGAGGGACTATCACCAGGAGCCCTCAAAGGTAAGAAAGAAAAAAGAAAAAGAAAACACTCGTCGTGAAGGAGAGGAAACTGGTGACGGGTGGAAGGAGAAGAAGCAGAGGATGGTCAAGAAGAGGGTAAGAAGGGCGGAAAGAAGGAGGACAAGCCGAGTTAATGTTTAAAAGCAAAGACACCCAAGAGATGGCCACCACCATGGGTGTTCAGATTACGAGGGTCATACATGTTGCAGAAACAATGGGACGACGACGTCGTGCGCGTCGATGCTTGGAGGGTGCAGGCGGGTCAAGTCTCAAGTTGTGATGCCCTGGTCACAGAATGTCCCGCTGAGCAAGGAGCGTGCGCGTCCATGCCAAGCCGGGGGCCAACCCTGGGATGCACGGATCAATCATCGAACCGGTCGAACCATGATTGCCTACATAGTATGCACCACTTGGGCTGAAGAGAGCAAGGGGAAAGCCCATTCTCCCGCCAGTCGGGATTCCAAGACGCGAGTTGCGGCAACGAAGTGGACCTGGTAGCATGTTTTGGAGTGGTGCGAATACGTTGACCGAAGAACGGTCGCAAGCAGGGAGTCCCCTTACCCCACATTCAGCCAAGGAGTGATCCAAAGCAAGGATATCGGGCGATGGGTGCTTGGTAGGCCAGCGCGTACACGTAGGTACTGAGGAGAAGGGGAAGGGGGTGGCTCAGAGTGCGTGTGGATGGATCAATGGGGTGCGTGGCGGCTCTACTATGTACGTTCTTGACCTCTTGCTTTCTTGTTGTACGTGACGCAGGTCCCGTGAGTTGAGGGAAGAGAGGTCTGAGAGAGAGAGAGAGAGAGAGAGAGAGAGAGAGAGAGAGAGAGAGAGAGAGAGAGAGAGCCAAGGGATCTCAGGATTCGGATGTAAAAGTCTCGAGGACTAGGTATGAGAAACTGGCGAGCCTTTATCCTGAGGCATCATCCATCTCACCACGTATTCACGTACGTAGTACCCATCGAGCCATCTAAACGTAAGTACGTGGGCAAACCAGGTTGTCGACTTGATCCCAGTCTTTTCCACAATACAAGAGATGCGGCGGTTAAGATGCTGATGTGACGCTGATGAGAAGGCGAACGGGCAAGGCGCTTGCGTTGTCAATCTCCCTAGCGTTGAGCTTGTCACTGCCCCCCGGGGGTC
Source organism: Colletotrichum graminicola M1.001 (assembly GCF_000149035.1). Taxonomy (NCBI): domain Eukaryota; kingdom Fungi; phylum Ascomycota; class Sordariomycetes; order Glomerellales; family Glomerellaceae; genus Colletotrichum; species Colletotrichum graminicola. The sequence goes on from NW_007361047.1 coordinate 155,414, forward strand.
GATTGCTCGGAGCTACACTACCTAGTACCTAGACGGGCGCAGCCTGCCAGAGGTGTCGGAAACTAGTGTAGGTAAATGCACGGGAGAGGCGATTTCGCATGCCGCCGAGAGATGCTAGGATGCCGGAACAGCTTGCCGGTCGGTTGCATTCTGTCCATTCCTGGTGCAAGTGGGTGGCCAGACATTGTTGTCCAGTACTTCTCCCTCGAAGGGAGTCGATCGGGGACGTTCCTATATAGGACAAAAGGCGCACGATAGACCCAGTGAACTGCCTGGCTAAGCATTTAGACGAGGTGCCAGTTAGATTGGTCTCCGTCCCCCTTTCTCCACAGGCCCTCCCAAATGTTTGGCCAGATGAAAGCTGGGTGCGAGAGGCTTACTCCCTCCCCGGCGCGCCAACGTCGACTTTGTGCAGTGCTTTCATTATCAGACAAAGTACGGATACTGGCACGGGGAAGGACAATGGCGGATTATCCGACGAGCATCGGAGGAAGCAGCAGCAGCATTGGTGCTATTCTTGGCCTCGATCGAACCCAGTGTCCCGCCGGACCGCCGTTGCCCTGGCCCTAGCCAAGTTGGAAAGGAAACGGGGTACGGAGTAATGGTGAACAGTTCCATGGCTGCGAAGAACAATAAATACCTAGCACCCTCGAACCGGGGTAGCCTCAGCATCAGCAGGGGACCGGGGTCGAGCGTGCGGGAGGGACGACGGAGAAGACCGAGCATATCTCCATGTACCATGTAGAAAGCGTGTTCAAGAAGATGGATAATCCGGGTAGGTAGGTAGTGTCATCAATGGGGCCTCTCTCTCTACCCCCTTTCCGTTGTAAACTGCCTAATAGTAGGGGAGTCGGCGTCGGCGATGTTGTTTCTGCTCGGCGTTTCAGCGATCCCCATGGGCTGTTTTCCCGGCCGCTAGCGAAGCATCACATCGCTTGGCTGGCGTTGTGCAGGCCAAGAAAAACCCAAGACTTTCTGCCAAGGGCGATCTGCCCTATGGGCCTTGATGCTACCTAGGTGCTTGGCGTGCTAAGCTTCGAGTGTTGCGAAAGAGGAACACCGAACACGATTATTTCAGGATACCAGACGAAGGAGAAACAAGTGGCCTTGCTGAAGCCAAAACCGACATTGTTTGCGGAACTCGGGCTCCCAACAGAGGGAGGCAGCCGTCGTCGGTCCCGCCCGTGTCACTACCGAGCGATTAGCCTTCCACTGCGTGCATCAATCCGGAACGGGAGAGCTCCTGTTGCAAGGCCGATTCCCTTCATCTAGATTGATTGGTTTGTGGTTCCTTTCCGACCACGGCTTCCTGAGAGACCCGACAGCTTAGCTCAGGAGATTACGGGGAGAGAATGTGGCGTATGTGTCGGGTAAACGGCGCTGCTAAGCCATGTGCAAGCAAGATGTGTTCCAGGCCGGAGTCGAGTTCACCCTCGCTGCACAGCGAGACCCAATCGGTCGATGGCGGTAAGGATTGTTCCAGGCCAGGCTCATATCTGTTAGCGGCTACTGGTCCGTTGGGCTCGAAAGGGTGGTGGTAATCGTTGCGGTTGTTGTCGTGATGGTGGGGAGGAGGAGGCACTGAGAGGAAAGGCCATCCCCCCTCTCCCTCGGAGGGAAGGCCACCCTCGCTGGTGGACGTCTCCAAGTGGTCAGCCCGCCAGGCCCTGAAACGACCCACCGAACATTCTGAGACAGCGTCGAGCAACGGTGATGCCAGTAAAGAAAGCTCCGAGCGGGCCTTTAGCCCGAACGGCACATGTGTCTGGCGTAGTGTACGAGGTACACTAGTAGTGTACTGTATTGTACCGAATTAGGTGTCCAGTAGAGTACAGATACTTGCTATCCAGTATCCGTATACCAGTAGACTTGATAAACTAGGTAGCCATGTAGTTTGGTATACCTACATTGCGCCGCAGGGCCTGGCCATTCCGAAGGCTTACCCCGGGCACACATCACATAACGGCATGGGGCGCAGACAGTCCGGTCCTCGTTGCACGGTCTGCAGTGCTGTTTGCTCCCTGGCAAGAAACATATGACATGGCCCGGAGCTGATCTCTGCCCCGATTTGTTTCCGTCCTCCGACCTGGTGGCGACAATTGGTGATGCACTCGCTTCAGGTAAATCACCTCGCCGTCTCAGGGAAGTTGGTGCCAATCGCAGCACCCTCCCCTGGGAAAACACAAAAGAGACTGGAGTGGGAGGCATCCAGGATATATGGCTGCATGCATGCACACGAGCCATCCAAACACAAACAGCCTTGAGAGTTTGATAAATGTATAAACACACAAGGTGGCAGGGAGGGGCAAGTAACCCCCTCCCATAGCTGACATCAATATGACGGGGGAATATACGCCAACAGAGAGGTTCTGTAGTAGGGGGGGGTGCGCATTGGATACACGACAGAGAGCTTTTACTTGGGCCGGATGCCATATCATACACATTTATACATATACATACATATATATATATATATAGCCTTTCGTCGATGCGCCGTGCGTGCGCTGAAAATGGTAGACGGATAGGTCTATGTGAGGCAAGTCAAGTTGGCTCAACACGCTACAGAAGGCCTCCACGAGCCCCGCGGACGACACGAGATGAAAACAACCATATTTTACCTTTGCGCCTGAGCCTGTGCCTCTGAGCACCTAGGTAGACTCAGGGACCAGAGGGAGGAGCGCACGCCTGCCATCATCTGAACGGAACGCATGCCTCGGGAACATGGAAAGTTGTCATATTTGAAGATGCAACTTTAAAAGCCAATCTGGAAGCATTAAAAAAAAAAGGGGGCGGGGCGGAACTCGAGGTTAGGACTCGAAATGTCACAACGGGGGGCCATGGTGTTGTTGAGCAGTGTTAATGTGCGGTGGGTTTGAAGAATGCGCTCGCCGGTTGCCAACGAATGCCGCTTTAAACGACAGCGTACACTGTGTAGTTTACTTACCTCGCAGACGAAGTCGTAAGGGTCTGCTTGCGGGCAATTTGAGTATCGTCCTGGGCAGCTTGGCCGGTGATGGCAGATAAGTCCATCTGCGATCCAAGGTATTCGAGAGGGAGGGATGGATGCCGACTAGTTTAGTTAGGGTCTGCAGCTTGCCGTGTGGTGGCAGGCATCGGCCCTCGCTCATGTCGACCACCTTCTGTTGCGCTCGAAAGTATCGTGAGGGGTTCGTAGCCCAAGGATATCAGATTGGCTTTTTTCTCGTGTAGAAGGGGGAGGACATGTGAGACGGGAATGCTATTTCCGAGGTGGTGTAGTCAACTTAACGTACTGGTGACGACAGAGAGAGAGAGAGAGAGTTATAAACAGAGCATTCGAAAGAAGCGACGTCGCAAATATTGTCAGAGGCGCCTGCCCTTTTTTCGGGTCTGGGCAAACATGGCGCAAAAAGCTTGACTTACGGGGGAGGGAGTAGCTAATAAAGTGGGAAAAAGAGAGGAAACTCAGCCCGCAGACAGAGACGCCCGCTCACATGAACAAGCAGAATCAATGACTAAGCAGGGAAACAGAAAAAAAGGAGAAGAAAAGAGAGAAGAAAAAAGACACCGACTCCATCAGATAAGTTTGATGGTTCGGCCAGACAAACAAAGCCTTTGGTGTTTCTGCCAAGCCGGATGTTGAAGAAGGTGTGCACGGTGGTGGTGGTGGGAGTAGTTGTGAGAGAGCGGGTGGATGGTTTCGGAAGAGGCAATAGGAAATGCCGTGGGAATGGAGAGGGAAAATCCGGGGGAGGTGTTGCCGTTGGCGTTACTAAGCACATTTGAACCTGAGGTATTAGTGCATTATCTGCCCAGTAAGCTAAGCCAGGTAAGGATATGATGACAAAGGTAGTGGAGGTGAGGTGACGGGCCTCAAATAGGAAAGAGACAACTCAGGTGATCCCACGTGACCCCGGCCCGTCCAAGACCTTAAGGTGGACTCGAGCGGGAACGCACGTTCAGCAGCCAATAGAAACCGTCTTGCTGAGTGGGAGGAGCATCCGTGGGCGCCTGTCTTAGGTACCTATTACAATAGTACCGGTAGTCTCTATCTTTTCACCCAGTCTGCCTTAGGTGGCTAAGTAGTAATGACTGGCCTCTGACGCTGTGGGCTGGACCCCGACTCGGGGAAGGGAAGGAGAGGCGTGACCAACCAACGTCGCCAACCTAAACCCAATGAGAGACAACAGGCCCAGTCCCGCCCAGGCCAGTCCAGCTCCCCGGTCCGCCCCCCCCAACACCACAATCACCACCACCACCGCTCGTGGCAGTCTGTCTCTCCATTTCACCCCCCTTCGGACTCGTAGAGACAACGTGACTTGCGCCCGACTCGTTTCCAGTCAAGTCATTTTTGGCTGCCCCGCCCTTCTCAGCTTCAGCTCCAGCCGCCAGCCTCGCTGATTTACCACAGAGAGAAAGACGTGCGAGCGCACCCGCGCACCCCGACGACGACGACTCGTACACGCACACACGCACGCACGCATGCAAAGCAACCAAGTAAGCGAGCGAATCCGCAGCCAGCCTCAGAAAGGCAGCCCGTTCGCTGCTTGCTTGCTTTGATTTCTTTCCCTCGCGCGCAACCGTTCGCTTCCCGCGCAAACCCGACCGACGTCCCTCGTCGGGTCACACGCCCACCCACCAATCCTCCGCCCTGCACGCCCCCATCCATCCCGTCCATCAGAGCTGCGTGCGCCTCTCTTTGCATTTGCTTGCTCAACCCCCATCGTCAGATCAGCATCAGACATCGCCCGTGGCTCTTGTTCCCTTCCTTCCCCAAACCCGGCGGGAGCTATCGCGACTCCTGTAGGGGGGGTCCAAGGCATTGCTGCATATCCGCCGTCCATCCCGCCGCGAACCCGTTGTGTGTTCGTCCTGCAGTGGAATCCCTAACCCTTTGCGGGATAGCCATTATCCTCCTTCCTTTGGCCTGCCGCTTGCTTCTTTCGCCCTCAACCCCGCTGGCCCCCCCAAAACCACTCAATGTCAGACGATGAGTTTACCGGCCCAGATGGCCAACCTGGCAGTGCCGGCGGTGACCGCGACAAGCGCGCACCGCGATTTAGTTGGACGCCCGCCTACGAAGCCACCTTCTTCCGATCTCTCTGCGATTCTGTCCAGCTAGGCCTGCGCGAAAACCATTCTTTCAAGGCTGACGCCTGGGACCGTGCCGCCACGGCCCTTCGCGAGAAACACGGCGCCTATCCCACGAAAAGCCATCTCGTGAACAAGTCGGATAATGCCCGCAAAAAGTTCCGTCTGTGGCGTGGCCTGCGCGAGGACCCCGAATTCCTCTATAACCCGACCACCCGCACCGTCACCGCGTCCGAGGAGGCCTGGAAAGCGCATATCGAGGTTCGTTGACGCGGCGCGCGTCCCCAACGCCCCGCCTCTCCGCCGCCTTTCCCCACCTACTCTCGCGTTTCTGGTTCTGCAGCTTTGTCGCTAACTCTTTGCCGCAGAAAGAGCCGTTGTCGCGCGCATTGCGAGGTCGGCCGTTCGACCATGAGCAGTTCATGGAGGTCTTGTATCCGGACGTGGTCGGATCCGGCGGCGCCCCGAAGCGCATCATGAAGCCGAAGCGAAAGGGGCCGGACGTGATCCAGGGATCCGAAGATCCGGATATGCCGGGCACCGCCGTCCTCGATCTTCAGGTTGAGCCGCCTTATCAACCCCCTTCGCAATCGGGCACTAACCAACAGGCGCAGCCTCGGGGATCAGTTAGCCAATCTCCTGTAGCGCAAGTACAGCAACCAATGATACCCCAGAAGCAAGCGCAGCCGCAACAGCAACAGCAGCAACAGCCACAGCAGAGACCCACATCCACCGCGATTCCGCCGAGAACGCACATCGCGGGTACGAGCGCATTGACGCCGCCAGAGGAGACAGCCACTGGACGGAAACGATTCCCGCAGCAGGCCCCGACATCCGACGCCGGCGGCAAGGCACCGACGGCTCCCATGGGGCCACCGACACAGCCGGCGGAGAAGCGCCGACGCATATCGGGCTACACAAACCCCGCACAGGCATCGGGATCTGGCGCATCTTCCAACCACGGCAATGACGCGTCGTCGTCGTCCATGGCGTCTGCCGGTAAGCAGCTGATGGAGGACGGCCTCATCAGAATAGCCGACGCCCTCCGCGGCCGGAGCCCACCAAAGTGGCCCGAGCAGGCCATTGACATTTTCTTCCGCGACTTTTCTGACGAAGACATGGACCTTCAGCTCAAGATTGCAGAGAAGGCCCTGGCGGACGACAATAAGGCCATGATATTTTGCAAGATGTCGCCGGCATTACGCAAGCACTGGGTCAAGAGGCTGAGAGAGTTGCACAACAACAGCCGCAACGCATAACCTGTGCGCAAGCGGACGACGCAGAACTCGTGGCGGCAGCGAAGACGGCGTTTCGGTGTAACAACGAACTATCGTGTGTGTACTCGTGGGCAAGCGGGCAACGGGACTAAAAGGCAAGGTTAGGCTGTGGGATCAAAGGCTCTTTTGGGAAGCGGGCTCGAAACTACTGAAGGCTGGATAAGCGGAAGTGGCGTGGGCGTTCAAAGGTGTCCGATCTGGAGGGATTCTCACCGGGTTGAAAGGAGTTAGCAACCAAACGGCATAGCGACTTGGGGATGTTTAGCTTTGGCGAAACCCACTTTTTTTTCTTCTTTTCTTTTTGGTCTGTACGATTTTTTTTTCTTCGACGATACTATATTCCCAACAAACATCGGAAAAACGACCCAGCAGAGAGTGCTGTTTAATCGATCGGGAGGAAGATGGGCGCGCGCGCCGGTCGGTTTGCTAGGTAGTAGGTATATTCAAGAAGGTCTATTTGTCGATACCGCCGTGATGTAATCCAGGTCCGGAACCGAACGCAGCGTCACGACCAGGCGGTGCAGGTCGCCCTGGCCATGATGTAGTCAAGCTGTGGTGAGCCTAGAAAGCAAGTCATCCAAGCAGACGGCGTATTTGTTTTCGGTTCGGGATCGAAGGGAAAGAAAGAAAGACAAATCGCGATTGTGGTTGTTGTTGGTATGAGGAGATTTGTGATTTCCGTATTCGCCCCGAACGCCAAGTACATACACATATTGCATAGCAGAAAGAGGTGTTCCGCGTCGTGCTCATCAAGACGCTATTCGCCAACCTCGCCGCCAATGCCAACAATCCGCGCTACATGCCAAAGAAAAGAAGAGTACCATGTCATTAGAAGAAGACAGAATCCAAGCCGTCGTCGCCCGACGCGCTTGTCTCTCATTTCTTGCCCTTGGTCTTGTAGAGGTAGCTGCACAGGGAGTTAGCAGGCGTGGTAAACCAGCCCCCAAGAGGTTTTGCGGGGACGGGGAGATGCCCATTACCTTCCAAAGATGCCCTCGGCGAGGCCGACGACGCCCAGGATGCCGACTCCCAGGCCGACGTTCTGCCACGACAGGCGACCGCGGTCGTACAGACCCCAGGCCTTGTAGCCGAGGAATGTGCTGAGGCCGACGACGCCGACGAGGTTGGAGATGGCGAGGGCAGAGGCGCTGCCGTCGCTGAGGGAGGAGAACTGGCGCTTCAGCCACGAGTCGGCCTTGCGAGCCTTGCTGGCGGCCTTCTTCTTGGCCAGGTCGGCCTCGGCGCGGGCCTTCTGCTCCTCTTCCTCGCGCTCGATGCGGGCGGCCTGGGTGGAGGTCTTGACATCCTGGTCCATGAAGTCGTGGGGGACCGTGTGCACGCTGGGCATGTCGACGTCGACGAGGGACGCGGTGGAGAGGGACTCGACGGACTCGACGGCGATTTCAGGTGGCTGGGGAGCAGCGGCCTGAGAACGAGGGGTGACGGGGTCAGCATTGCTTTTCCTTTAGGGTTTATGTGTTGCGATGCATGGAGAGAAGTAGTCTTTGGAGTGCCGTGGAATCACGCGACCAGTGAACGTACCTCCTCAGGAGTTTGTTTGGGGCCCTTGGCGGCCATGTCGGCGTAGGAAGCCACTGTAGTGTAATCAGTAACGGCGTATACTAATGATGACGTAACTTGTTGACACTTACTTGTGATATATAGATGAAAGGGAGGTTTTAGGCTTGAGGTTACAAGTGTCCAAGGCGAGAGTGGGAGAGAAGGCAAGTGCAACAAGCAAGAGCTTCAAGGTGGTATGTATGTGTGTATGAGGTGTGAATGTGCAGGTGGGAAGGGGAGAAAGAGGTGTGGCAGATCGACAAATGACGTGGAATAGAATGAAATGGCGGGTGGTTCCTTTTAAGAGGATGTTGTCATGTGAAGGAAGGAACCGGAAGGAAAGGAAAAAAAGGGAAGGGGAAGGGGGGGAAACTACCCAAGGTACACTACCTAACCCAACTAGCACCAAGCAGCAGAAACGTCGTCAGGTGGTTTGACCATTCCCCCCCCTCGAGCTTTCCTTGATCTTGGTTGGCGCGACTGGACCAAGAGACCAATGACGTATGACGTATGCGGCTCGGGAGCTTGGAGCACGTCGACCAGCAAGCCAATGAGAGGCGGGTGAATCCCTCCAGATGTGGGGGCGTTCGGTCGCTAGCACCGGGGGAGGACCCGGACAGTTGCCAGGAACGATGGTATGCGCCAGATCCCATGGGATGGGGGCAATGGGTCCTGGATGAGCTGTCGCTAACGAAATCCGATATTTGTTTTTAATGCTCATGCGTCTTGCGGAGGGAGTCAATCTCATGTTGCCAGGCGATACCAAAATGATTTGCGACGTGGTCAAAACAAAGAAAAAGATGATGGACCAAGCAAGACCAAAAAAAAAGAAAACAACAAAAACAAACAAGCGAACCAAAAACAGGACACAGCAATAATGCTTGGAGAAGTGGATGTCTATTCTTTTGCTTTCTTCGTACTGGTACACTTTGTACACGATTATGGTACATGAGATATGGCCCGAAATTTCCCTGTCATGGTGTCATTAGCCGCCCTTTTTTTACGCGGTGCACCACATCCCTTTCCCGTGTACTTCTACACAACAGATGAATTCTATCAAGACAGAAAAAAAAAACAAGAACAGAACAGAAGCGACGCTGCTTCGCTCTCTAGATGTTGTTGTTGGCGGCGGTGGCGTCCGTCGCCGGGCTGTTGGGCTGGCTGAGGTCGACGGGCTCTGGCTTGGGCATCTGCTTGACTTCCTCGTCCTGCTTCTCGGCGTCCGACTTGGCCGCAGGCTTCTTCTCCTCCGACACGCCCTTGATCTCAGCCTTGGTCTCCTTCTTCTCGTTGGCGGAAGTGGCGGGCGGCGCAACAGTTGCGTCGGTGTTGGCATCGAGCGCAGGCCGGGCGTCTTCGGCGCCCTCTTGGTACTCGTCGTCGTCGGCCAGCTCGGCGCCGTAGACCTCGGGGTATTTACGGAAGCACGTTTGCATTCCCCTACATCACAATTAGCTCCCATGCCCGTAGGTTGGATATTAGTTCGTTCGTAGACATACTGGAACTTCTCGATGCAGTCCATGCCCTTGGGCTCCTCCTTGGAGTAGACGAAGCAGCTGAAGGCAGCCTTGAATTCCTCACCGCAGGGGCCATCCGCCATGCCGCCGAGGCACGGGCAATCCCAGTTGATCTCGCCCGTCTCAGGGTTGAATGCACCTTGCTGGTCGGCCTCGGCCTCCAGAGCCTCGGGGGAGCCGGGCGCGGGCTCGCCCTCGAGCGCCTCCTGCGTCTTCTCGCTCGATTCCGTCGGTACGGGGGCGGCGGCAGGCGCGGGCTTGGCTTCCTCGGCCTTCGCGATGGCTCGCTTGCGCTTCTCTTCGACAATGGCATCGACAGTGGTAAGGTCAGAGTCAGAGAATTGGGACGGGGCCGGGATCGTTCGGGCTGTCGCCGAGTTTTGTTAGCAATGCAACCCCATGGTCAGCAGTCCGCAACGCTGCTTGTTGCTCCTATCTCCCCCCTTTGCAAGAAACATACGGAGAGGCTCCTCTGCGAAGACCGGGCTAGTGTTATACCAGTAAACGGCGCCGGCGGCAAGACCCCATCTCAATGCCGAGCCCTTCCATGACCGGGGCTTGTCGGCGGGTGTCGTCGAGGCGAATCGTCGAGGGGCAGTGCGGATTGCCGACTGACGGGCGGCACTCAGGGCGCGGGGCGTCGACCGGACGGCGCTGCGATACATGTCGGGGGGTGATGTGTGTATATGACAGAGAAAAAGCCGAAACCAAAAGAGGAAGAAAAGACCAAACGGGGAGCACGAAGACAAAGGGGAAAATCACGGGGATGGCAGAAAGTTCTGGCGCGTTCACGGCGTGGGCGGGAGTAAACGGAGCTTGGGGTTGGTAATCCGAATCCAGAAGAAAATTGAAGCTTCGCTTCGAATGACGGGTTGCGCCGAGGTTTTAGCGGCGCATTCCCGCCATTCATCGCTGACGCAGGTCCGGCCGATCGGTCGGTCGGTCGATGCGAAAGGGCGAAAAAAAAAAAAAAAAAAGAGAGACGCCCACTGGGGGGGGGGGGGCAGAGTCGCCAAAATCAGCGCGTCATTGGTCGCAAGTCATCCATGTTGTACCACTTCTGCGAGATATTCCTAGTTTTGGTCTGATGACAACGACGCATCGTATGCATCACATGTACTACGGATGTCGGTGATAAACGACATATTCCCGCTGATTTCGTATGTGAGATTTTGACCCATACCCGAGCTACCCTTGGCGCATCTGTTCCCTTGGATCTGGTAAAGCGTATTCCTAGAAAGAAAAAGAAGAAGAAAACAAAAAAAGGTAGTCTGTATCTAGCTGATTTGCATTGGACTTTTGTTTCCCTGGTATCTTGCATAGGTTTGCGCGCCGAGAAATCTCGAGATGTCGCCGCCAAGCTTTGAGTGGCACCCCGTAGCGCTTCTTCGCGACAAGACGCCAGAATATCCCGGCCCCGCCGATTTCGCGCTCATTGTGCTCAACCAGCCCGTGAAGCAGACTTCCGTCTTTGACTCGCTATGGACCAACGGTACGGGCAACCTGCGCACAGATTTGGATCTCAGCTGACCCTCGTCCCCCTCTTCGTTGCAGCTCTCACGCGAGTCGCAGCGGATGGCGGAGCCAACAGATTGCACGATATGAGCGAGACGGCTGAAGCCCGCTCTCATCCACCATTAGTTAGTCCTTTGCTGCCCCTTTGGTCTGAATATCGTATTGTAATCTGACACCCGCAGACCAACCTCGATGTCATCATCGGTGACTTGGACTCCCTCCGCCCGTCCGTCAGGGACTACTACACGAAGCTGGAGAAGCCGGCCGAGGTGATACACGACCCCGACCAGTATTCGACAGACTTTGGCAAGGCCGTCTCGTGGATCCGCTCGAACCACGGGCCAAACACTGACATTGTCGCCCTCGGTGGGCTGGGCGGCCGCGTCGACCAGGGTCTCAGCCAGGTGCACCATCTGTACCTCTTCCAGCCGGGGCCCGACTACGCCCAGGGCAAGCTGTACCTCGTGTCGGGCCAAAGCCTGACGTTCCTCCTGAAGCCCGGCCGCCACAGCATCCGGGTCCGCGAGGGCGGCGACGATGTTTTTGGCAAGCACGTCGGCATCCTTCCCATTGGGGGTACCAGCCACATCACCACCAAGGGTCTCGAATGGGACGTCGAGAACTGGGAGACCAAGTTCGGGGGCCACGTCAGCACCAGCAACCACGTGCTACCCGAGACGGAAGTGGTTGAGATCGAGACGACGAGCACGGTGCTTTTCACTATTGCCCTTGCGGGCATCGAATAGAACCAAACTCGACTGTCGCTTGTTATACACGGGGCTACCTCTTCCCTTCTTGATGCGATGCGATGCGATGCTCGAGGAAATTCCACGGCGCATACATACAGACTGCAGCCGCCCGACTCCTTAAAACAAGAAACACAAAAACGCCATGCTCCTGAACATTTTTTCTTTCCCAACTTCGTTATCATCCTGTTCCCAGCCCAGCCCAAACTCGTCCGATGGCACCTTCCCCCTCCCTCCCTCCCGCCCGCCTGTCACCGTAAGAAGTGTATGCAGGCCCAGCAGAAGAGAAAGAAGACGATGACGCATGCCCAAAATATCCACTTGTCCTCCTTGGCGCGGCGTTCGATCATGCGGATAGTGTCGCCCGAGATGCCCAGGGTGTTGCCGACCGAGTACAGCCTCTTTTGGGTGTTCTTGAGCATCTCGCGCTGGGTGCCCAGGTCACCCAGCACGGCCTGGCCCCTCGCGATGTACTCGTCGAGGGCCGAGTTGGTGTTGGCGAAGAAGTTCTGCTCGCGCAGCGCGTGCTGCTCCCTCGTGACATCGTTGCCGCCCATGCTTAGCCCGGAGCCGGCATGGCCACCGGTGGGGGCGCCGCGGCTGTGGAAGGCCGAGGAAGACGGCTTGCCGACGTTGGCGTAGGGGTTCTCGGGGGTGGATGTGGCGTAGGCGCGGCGGCCCAGCAGCTCGCTGCGGTTGGTGCTGTGTACGGCATCCTCGCGGGCCTTCTTAAGGGATTCGACCTGGGACCTGAAGTCGGACAGGTCGTCGCGGAAGCGCTTGACGCGTTCGTAAGCCTCTTCCTGCTTCTTCTTGACGAGCTCCTGGCGGGCAAGGCTGTTGTATTCGTCGATCGTCTTGGAGAAGGAGGCGAGGGACGCGGACACGTTGCCGATCTCGGCGGGGGTCAGGGCGGCGGGCTGGGCGGCGGCGGAGGATAGCTTTTCGAGGTCGTTGCGGATGGCCTTGCTCTGGCGCAGGGCCGAGTTGTACTGGACGTTCTGCGACTATTTGTTAGGAGGGGCGCAACTTGCAGTGCAACGCTCGGGCAGTGTGTGTGGCCAACCATGTTTGGGGATTTCTTTTGGATTGAGAGCAGAGGACCGGCATCGGTATCGCGGTCGAAGGCACGGCAGGATGGACCGGGGTTGTTCGAGGACGGCGTGGTATAGAAGAGGTGGGTGAGGTATCGAGAATGTTGAAATGCACAATTCGGGTGAATGCAGGGTCCCACGGTCTTTGGGCTTGAAGCTCAGGACATGCTGTGCTGGAGCTCTAGATACATACTACCAATACGTACCTTTTCAGCCACTCTACGGATACCTCAGTGGACACACACTACGGATACTCCGTACAGGTGGCTTCTCCAAGAACACACACGTTACCGCCTTCTCGATCCGCCGCACCGTGTTCATTACAGTGTGATAGTCCCTGTTCACTGTCCTGAAGCCAAGACGGTACTTGCCTCGTACAGTGGGTAATTCCTTATCCGTACTTTGTACATTCGATGATAGACTTCCCTTCTCATCTACCTCAACTTCGCCTTTTTGCTTGTTTTCTCCCTCGAAATGCCCACACACTCATTGGTGTCTTTCATGACGGCGGCTTCTGCCACTCCAACGACCCCCAAAAATGCACCCCCAAGCTAGTCGACATACACGCCGCCGACTACGGGCCCATGATGCTTGCTGGGGGCCATGGTAACGCTGATATCATGCTCGGACTTTACTCGCTCCAGCCCATTTTTTCGATTCCTTCGGAGCCGCTTTCCTAAGTCCGGTTTTATTATTTTGGGCATTAACGAAGTGATACATACCATTATTCAAAACAGCAGTCTCCAGAAGGTCCACAAGGTCGCTTCTCACCATGAAGGTGGTTTATAGAAAACGCCGAACCGGCACCGACACACACACACACACCAACCCCATAGTAGTACGAAGCAGCGTCTCCGACTAACCGCCATGATCCATTTTCCTTCGCCCGCAGCGTCCTACGACGTAATACCTAGCTGGAGACGGACTGCTTCTGAGATTCTGATTCTTCTACTCACTTTCAGCCAGTCCTTACCGAGATGCCTATTTATCTCGACCCCCCTCTCATCCTGGTGTTCTGTTGTTGCTCACAACCCAACACACAACGCCAGCGCACTTCCCCAGGTTGAAGCGTCATATACTTGCCCACAATGTCTCGCCCTACGAGTCCTGCGCCATTGGAAAAATCACAGACGATAGATGAAGAAGCTGCGGTGCCGCCACCGCAGCCAAAGCAACCGCCACCCTACTCTATCTACACGAAATGGGAAAAACGAGCCATTGTCCTAGGAGCCTGCCTGGCCGCCTTCTTCTCGCCCTTCACCGCCCAGATATACCTCCCGGCGCTGACGGTACTGGCCGACGAGTTCCACGTCTCCAACTCGGACATAAATCTTACCGTGACGACTTATATGATTTTCCAGGGCGTTATCCCCATGTTCATCGGCTCCTTGGCCGACCACAGCGGTCGTCGACCCGCATATGTCATCTGCTTTGTTGTTTACATTGCAGCAAATATCGGTCTGGCCCTCTCTCAGAACTACGCCTCTCTTCTCATCGTCCGCTGTCTACAGTCGGCGGGCTCTAGCAGCACCGTCGCCCTGGCCTCGGCAGTTGTGGCAGATACCGTCACTTCTGCCGAGAGAGGGCAGTACGTTGGACTCACCGTAGTCCCTATTGTGTTGGCCCCTGCCTTGGGTCCAGTCCTTGGTGGCGTCTTTACCCAATATCTCGGCTGGAGGTCCATCTTCTGGTTCCTCGCCATCTTAGCCGGCGTCTACTTTGTCCTCCAGCTGCTGTTCTTCCCGGAGACGTGCCGGTTGATCGTCGACGACGGATCCCTTCGGCCGCCCCGGCTGTATCGCACCGGTTACCAGCTGCTCAAAGACCACTTCCGGGCCAGGAGGGGGACCGGAGCCCCGATGATGAGGTCCACGACGGGGGCTTCGAGCACTTCCAAGCCTGCTCTGAAATTCAAGCTGAACCCCTTCGGGTCGCTTCTCCTGCTCTTCGAGCGAGAGCTTGGCCTCCTTCTCGGTTTCAGCGCCATTGTCTTTGCCGGGTTCTACGCCATTGCCACCTCCATGCCGACCCAGTTCGAGGCGATATACGGCTTCGACACTCTGAAAATCGGTCTCATGTATCTGCCCTTGGCCGGTGGGTCTGTCGTTGCTGCTTTCGTTGTCGGGCCGCTGATCAACTGGAACTATCGTCGGCACTGCAAGAGGCTGGGCATCCCTTTGGACAAGTCTCGCCAACAAGACCTGACCGACTTCCCCATTGAGAAGGTCCGCCTGGAGATTGCTTTGCCGCTGCTGTTTGTGAGTTCAATACTCCTTTTGATTTGGGGCTGGGCTCTCCATCTCCGGGCCCCTGCGGCTGTCCCTTGCGTGCTGCTCTTCCTCTTCGGAGTAGGCATGATCGGCTTCAACAACACCACCAACACCCTCATCATCGATATCCACCCGGGCAAGGCTGGAACTGCGACGGCGGCGAACAACTTGACCAGGTGTTTGCTGGGCGCGGCCGCAAGTGCGGCAATTATTCCCATGATCGATGGCATGGGTGTGGGCTGGGCCTTCACTTTCTTGGGTCTCTTGTACGTTGTTTTCAGCCCGGCCTTGTTCGCCGTCATGCACTGGGGTATGAAGTGGCGCAAGGCGGCCAAGGCCAAGGAGCTCAAAAAGAACACAGCTTAAGGTTACGGTGCAGACCGCAGTAGAATCATAGCATTACGTGATACCCTTGCTCTTGGTAGTTCCGTTAAGTTTTGCAATTTATACCCTGCCAGACTGCCGGGTTTTGTTAATCCACAAGAAATGAGCTTGGCGTAGCCTATTCGCAGCTAAACCCCGCTCCCATGCAAGCCGACAACGCGGCGCCCTTCTTTTGATGCCATGCCATCCGTTATCTTGACACTAAAAATAAGAGTAAAATAAAATAAAATAAAATGTATCAAAAAGACTAGTCTCAAATAAAGAGCAGCATAATACCCGGCACCCGTTCTCTCCAGCCTTTGGCCATGATCTCCCTTTTGACTCAGCATCATACCGTCTTTTGCCCACTCCAACAACGCAACGCTTTCCCAGACAACAAAACATCATCTGCGCCGCCATGGGCCAAGACCAGATTGCTGGCTCGCAAGCCGAGATGAAGACGCTTACCGCACAGTGTTACTGCACAGCCGTCCACTTCACCCTCACTCTCCCCGCATCCGCCATCCCCCTCAAAGTCCACCTCTGCCACTGCAGCATCTGCCGCTATACTCACGGTACCTCTGCATCTTCCACGCGCCTCTCCCGTCAGGGGTCGCCCCGGACTTTGTCGCCCCGTCGTCCCTCTCGTCGCTGACGGCATACCGTCATGCAAACGCCTCCAGTACACGGTATTTCTGCAGCACCTGTAGCTGTCACATTGGAGACATTGGCATCGAAGACGACGACTGGGTCATCTCCGCGTGTATATTCGACGCGAACAAGGATGATGTGCCCGCGGTATGGGACATCCGTACCCACGTCAATACCGCTTCGGCCCCCGGAGGAGGGCTGCACAACTGGCTTCCGCGCATCGCAGGCGGCGACATGAGGGTCTGGAACCCCAAAGAAACGGTCGGAACCGAGGCCGCGATGCCTGGAAGGGAAGTCGTCATCGACGGCGAAGAGGTCCTCCGGGCGCAGTGCCACTGCGGCGGCGTCTCGTTCACCATTTCCCGTCCCGGCAGCGCCGCCACGGCCGACGGCGACGAAGCCTACAGCAAGTGGCTCTCCCCCGCCGACCGGACCAAGTGGATGGCCTGCCTCGACGTCTGTGACGACTGCCGCCTGCAGACCGGCGCGCACGCTGTCGGCTGGGCCTTTGTGCCGGAATCCCGCATCTCGCCCCCGGTCCCGGAGGACCTCGGCATCGGCACGCCCAAGTCGTTCGCGTCCTCTGAAGGCGTGCTACGCTCGTTCTGTGGGACGTGCGGCGCGACGGTGATGGCTCACTTCGCCAGCGGCGGGGGGCGGAGGCTCGGGAACGGCGAGAGGCTGCTGAACGTGGCTGTCGGCCTATTGAGGGCGCCGGAGGGGGTTCTCGCGGAGAAGTGGTTGACGTGGAGGGCGGGCCGGCTGGCCTGGGCGGAGAGCGGGATGAGGTACGATGCTGCCTTGACCGAGGCCTTGAGCGAGGGTTTGGCAAGCTGGGGGAGGGAGGTGAATGGAGAGAATCTCGATTTCAACATCGGGTAGGGAAGCCAGCGGCAGTCGAAGACAAGGCAGGAAAGCACTCAACCGATCATTTGATCTGTCTGAACGCTCCCCGGGTTCGCATATTTGAAAGTGAATGGGATTTCCCGAACAAGGGGTTCCTGTGCAAGTTGGCCGTATGCCTCCTTGACTCTGCCCTTCTCTCACTTGATGCCCTGCCGGGTCGCTTGCTCCGGATCATGATTGTTCGGCGCTGCCGACGCCATAGACAGTATGAATCAGGTCATCTTGTGTGTGTATGCAACTCACCCTACCTAGAGTATAGATTTGGACTGATAGAATTGCGATTAATGCCAATGAAACGTTGGTGGTGGGAAAACATTGGCGGAATCCCGCCATCTGCGGATTAAGTAAGCCCAAGAGCCGCCGTCAATGGCGTGTTGTGACAATATCCGTTGGCGCCCATTTCCAGCGTCGTATCTTCCCTGGTCCGCCCTGCTCCTTGTCGATGTTTCCGCAAAAAGGGAAAAGGGTGAAAAAAAAGAAGAAGAAAAAGGCACATAACTTTGAGACTCGGTACGGGTAAGCCAATCCGGGAGCGCGTGTCTGCGAGACGAGAGTATTCGAGTTGCGTGCGCCATGTCCAATTCCTTTCTGGAACGGGCGAACCCCCCGCCTCGACGGAAGACGTGTCTTGCCTGCACCAAAGCCAAGCGCCGGTGCGATCACGGCCAAGCGGCGTGCCTGCGGTGCTCGCGGCGGAATATCGACTGCGTTTATCCCACCCCGCCGCCAACGTCCAGATCCAAGAGGCAGACTGCCCCCAAGCTCATCGAAACACCCGCGCCGCAAGAAGATCTGGAGAGTTTGACCGAGACACCCGCAACATGTCCTGACAATTCTCTCGCACCATGGCAGCAAGACGCGGATCTTCTCCAGCTGGACATGGATGGCCTTGACGGCATTGGTCTGTACACGGACTTCCACGACTTCTTGGCCCCCGACGTTCTTATTGACGGACCTTCGTCTCTCTCGTCTCCCACCTCGAGCCCCGAACAAATGCTGTTACCAAGCCAGGATCTCGCGGCGGATGGCTCGTTGGAGGAGATGATATCCAGCCGCCTCCAATACGCCCTCGATGAGATGAAAAATGTTCCCGCATCCATCGTCTTGGAGAACCAGGCCCCTTGGAGCCACCCATACTTGTACCGGGCTCACATGCCGAGAGAGATGCAAGGTGAAGTTCCCCTCGAAGACCGCCTCGCTCACCAATGAAACTTCTGCTTACCATCGCGACACAGACGCTCAAGCTTGCTGCGCACTGTACATCGCCAAGAACCCAAGCAACTCTCGCTTCGTCCTGCGGACCATTCAAGCCAGAGCTCACGAGCTGCTCTCCTCTCCCACACCCAGAGACCGTCTCAGCATACTCGCACGCCTCCAGGCCGCGCTACTCTACCAGATCATCCGCCTCTTCGACGGCGACATCTCCCTCCGCGCCTCCGCGCAGCAGGCTCTTCCCGCTCTCGACGGCGCCATGCTGGCCCTCACGCCCTTTGTGAAATGGGAGCGCGGACGGCCGGAGACCGGCCCGGCGGAGGACCGCCCCGCCTGCCCGACGAAAGAGACCTGGCAGGAATGGATCTTCCAGGAATCGGCCCGGCGGACCATGTTCTTCACCAGCTTCCTCCTCGCCGCCTACAACGTCCTCGTCGGCAAGATGACCGTCGACTGCCAGGGGAGCCACTTCATCGGCCTGTCGTGGACTCTGTCGGCGCATCTGTGGGGGGCCCCGGACGTTGTCGCCTTCGCCGTGGCCTGGGGGGAGAAGCGGCACTTCGTCGTTACCAGGGAGGGTTTCGGCAACGTTCTGAAGGACGCCGGCGCCGATGACGTGGACGCGTTCGGGAGGATCCTGATTGTAGGGGCCGTGGGCATCGACGAGGCGAGGCTATGGTTCCACAACAGAGGCGGTTCGCTGTGATGACTGACATTTACTCGGTAGATTTTTCGTGGGTTTTCACTGCACCGCTATGTGTAGCGATGGATTCAATAGCGGAAAGACTTAACTAATAGAGCGTAAACTTGAAACTGCATTTAAAAATCACGAGTGTTTTTCTACGAGCAAGTCATGGACGCCAACGAACAGATGTCACTTTCTCAAGGCAGGGAGAACGATGGTCATGGGAAGGCGTCTCATCTCAGTAGTAAGTATTTCGATTCCCATTCCGATGAGGCTCAATGCCTCGACTTTCTGTAACAACACCTCCCAACCGTATTGCCAGCTTCTGGTGGACAGTTCATCGGTAACGACAATGTCCCGAAGCATGTCAAACATTCCTGGTCAAAACCTGCGAATAACCATCCGTTTCCTCGAGCAGCTGGAATGCAGAGAGCAAATAATTCCAATTTCCCACCGAACCCTCTGCGATTCTGACGTCAAATCATATCTTCGTTAGGCTTATCCGGCCTTTCATCGTCGCAGTCATCGATGTAGAGATATTTCTTCCACCAAGCACGCCGTTTCCTTTCGTGTTTCCTGCTAGCGTTACCGAACCCCAGGAATTATTCAATCTTTGTGTGTCTCTCTCTCTGTCTGAATGCCTAGAACCCTCTGCTCGTCTTCAAATCGAACTCGCTCCATCTTGGAAAATGCTGCGCGTTCCTCGGTGCGAATGTACGGGGCGGGGAGGGCTGGGCATCGTTCGGCTTCGACTTTAGTAGCGCTCCTTGGACTTGATGAGGTCGCGGACCTGGCGCTGGCTGGGGATGTTCTTCAAGCTCTCGAGAGGAGGCTGTCCGTCGAGGCGCCGCAGCTCGAACTGCTCGAACATGCCGTTGTTGTCGTTGTGCGCGAAGATCTTCTCGACGACCTCGTAGAGGCCGTCGTAGCGGTACCCGTGTGAAGGGGCCCACTCGGAGTCCTTGTGCGCCTTGCGGAGGACGCGGACGGGCTTGCCGGAGACCCAGTTGGTGGCCAGAGCCTTGGTTGCCTCGGTGCTGGGCAGGATGTTATCCCTGTCGTTGCTCTCGTGGGCGTTGGATCCGGAGTAGAGGACAGTCTCGCCCGAGTCGACGTCGAGGTCCTTGTACGCGCCGGCCACGATGACGGAGAAGGCGCCCTCCTCGCCCTGGAAGTAGATGCCGGCGTTCGAGTGGCCGTGAGCGCCGTGGAAGAGCGCCGACAACTGCGACGGGAACCAGTCGCCGACTTGGAGGCCGTTATGGCCGTGGACGTTGGCGGGGCGCTTTTCGTCGGCGCAGTGCGGGTCGAGTACGACGGTATATCGATCACCGGGCCGGAGAGCGAGTCCGTGCATGATGCCGGTGCGTCCCCAGATGGGGTGGTTGGTGGGGGGTCTCAGACTGCCGTTCGGCTTCATAGGATTGGCCTGAATTTCAGCCATGACCTGGGCTCTTTGAAGAGCAGCCTGCTCGTTGGCGATGCGCGTGGCGTCCTCGACTCGGCCAGCCCACTCGTGGAGCGACTTCGCGCGGGACTTGGCCTTCGCATCGAGGTACTGCTTCTTGGCGGCGGCGGGAGAGGGGTTGAAGATCATGGACAGACACATCTTGAGAGGGTATCTGGCGTTGAAGAGCTCGCGGGGGGCGGCGGTCGGGTAGGCGGCGCGGCAGCTCTTAACGTACTTCAGGAAGACCATGACCTCTTGGACCTTCTCGACCACACGGGGGTCGGTCTCTTCAACCGCGGTGGAGGCGAGCCGGCCAAGGGGCATAAGCACCCTGGCCTTGACGAAGTTGAAATAGTCGGCCGGCGCGCGGCCGTGGGGCAGGCGGGGGACTTTGTTGTTCGAGGCCATGTTTCTGTTGTTTCTGTCGTCGTCGTCGTCGTCGTCGTCGTCGTCGTCCTGTTAGCACTAACAATGAATACAGGGCAGACAACAACACTTACAGTGATGGATAGAGGAGGTGTGAATGAGAAAAAGAAAGAAAAGAAAGGGGGAAAAGAAAAGGTGGTTGAGGAGATGATGGGAAAAAGGAAGGAAAAAGAGGAAAAAGAAAGGAGGAAGAAGAGGTTTAAGTAGATAAGCCAAGGAACAGAAAGAAGCCAGGCAGAAAAGCACCCGGCTCAGTTGCAATGAGATGCAGCGGGCACAATTTATATCAACCGGCCAGGCAATAAGGAAGAGCCGGGGAATGGTGGTTGTGAATTGACGGACCCGGGCCGGCAGTGTGGAGCTGAGGACCTCCGGGGGGCCCGAAACCAAACAATACCGGTCGAGGCAGGACGACCTCGCGTCTCACTCGCCAATAATGGCTTGGCGCACTTGGAACCAGATGTGACTGGCCGTTTTTTCAAGCGGGTAGGTAGGTGACTAGTTACATCAGGCGATGAGGTGAATGGAAGGTGATGGGTATTGTTCTAACCTTGGTAGTTGGGATGGCAATGACAATGGCACGCACGAAACGCGTTGCGGACAGTACAATGTTGTTTCGCAACTTGGGATGTCAAAGCACACAAGGCCAGCTGCGTGATGGCTACCCCGTAGAATGAATGGCAAGAAAACCACAGCAACAGTCAACTGGGCACTAGGTATATCGGATGGAGGAACTATCACCGAAAGCTGGTTCTGAGAGGGTTCAGTTATCAGATTCAATGCTACTGTGGCATTCTGTATTGTGCTGGATATTAGTGTGTAACGGCACTTGTACTGTGTTTTCTTACTGTGCTATTGTACAATGGTACCAGGCCGAAGTTAAATACCCCGGTTAGGTAACTAACGTCCACCCCCCTACTGCAGAACTTCACTTTTGGTGAATATTCCCCCTCTATCATGATGTCGGTTATGGGGGGTAACATCATAGGGGTATTTTACTTACCCCTGTCACCCTGTACTATTGCGTACGAGTGGTCGCCTTGGAGCCGTGCCTTGAACAGGACCGCAAAGTTTCGCGTGCCGACCCAAGGTGTCTTTGTTGGTGTTGTTTTGCCTGGGTGAGTTTTGCTCCTCTGTTTTGATGAAACGCGAGCCCTGAGGGCGCTTCTGTCCCGATCGATTGCCTAGAGGCAGCGATCGATCTTGTACTGTAAACAGTCCAGCGGCTTCGCGTCTGTATTGTCACTATTGTGGCATTCGGGACAATTGTCG
This sequence comes from Colletotrichum graminicola M1.001, assembly GCF_000149035.1. Classification (NCBI taxonomy): domain Eukaryota; kingdom Fungi; phylum Ascomycota; class Sordariomycetes; order Glomerellales; family Glomerellaceae; genus Colletotrichum; species Colletotrichum graminicola. The sequence continues at coordinate 177,428 of NW_007361047.1, forward strand.
CTTTGCTTGCCCCCCTGACAACCCGAGAGTACCGTGCATAATAACCGATAGGGTTAACCTGACAGTGGAGTAGGTGATAGGGTTCTAACCAATAGATACGCACATACACGTCAGAAGGGTCTATAGGTTCAGAAAAACCCAGAATTTTTGTTCTTCTCGCTCCACATAGTCTAGCAGTAAGTAGTGCTCCTAATAATCTAAAGGCTATTATATTAGTTTAATTGTAGCCTTTCCTAACCTTTTCTGATTTTTTCCGACTTTTCCTTTAGGTAATTTTACAACGGCTCCGCTAGGGAGGGTTAGAATAGTCTATCCCACCCTGCTTCCTCTGCTACGCTCTGGGTTAGGATAGGCCAAGACTATCCCTTTTGCCTCTGTTTTTTGCCTCTATTTCTACTTTTCCCTCTATCTATACCCTTATCTATTGGCTATAACTGTATCTATTGTTAACTCAAGCCTGCACAGGCCAGCGCGCACGGTACTCTCGGGTTGTCAAGGGGGGGGCATTATCAGCTTGTCTGATCGCTCCCGGCGGCGTGAGGGGGCTGTTGATGGCAAGGTGATACTGCCTAACATTCCGCGGGGGCTGATACCGATAAGCTTTCCCATTACAGCGTTTAATTGTGGAATACGGAAGATGGTCTGCGATATGCCTTGTGTTTCTCATTGGGTGCACTCTCATGCGGGTCGAGTATTACTAACGAGCTGTTGTTGGCGAAGGCAGCTGTATTTTACCTCACTCTGGAGAACAAGCCACGAGAATAAGCAGTTCTGAACAATGGGCACAGGACTTGGAACAAAATATCATGTACCTAGATGGGTAGGTAGGGAACAGTGAGCAGAGAATCATGCACGATACAACTCACGCGTTCAATGCTCGAATAAGGCTTACGCCCAATACCTAACTGCCTGCTGTATGCCGCCTGACCTGACCATCCCTCTCCGGTTGCTGTGCCGCATTCTCCGCCCGCCAAACGCCCGGCCACAAAGGGAAGAGGTATCACCCCTACCGGAACACGAATCAAGAGTGCAGCTGCTTTCATTGATGACCCCGAGGCTTTCTTCCCCGGGGGGGGGGTTGCGCGCGCCACTGACCAGGGCCCATTGGCGACGGAGCTTTATATACTGCTCCCAACCAAGCGTGCTTTACTGGACCAATATATCACCATTAGGTAGCTGTCGGTGTCACCTGAGCTTACAGGCGTCAACCAAGGTCTGCCAGAGAATGCCTCGTGATGCGAGCCCTGGGAAGCCGCGCCTTGGCATCTTGTGTATATCGCACGGGCTCTTCCCTCTTTCCTGAGCAATGCATCTGATATGATGCCGGATCTCTGTCTCTCCAACATATCACGACTCCTGAATTGTCTGCAGACGCCCAAAGGAAGAAGACGAGAACACCATGAGCGCCAACCAAGAGCCCCAGGGGGCCGACAAGGACTACAGTCCCTCCGTCTTTAGCCAAGACACCATCGTCGGCTCCGACGCCAACTCGCTCCACCCGCTCGTCCGCAACGCCGACGACGCCGGCTCCTCGCAGCCCCTCCGCGGCACCGACCGTCAACCGGCCCCGACCGACGACTACCACTACGTCACCACGCGCGTCGTCAAGGAGATGCCCCGGGCCAAGCCGCCGACCGACCCAGAGTCCCGCTTCGGCAAGCTCAAGAACCTGCTCAAGCCCCCCGTCGTGAAGGCCGTCGAGGCGCTAACCACCCACGAGGGCAAGACCTACCACGTCAACGAACAGGGCCAGGTCGTCGAGACCACCACCAGGAGAGCAGGCGAGTACCGCGAAGCTTACATTCCGAGTGGCCGCGTCGCTGACGAGAGCGACCCCAATAGGCACCATGAACAATCGATGGGCGGCCGGCGACAGCGCTTGAGCTGCGTGAGGGCAAGGCGAGTCGGCCATCCTAGTGTTATCACCATCATGATAAGGCAATGCGTATATGCGAAATGCGTTCTTCTATTTTCAAGTCTTAGATCTTTGAATTATAAAATCTCCCAACTGCGTCTCCCATCTCGTGTCTCTTGGACGGAAAGCCTACGCGATCCAGAACCACGCCTTCTGCAGCATGTTCTTCGGGATCGGCTCCTCGTCGAGCTCCGCCATGGCCTCCATCTCGGCAACGCCGGTGGTGACGTCCACGTCGGCGACGCTGCGCGCCAAGGGCGTGCGGAACCAGACCTTGTGCCCGACGTAGAGCACGAGGAAGATGGGCAGAGTGATGTAGGCGGCCAGGAAGTCCGAGACGCTCCAGTGGCCGGGGAAGAAGACCTGAAAGCCGTTGGTGATGGTGAGGATGACGAGGAGGCCGAGGATGAACCAGGTGAAGTAGGGCTGCAGAGGCGTGCGGAAGGGCAGGCGGTGCATCATGTTGTGGTAGATCATGGCCTTGCGGAAGCGGAGGTAGGTGACCATGACGACGATCCAGGCGATGAAGCCGGAGATGGTGCTGATGTTCATGAACCAAGTGAAGACGGTCGAGGTGCCGCTGCTGACGGTGAGGTAGGAGAGCAGGGAGATGGACCAGGTGCCGAGGACGGCGGTGTAGGGGACGCCACGTTTCGTGGTGCGGGTGAAGAAGTGGGGGGCCTGCTTGTTGAGGGCCAGGCTGTAGAGGATACGGCTGCCCGAGTAGAGGAAGGCGTTGCCGGCCGACCAGGCACTGGTGAGGATGGCGGCGTTGATGACGTGGTTGAGGCCGCCGATGCCGGCGCGCTGGATGCCGATGACCCAGGGCGAGGCGGCGGCGTTGGAGGTGGGGGTGAGGAGCCTCGGGTCATCGGACGGGGTGATGGCGCCGATCATGAGGGAGCCGAGGCCGTAGAAGATGGCGAGGCGCCAGACGAAGCGGCTGGCGGCCTTGGGGATGTTTCGGCGGGGGGCGACGGTCTCGCCGGCCGCGAGGGCGATGAGCTCGGGTGAGGTGATGAAGGCGAAGCCGGCGCGGACGAAGCCGGTCCAGTAGGCCAGGAACCTGCCGGTGTCGCCGCCAACGAGGTAGGGCTTGATGGCGCCGGGATCGTACCAGTAGAGGAAGCCGATGCGGCCCTCGTCGGGGGCGCCGCCGAGAATGATGACGAAACTCACGAGGATGAGGCCCAGGATCGTAATGAGCTTGATGCTGGCGAACCAGAACTCGGCCTCGCCAAAGATCTCGACGGCGAAGATGTTGAGGGCGAGGGTGACGAGCAGGATGATGGTGATCCAGACGGCCGGGGGGACGGGGCTCTGCCAGTAGTCGAGGAGGATGGCGCCGGCCGAGGCCTCGGCGCCGACAAGCATGGCGTAGGCGTACCAGTAGTTCCAGCCGGCGGCGAAGGCCAGGCTGGGCTCGACGAAGCGCTCGACAAAGTAGGGGATCGAGATGCCCTTGAGCGGGAGGTAGGTGGCCATCTCGCCGAGGTTGTTCATGATGTTCCAGACGACCATCATCATGGACAGGTAGCCCATGAAAAGCGGCGCGGGGCCGACGGTGGAGAGTATGCTGCCTGAGCCGACGAAGAGGCCGGTTCCGATGCTGCGACGGAGTGTCAGTCGGGCTTCCTTTCCCGTTCCTTTCTCGTCTTTTTTTTTTCTTTTCTTCTCCCCTTCCAAACGTCGAACCGATTGAGGACTAACAGGGGGGCGAAGAAGGGCCACTCACGCGCCACCCAAAGCCAGGAATTGAATGTGTCGGCTCTTGAGGCCTCGCTGCAGCTGGTCATGCTGGTTGACAAGGTCGTTCGCGTCGCCGCTGAGTGTCGCAAAGTTGACATCGCGGGGGAAGGTTTCGCCAGCGTGCTTGGACTCGACGTCGGTCAATGGACCGCCGCCTCTCTCGTCTTTGTCCATGGCCACGACTATGAAGTCAAGATAGAGTCGCCGACTCGATTTTCAAGAGTGAACGAAGAGGCAAGAGACAGAGAGCTAGCTGTGTGCGGGCGAGATCGACAGCGTATTAGTATCCGTCAAGGTGGGCACCTCTGTTTTTTTTTTTTTTTCTCTTCTCTCTTCCCTGCCGTCGCGCTAAGATAGACTTGTCGGTGTGGCCGGCGCAACCACGGAATGATTCTAGAATAAGAGGGCGAGGGAGAAGGGGGGAGAGAGAGAGAAACAAGAGGCCAAGCAAGTTCAGATCGAAAGGACGGAGGATGGTGGTAGTAATATGGAGGCTGGGCGACAAGGCATTGGCGAAAGCTTCCCATCTGTCGCCCAGTCGGGAGGTTGCAGATGTACCTTGGCTCCAAGGCCTCCAAACCAACGGAACGCTCCTCCGTACTCTCCCCCTACCCCGAAACTCTTAGTCTCCCGTCTCTTCCCCAGTCGTGTACTGTGTAGCCAGGGACTCTCCGAAGTAGACCTGGGATCTGCAGCGACAGGAGGAGCGCATTGCTTGAGTGCGCCCGACGTGACGTATTGATGGCACACTGTCGCACCGCGACTGTGCGAGTGAAGCATTGTTGGAGGCCGGCACTGGCTGACTGTCGCAGAGAGGCTGGCCAAAGCTTACCCTTCCCCCCTCTCGGCATGGGGGGAAAAGTGCCAAGGCTGTTGGGGAAAGCGAGCAGTCCATCAGTGTTTCTGTATCGTAACGCTTTCGTGGCGAGCCACCGAGCCCATGGGGTAGAAGACTCGGACAGAAGGCTTATCTACTTGGCGGACCAGCATGAGTGGGACGCCGAGCTCCACGGCATCCACACTCGGCCACACATTCGGGGAATCCAGGCGTGATAAATCGAATGCCCAGACATTGGGATGTACAAGTAAGTGTGTACGAATGAATAGCTTAAGCCGTGAAGAAGCGCATGGCATGTTCGGGATGATTGACCGAGAGAAGCTGCGGCCACGATAAGATTGATAGATGTCAGCACTGTAGAAAGAACAAGGGCGCGCGTACCTACATGATGTTTCTTTTTTATGTCATTGTTATTACGTCTGTATTGAATTAATAGTTGTTGGATGGACCGCAGATGGATATGCCGTGCCCCACGTCCAGAAACTCACCCGAGAGCGTCTTACGTAAGTTGAATGTACCGTGTATGTATTGGTTCTTTCCGCTTCAGGTATCCGTACTGCCAGCATGAAGGAAGGTACCAGGACACTTGGGTACCTACCAAGGTACGGAAGCGTAGGCGACTTAGGTACGTACTGACAGACAGTGCCGGACCCCATATCACGTGGCTGCAAAATATGGGGCTCTAAATCTCAGATGCGCCCGAGCCAAACAAACATCCAAACCATCACGTAAATTTTTCATCCTCTCCAGAGTCCCTTGAATTTTGAACGATACAAGCACGCAGGATGGGCTATCCGTCCCGGGGAAGCCTGTCCATCCTCTGATTGGCTTATGTCGATTGGAACCATGGCTCCAAACCATACTGTCCGTACCGTGATCAAAGCTGTGGTCGCCGCACTAGGTACAACGTCCACATCGCGTGTCCGTCGCGTGAGAGCGATATGTGTGCTGTACTGTGCTGAGCCGTGCTTTCGGTTAGAATGGGCTCATTCGACACGAGATAAACATCAGCTATCCGCTTTTTTCAATCTAGAGTTTGCCGACACAGGCCAATCCATCTCTTCAAAACAGCCAAAACTTGGATCCTTATCAGATGTGACCGGGGGAGCTGCGAGGGGTGCTGATACAACTCATCTCGGTACGCGCCACTCCCTGTTGTTTGGTCTTTAGTTCTTCGCACAACAGACCGGTAGAGGGTCCAAACTTGCCATTCCCCCGCATCGAGGCACATCGGGTCAGGGCGGCGGAATCCCTCTCCGATGTCAACTACCTCTCACTAGCGCCTCTTCGGTGGGCCGTCCCGATCCCGATGCCGAATACAGAGACTTCTTGGACTCGTGGCCGTACAACCCTATCATCTCGTAAGACTTAGGTACCTTGGGAGGTATCAACCTATCTCCAAGCCCAGACTTGAGTCGGATGGGCGTCTTGGTCCTAGGACTTTCCACGTGTCGTCCACTTCTTACACATTAGTATACTACGCCTTCCCCACGAAGAAGCATGCCACTCACAGACAGCCCCCATGCCCCAGATTATGAGAGCAAGCACGAGGCATATCTGGGCCAAATCACCTCATTTGCGGGTCTCGAGGGACCGCCAATAATGGGGTAGGCGAGGAACAACCTGACAGACTCGGTTCTATTACGTCTTCGCTATGCAACTTGCCCCTACAACCCGCAGAACACTGTGCATGACACATGGTGCTACCTTTAAATCGTCTTCCGGTTTCCCTTTCCTGACTTAGATGCTCCCGCAGAAGCCTCCGACGACCACTCGTCAACTCCTCCCGATCCTTACTCTGTATCCTGTCCCACCACCCACATCATATCGCGAGTAACGCCACAGCACCGGCTGCTACCGCCTGGAGGAGTGGTCCGCTGCGGCTGCTTGCGCCGTTGGCCGTCACCGGGGGTGCCTCAGTTGGTGTAACTCTCGAAATAGACGTGGGTGCTACAAGCGACAGCGTTTGGGTGTTGGTGATTGGCGCAACGGATGTGGAAGTGGTCGACTTCGGTAGGAATGGAGTCTCTGTTGAGGTGTTCTCTACCTCGGAAGTGAATGTGAACACTGATGTGGACGTCGAGACCAAGAAGGACGTGGAAGTCTCGTCGTCCGGCACCGACTCTGTGAAGAAGATGGTGGAGGTCAACGTGCTCCCGGGCAGCGTATCGACCCCGCCCGGACCCGTGCAGCGCCGGCCGATCGGGCAACACCCGTACGCGCCGTTGGTGCCGAGCCAGCACGTCGAGCTCAAGGGGCACCCGCCCTGCTGGTCTGGGCAGCACGTGTACGTCAGGGGGATGCAGCCGTCGCCGCACACCTTGAGGCCGGAATCACTGCACGAGATCGGGACTGTCTGTCGCTTGTTGAAGACGAAGAAGGCGTCAGCCGCAAGGGCCGTGGCCGAGAGGGCTAGGACGAGAAGTGTCTTGAGCATACTGGCGACGAAGCAAGCAGGTGGGATGTGCTGAAAGGAGAGAGCATAGATGAGTTGGTTGCGCTTCTCAGAGGATGCGTTGACCCAGCAGTCCCCCCCGTCTCAATCGTGAAGCCGCCGCTTCAAATTGGGCTTTCTGCTTTATTTCTTTCACTATTTGAAGCAACTCAGCTTGCATAGTGAGTGGAGGATGAACTTGCCAGCAAACATCAGCGTGGCGTCCAATCGATCATGCCGCTGGTGTGCTGCGCATCGATGGTGCTAACTGTTCCTGCAGCTTGCCCACGATATTAAACATTGTGATTCAATGGTTGTCCAGTGATGTTGGAGGGAGGGATGGTGGCGTCGTGGTCTGGGGTCTGGAGTCGAAGAGTTGCTTCTTCGGAACTTCAGCTCCTCAGCTGCAAGTAATCACGGAGCCAAGTCACCCCGGGTCAGTACGCTCCGGTGCCTGACGGAACGCAGGGCTGACTTGAACTGGTCTTCTCTACAGGGGGCAGCAAAGTGGTTGCCCGTCGTACGGCTGGTCGCGCTGCATAGCAGATGCAGCTGGACTTGGCCGGCGTCGATCATCACGCAATACAGCGGCAGGCTGCGGACAAGGCGCTGCGTTGGTGGACGAGTCAAAAATATGCTTTGCAGCACAAAAAGAATACAGTCCTCATTTGTCACGTAACAAAACGATACCGTTAGTTACGTGGGCAGTATTTGTGGCTTATATATCATCCGCAAATGCAGAAGCACGCTTAGGTACAAGTAAGATCAGCCGTTTCCTTATCAAAGGAGCAACGGTTCGGGTCGTAGGAAATGCCAAGCCATTCCTTCTTAGTCAAACTGCCTGTTGAAAAGGTTGGGGAAATTGTGTACTACTTACGTTGATTGAGCCCCCGTCGCTGTCAGTGAAGAACTGATTTGGGGCCTCGAGGTACATGCAATCATAGCTAAAACGCCAAATGGTTAGCATTGCCAAAAACACAACTGTATGTTCTCAAGGAACACTTGCGTCTCTAAGTCGCCCGGCCCTGTAATGTTTACTTGTACCAATCCAGCAAAGCCATCTGGGTTCGCTAGACGGTAGCCCAAACCATAGCACGCAGCAGCAGGAAACTTGTTGTAATCGGGGTTGCGCTGCCACATTAAGTCTGGTTGTTGTTGAGTAAATGCCTCGCGAGCCTATGCTTTTGTACGAAACAGATGAACGCCAATAATTGTGCTGGAGGGCTCTCACTTCTTTGAACGATTTGGATCTGTCAATAGCATCGGCTGTAAGAAACATGATAGCAATGACAGCCCCAATGAGCCCTTGAGATGTACTTCCAGGACCCAAGTTGGTGGGAGGGAGCGGGGCCTGAGCGCCTGGGTCCTGTGTCACTGGAACAACACCAAACTGTCCCGATTGAGAATCATCCTGTCTCTTCGAGGCAGAACGCTTTGTAACTGCTTGACCGTCGACTAACGCGGCGCTTTCGGACGGAGGGACTTGCGCGTTGGGAGGGGGAGCTGAGACCTGTGCAGCAGCAGGCTGGCGCTGAATAATCTTCTTTTGCCGTTAGCAAGGCATATTCTGAGAGAGGAATGTTTGTATCAGTAGGCGCATACCTCCGGCTTGGGTGCCTGTCGCTCGCTGACAGATCTGACGCCAGTGAAAGTAACGCCCAGTGACGAAGGAAGAGCGGCAACAAGAGAGACACCACTGATGCAGCAAACGAATAGGGAACGCTTAGAGACCCGCATCTTCATAAATAGTATAAGTGCAAAAGAGTGACAAGAGTTTGAGTGAAAGTTGACAACTCGACAAGGCAGCAAAGAACGTGGGGAAATGAGAGAATGATTGCTGCAGAGAGTGTTGATCCAAATAGCATGGGGCGCGGTTACTTTTTTCGTTTATATCTATATATATATTTATATCAATCATTACAGAAAAGACTACATATCCTAGGTGTGTAAAGACGTATCAGTGTATAATACACTTGGGAGGGTCACTGAAGCCTTACGGTTCGATATCGTTATTGAAACCGGTCGACTGGATCGATCATCTACAATTAAAGTAGTCAAGGAGGTTTTGAAACGAAACTTGTAACAAGGAACAGCAACACTTCATTTTCGAGATTTGAATACATTTCTATTACTACTTTCGGCTTTAGCCGAACCCCAAAACCCCAGGTGTCTCATACTAGTCAAGCGCACGTTAAGGTAAGAGTCAGTACTGGAATTATCTGGATCCCACATAGATCCCACAGTTGGTGATTGGAGACCGCGGCAGCCTTAAAGAATGTAAGTAGGGCTAGCACCAGTAGTTCAGTCCCGGTCACCCCGTTGGTACGGACTGATCATCAAGAGTTCAACTTATTACAACCGTTACGATATATCACATCTGCGGGACTAATGAAGTGAATGTCCTTTGCTTGGAACAGTACCACGCACATCATCTTGCTGATCAAATGCTGTCAGAATTACAACTGCCAAGTTTGCCGCGCGGCCCTGTGAGGCGGCACAGCTGCAGGTGGGGCAGTGATAATAGCATGCCCAAGCTGAAGGGAATCTGAATGTTGGCGATGAATAAGGGGATCTAGCGAAGCGATTTGGGCCTCCTGCGACCATAATATGCAATGCTAATTTCTCAAACTGATAAGGAACCTAGTAAATCACGATGTACTCGAAGAGTCAGCAGTGAGAAATCCCAAATGTGCGGTCAAGGGAGGGGATGCCGGCGACTCCGGTAGCGCCCCAGACTGATAGTTCTCTTTGGAGAGCCGAGAGAGGGGTCCTGATCATGAGACGAACCACACAAGGTGGAGCTATAGCCTTTTTAAGATGAAAAAAGAAAAAAGAAAAAAGGTTTCGTGAGGAGTTATCGCGTTAAAAAGGTCTGCATCATTCGGGTCGAGCGCATGTTACAGGAACAGAATAAAGGATAAAGGGAGGTGCCCTTGCATACGTAGATCAAGGTCATCAACCCCATTCAGACTGCAACTCCGCCAAAACCGTAAACCGAGGGACAGCGCTATTCGCAGCATGCATACTTGCCCTGTTCAAGACTGACGGCGGTTTGAGTCAAGAACCGGCTTACGGAGAGGTGTTGCGATATCGGGCATCGCCAGCTATTGCTGATATTAGTGGGGGGCTTGGCTTGTCTCTGATACGGCCCACCATCTGCAACCACGTGACCCCCTTGGACAGCGGATATCTCACCCCCACGGAAGCTTAATTTTCTTCATGCATAACTGAGAATATCCCCGGTAGCCCAACTATTCGTCACTCCCTCCACTAACCTAGGTCTTCTGTGATACCAATAAAAGGATCCGTGCCGGCATCATTCTTGCAGCTGATATCGCAAGGGTCATCTACGCAGCGATTCAAAATAAGAAGACGTGTGGGTTGGTATTTGAGGTATTGTGACCCAAGAAGGACAGTTTGGCCACCATAGAAGCCGTTCTACGGGCGGTAAAAGGCCAGGAGGATACCTTTGGAGGGTACTACTCGAAAAGGGATAAACAGTGCAATCCTTCTCGTCTGATTCAAACTGCAGCGTACTTCTTGGTCTAAGGTTAATCGGGACAGTCAAGTAAACCAATACTGACCCTATCTTCTTCATATTCTCGCTTTGCCCAATTTGATCCCATTCTTGCCAGTTCCAAACCTGGCCCTTTGGGGGGGCTTTCAGGTTGCTGATGACGCGGGAGCTTTCATGGGCTTTCTACCCCAGATAGACCAGCTAACGTTCGTTAGCAAAGGTGGCTCAACGTGGGCAAGTACGAGTTTTTCACTTACAGAGAAAAGTACGCATGGATGTTTCGGTTCCCGAGATCCTTGCGAACTTCCATAACGTGTATGAGCACCTCTTCCTTTGACCAACCGAGGGCTCTGGTCAAGGGGGCCATCACGAATGCTTCCCAGTTCATTGCAAAGTTCTCATAGTTCCAGATGCCGAGTTCCTTGTAGTGTCTGTCTTTAGGCCACCCATTCGTAGGCCATTTGAAGCGCTGCATGTGGACGTCTTCGAACCCGATCTGTATCATCTTTTCCTTGAGACTATGGATGTCCACAAAGGGTCGGCCAAAGATGGTTGCTGCCTCCTCCAGCATTTGAACGCTTTTGACAAGAGGTGAGCCCTCCGGGAGAGTGTCGTCGTCGCAGAGGGGTTTGGGGTTCATCTCAATGAGCTCGACGTACCCACCAGGGCTGAGATGGCTGAAGGGTAAGGTGTGAGAGATCTATGATGCACAAAAGCAACGAATGGGTACTAACTCATAGGCTTGTTGGAGGTATTTATCCCAGTTACCAATGCTCGAGGTCATTCCTCTGCTGTGGATATAGTCAAAGGGGACCGAGAATGTCCAGGACTCTTCGACGTCGTCGATTTCAAACCGGACGTTAGGAGGCACGCTAAGTGTTTGTCAGTCTCTCTTCAAGTCTGACCATCTATTGCGGAAGGTTCCTACAACTCAGGCTGGCTTGGCGACAAATCAATGCCCAGTACCTAAGCGCATATGGTAAGTATGAGGGACCAAATCTACAATGCGGGTTTTTAGAGGAATCAAACTGGTGTCTCTTACATCAGCCTCGGGATGCTCGTCCCCGAAGTCAATGGCCCAAATACCAGAGCCCGTCCCAAGATCGAGTACCCGCCCGACCTTTGCGCCAGGCGCGTTCGGTGGAGCAGTTCCTAGTTGACCGCCGCAAGATCGAATCACCATGTTGTGTTGCAGGTCTGTCACGCATCAGCGCCCTGGGCCTGTTGGGCAAGCTTGGGAGAACTCATATCAAGTCTGTCATTTTCTCTCTCATCATTGGGAATATAGTATTCTAGTGCAGTCGGTGAGAAATCGACGTCACAATAGAGACGACGGAATGCATGATCTTACTGCCGTCCTTGTACTTGTGATAAGTCCGTCCGTTTTCCACTCGGTAATCGTAGACCGAGCTCGTCACGCTTGTGCTCGACAACGCAGTATCTGACTACAGGCCGGCGGGTGAATATCTATATCGGAAGAGATTACAACAGAGTATCACTCACCTCAGCAAGCGAGATATTATCGTCTAATATGAACTTTGCTGGCCGTTAGCATGAAGGTGGACAACGATTCCTGTTCACAAAACCCTACCTCCTCGGCGGTAATGAGGTCACCATCGACGTTTTCTGTGGTGGAACCACCAGTAGTGACGGTTGAGTCTGGAGCAGCAACGGCTTCAGAAGCCACAGCTGCCGGAGAAGTACTCGCCATGTTCTCGGTCTCAGACATGTTTGGGGCTATTGTGAGTGCGCTGGTGTGAGAGCTTGGATCATCGTATCAAAGGCCACGCACACACCGACTCTTCTCTGTCCGTATTTATTTTTCTTACCCCTCTCCGAGCACTTTGCTCGTGGGGCCATTTTCAAGCGGATGTAACGGCGTGGGCAAGCATGGGTAGGCATGGGCCGCACGGAGGAGCCCCCTTGCAATATCTCTTGCGAGGTATCCAGCTAGGGGTCACGTGTCATGTAAACCTTAATGAGATCTGTGCTATTGCTGGAAGATTTATTACTGCTTTAGGACCGTTAGTGAAAGCTAAAAAGCACTCACCTGGCTTCTTGTTGGAAATATGCCACCCTCGGACTGGAGATTCACGGCCGTTAATTAGTTGCTGTTCGTTTATACTATTGTTTCACCAGGCGCTGTGTTCAAGTGCGAACTCGCGCAGTTAGCTTCGTTGCACGTTATCTGGATGTGCCTCGTCCGGCTGTTCCAGAGGCAGATGCAAAGACAGCCGACTTCCAGAAACGTCTGGCAGCATTGTTTAGGTACATTTCTTCTCATCAGAATATGATTGAGAAGTATGAATTATATTCTGAAGGATTTTATAATACAGGATCTGATTAGAATGGTACTACATCTGAAGCAGGCTTTTTGGCTTAGGTATGGCTCGTGCTACTACTTTGACTTGACTTGCCCGGCAATTTAATTATGCACTCGTTTTCGCAGCCTCGATGATAACATCAGCAGCCTTCTCGCTTGCTTGGTAGATGGCAGCGACGATGTACATTCCGGGAATCTTGGGGAAGATGGATGCGTCCACAACACGAAGGCCGTCAACGCCTCTGACACGGAACTTGGAGTCCAACACGGCCATCGGGTCGTCATCGGCGCCGATAGGAGCGGTGCAGGAGGCGTGGTGACCCCATGCCTCATCGCGGGCGAACTGCTTCAGGTCCTCCTCCGAAGTCATCTCGGCAGGCGGCCAGATCCGTTCGAAGCTGCCATCGAGGGGAATGAGGTTCTTGAAAGCCTGAATGCCGTACTTCATGCCCTCGTAAACGGCCTGAAGATCCTTGTCTCCACCTATACCCTCGCCAAGACTGTGGAAGGTGATCTTGGGGGTGTCGCGGGGGTTGGCACTGGTGAGGTTCACGGTCCCAGCATTGTTGCGAGAGCGGGCCTTGAGAGTCAACCAGGTCCAGATACTCAGATCTTGCGTGGCGTGAAGGGAGTAGCTGGGGAAGTAGCCGTTGAAGTACGCAGGAACGCCACCGAGGAACAGATCAGGCTCGTCTTCAGCCACGGAAGAGTGCTTGATGTAGCCGAAAGCGATACCGTTGGTAGTGTAACTGCCCTTGAGGGGTCCTCCAATGTTGTTCTTCCAGTCGTTATAGCAGGGGTCAGTGCCGTTCAGGAACTTGCACTTCTTGAGAAGGGCGAACTCTGTCGGGGCCTTGCCGACAATACCGACCTCATAACGGTCCTGCATGTTACCGCCAACACCAGGGAGATCCTTCACCACGGGGATGCCAAATGACTTCAGCTCCTCAGCGGGGCCGACGCCGCTCAGCTTCAGGATCTGCGGCGTGTTGAAGGCACCACCGGACACGATGACCTCACGGCTGGCAAAAACGGTACCGGGAATTCCGTTGTCGTCGTTTGTTGCGCGGGGGTCAGCGCGGTACAAGCTCTTTCCGACCAGATAGTCAACGCCAGTAGCTTTGGGCTTGGAGCCGGTGGTGTCAAAGTTGACCTTGGTGACGAGGGTGTTCAGAGCGATGTCAAGCTTGTACTTCTTCGATCCGTCCTTGTTAGTGGCGCGGGCAACATCGAGTACAAATCCACGAGGGGAGCTTCGTGAGTAGTTCTCGTCCATGGAAAGAGGAATCTGGTAGATGAGCTCGGCGTTGTCTCGCTCGGGCGAAGGGTTGTTGATGTCCAGAGTCAGGATCTGAGAATGTGAGTGAGAGTCCACTTATTGTGCTGTTAGCAAACTTACCTCCAGCAGGCCAGTTACAGTGCCCAAAAGCTTTCCAACCAGTGATTTACCCATGGAAGTGGCAGCAGCAACGACCAAAGAAGCGACCTTGAGATCCTCGGCGATCAGCGTCACCGGAGTGACACGGGTCTGCAGCCACCCGTTGAGACCGTGACCGACAACGCTGCTGGGCAGGTAACGGGCAGCCTCGAGCTTTTCGAAGTACCTGTCCATCACATCCGGAGCCCAGGAGTCGTCGCCAGTGATGGAGGCGATGTAGCTCCAGTCCTTTCTGGTAGGCTTGATAGTCACCAAGGCATTATGCTGAGAGCAGCCTCCCAGGGCGCCGGTACGCGGGTATAGAATGCCCTTCTTGACGGAGCCTGCCGGGGGGTCAAGTCCGACATAATAGTCACCCTCTGGCGTCAAGTAGGTCATCTTAGTGTCCCGGCGCGCCTGGGTGTCGTTCGCATAGTGGTCGACAAAGAAACTCCACGCAATGGGGACATGGTCACTGCTGAAGGGATGCACAGCTGGGACCTGAACGACTGGATCGGCTCCGTGGTCCTCGCCTGATGTTTGTTAGTGGGGTTCATGAGCTAGAACCATGGCTCGCGACTGACCGGCATCGATAAGCAGCACACTGTGGCCGGCCAAAGCCAAGCGAGCAGCAAGCGGCGCTCCTCCAGGACCGCTTCCTACGACAATGTACTCGTAGGTAGAGTTGGCTTTCGGGCCAGAAGAAGAATAAGTGTAGCCGTTAGGGGGCAACTCGGCGGATGGCTGTTGAGGAACGACTGGCGCCCTCCAGCTGGTGAACCTGGAAACTAGTTGGCTGGCAATTCTGGTAACGTGCTCTAATTTACTTACGCAGATGCGCTCGTCGCTAGAATAGCGACAGAGTTTAGAAGCTTCATTATGAATTAAGCTTGATGGATGAGTTCCAACAAGTGAAGTAAGCCAGTGTGTGAGCGAATGTGGGCGATCGAAGCAGACGGCAACGCTAATGATTGGCAACTGAATCTTTCTTCTGAAAACTGAGAGAACGACTAGACACACACAGGATGAAGTGGTGTTATTTTGGATAAAGGAGTGGCACAGCGGGAAACGCTGGATAGGTGATGAGATATCGAAGCGAATCGCAAAGTGGCGTGCTAGTTAAATGGCTTCGCTGAAATACATCAAGCAGCCAAAGGTAGAGGCGACTGCCATCGCAGCGTTTGTAGATCCCAGGACACCAGGTGGATATCATTCGAACAGTCGGGGCTAACAAGGGGCGATAATCATGAGGATTTCCCAGTTTGTCTTGTCGATCAGCAAGGCTTGTCTTCGTCGTATTCATCAGCGCCCACAATCAGTGCGGGTTGTGGGTAGCAGCTGGAGTTGAGGAAATTGAGGTGTGCAACGACCCTAGTCCACTATTATGTACCAGGAGTCTTAACTATTAAGCAACCTGTCTAGAGTACCATGCGGGGGTATCATGCTAGACTGACATGATGAGATATGACAGATCCGTCGATGGCAAGGTGGAAGAACCATGGCCATGGGACGGAACGCGGTGGAGTGTACATCGTACTTCAGTACCTACGCAGTCCCGTCCACCAAGGACTGTCTCCACCGCATTGCGGGTCAGACAAGCAATCTTGACCTGGCTAGAAGGGACTGAGGGCAAGAAGAAGTTAGAAGGGTTGAAGAAAAAGAAGAAAACCCCGGTGATTCTAGGAAAAAATCTTACCAGAGCTTCATATCATTATCATGGGCCTTTCTCAGGAGGGGCATTGGGGAAAATGGGGGATGTTCTACTTGAATGGTATCAAAGTCCAGAGGCAGGAACTTGTTAAACACCTTAGAGAATTGTCACAACAGCTTTCAGAAGCGGCTCGCTGGCACTCGGCTGTAAAAGATAATGGCCGTTCTAAATTACCGTAGTGGGTGTGGGAGTGACCGGGCTTTTTTTTTTCTTTTTCTTTTTCTTCTTTTTCTCCCCCCCACCCGAGTGCCAGCGATCTGCAGGCCGAAAGGAGATATTCACTAGAACCCGTGCCGGGGAAGAACTTCGTCATAATCACTCCGTAGTCCGAGTGTAAAACATCCACTTTCTAGAATTGCTTGCCTAAAGAGGAATGATGAGTTCTTTGGGTTCTCAAGCTGCGTCTGCATTCTTTTCCCAAGAAGGCAATACTTCCGAAAGTTAGAAGAAGGTTCAGTTGGGTTGGCACGGCTCGAGATACTTGGAATCCAGCCGTCTCCCTCCATACTCTAGCCGCTGTGTATTTGCCCCGCCCAGAAAATAACGACTCGCCTTTCAAATCGCCAGACGCACATCGTGCGTGCCATCACAGGTGACCAGCCACTATGAAAAACTTCAAAGATTTCCCCTGATAACCTATCTCACCTCTTTCCGACTGATGTCGCTACTGGATTGGGAGTCCTTTTGGAGCCCAGCCCCAAAGTAAGAAACATTCTTCTCTGTAGCGGTGTTTGGGCAAAGTTGGGGACAGTATAGTTTTTGGCAACTACTAGTGCCCTGCCTGAGAAGTAACACTTTCTGAAGAAAAGGCAGGCCAGGCACAAACAGTGTTGACAGACATGCTTGGTTACCCGGCCCCCTACATGCTGTTGTATCCGGCACATTTGGTAGTGATCGACAACCGGCGACACGCTTCCATATACGCGGCAATATCCAGAAGCCGAGGCTGGCTGGCCATCTTCAACATACAGATAGATCCTCTGGCGATCAATGGTATATTACGTAAGACAAACCCTCAATACTAACCCTGGCTCACTAACGGCGAATTGAGAATCGAGAAGACCGGCTTGCTTGATATTGAAGATGAAGGGAGGTAGGTTCTTGATGGAAATTGGTTTCGGGGAGAGACTCCCTAGTTTGCCGTATAGAGTGGAATAAGATACCCATGTCGGGAGATTTAGTATGGAGGCATGGATGGCCACGAAACAGTAGCTACCCAGTAGATAGCGTTTAAAAATTCTGGCATTCAAAACTCCCACTGTATTGTGCCTTCCTATATCACAATGCAGGCTTATTGCCATGATTTTGTAACAACACGACTAATCTCATCCTCACACTCTCACCACCTCCACGACGGTGATGTCTAAATCGGTCTCTTACCACTGCTTTTTTGGATGGAGGGGTAGCTAGACGAGGAACACCGCTTTTTGGGAGGGGTTTACCAAGTTTCTGGGTGGCTCTTCAGGGATTGCGCCTAGCCTGTCCGGCCATGCTAAGCGGGGCAGTCTAGGATTGCAAAACTTGACCCTGACTATCATAATGGTGCATCTGCTTTCCGAAGCGCGGTATCTTCAGAAGGCTTATTAGTTAATTAGTAAGTAGACAGACTAGGAAATAGGTCTTTTTGATTATTGAAGCCTTTGTTCCAGTTAGAGCTGAGGCATCGAGCGGCCCACCTTGGAGATAAGACCTTCATATATCCTTGGCTTGTAATAACATTGTGGCCGTCCTACGACTGGGCGGATGTATAAGTATAAGAAGCTTAGCGCAGACGGTGTGGCCTAGTGCGGTTAGCTTTGCGTACTCTAGAATAAACCTATAGGCAGTTGGTTGTCTTATTGCAAGAGTATGGCCTAAATAACAAGATTTATGACGCAGGAGCTATACGACTACTATTACAGACAGCTCTAGATATACTTTAAGACCTTAGTTATATTTAATCTTAATAGTGTAAAGTGAAAGCGGTATGTATAGGGAGTAAGAAAAAATATTAGTTAATTAATATGTCATAAGTTAGAGCATATAGCAGGGCATATAAGAATATAATTAAGAAAAGCTGACTCTTATAATAACAGAGATGTAAAGAAAAGATTCTATATATACAGGTAAGTGATGTAAGTAATAAGTCAAACGCCACGCGATATTATAGCATATAGCAATCCAGCTAACAGGTGCTGAGCGAAGCTATTGTGACGTAATACTATGTGAAACTTAATAGTTATTAAGTCCTAAAGCAACGGTACTTTTCAAAGATTGACACCCCCTGGTCGCATGTCAAACCGAATTATTTCATGGTCACGATCCGCCTCTATAACTGGGTATTCTTCCCTGCACCGGCAGTCAACGATGAGGCTGACACGGTACTGTGAACATTGTGAAGCGATTCGCCGAAGTCCGACTTGCTATTGTCCACGTCGACCAGTGGGATGAAGTCTCTTTCATCGCCTTGCCGTGGGGCGCTTTTGGCCGACTTCTCCGCCGTAGAGCTCATTCCGCTCTTGTTCGTCCCGGGTTTTATTCCAGCTAACCTTTTACCACTCGAGTGACCATGTGAGTTGCCATTGGTCGAGCCAAGTTTCTTTACGCCCAATGCAATGAAAAGAGAGCGCAGCGAAGGTAGACAAGCGCAGATGATACCGACATCAATTTCGACGGTGCTCCACCAGGCTGCCTCGGTATAGTCCCAAGTGATGTTCTGCGAGTTGGCAAAGAGGATGAGGGACCTGAGACGAATTACACTGACAATGGTTACACTGAGATACTCGGTTAGCGGACATGGGGAAGAGGGGGTTTGACGTCTTGTCAAGGTGAACCTTACAAGATTCCCAGAGAGAACATGAACATAATCATGAGCTTCTTCTTGAGCTTCATCTGAAGCCCAGCTAGCTTCTTTAGGGGAAGAACCAAGATGATGATGTCGATGACGATGTTGCAGATAGCTGACATCCACCCTTGGAGATGAATGTCGTTGCATTTTCCGACTTTTTTACTGTCGATTTGCTCCCAGGAGTAGCTGATAGGCGAACACTGCAGTGCCGTGCAGGTAATGAAGGCGATTCCGTATGCAAGGCAGAGAGCCATTGCTCCGTAAACGAACGGCCGGAATTTCTGGTCCATCCCGAAAACACGAAGTATAAAGAAAAGAATGCTCAACTTGGTTGCAGTCAGTGCCGCAAAATAGAATAGCTCTCCCAAGTAATAGTACTGCAAGGTATTAGCGGCGCACAAAGCTCAAGTCTATGCGGCAGCCTTACGTAAAGGACGTTCTCAATCTGCTGCTGGGGTAGAGTCCACATGTCTTTGCCGAGTCCGTTGTTTGACACTGCATTTTTGTTAGATGCTGAAAAGCACAGATCGGATCAGGTAATTATCTCACGGGTTACAGCAAATACGGTGGGAGGTATGGCGAGTGCCATGGCGATGACAATTGTGAAGTCATCCCACCCCCAGGGCCTACCACCAACAGGTAGACCAGCGCACATCCGGAGCCCGAAAATAAAGAATGTGATGGCTCCCCCGATCACTCCGATCAGAAGAGGCTTGGCAGTCTCATTGCGAACCGGTGCACCACACATCGTCATTGACGCGTTTTTTGACACTATACATGATCTATTAGCCTATTGAGGATATCAGATCGTCTGCAGCTGTACTTACTCAGTCCCTCGTATGTAGTGCACGACTGCATGATACATCCTGCTAACTGCGTGTTGAGTGGCACGTTGGTACACAAACAGGGTACGTCTGTTTGTGAACAAGCCGACTTTGGGATGATTTTTGCGAGGCAAAACAGCTGGAGACATGAGGATTAGCACAGCACGAAGGAAAACCCAAACTGGGGTATACTTACTGCACATTTCGGAAACATCTGCATGGCAACCTGTGCTGGCGATTGGGCTGCCGCAGGGGCTTGGTCTGCAGCCGACATGACACCCGAGAGCACGGCCATTGCCGTCAGTGCGTATCTTGAGAACCTCATGATGTGATGAGACACCTCTGCCGCGGCTGTTCCTAGAAGAAAGTCGAGGCGATGAAGTATGGTAGACGAGTTTGGGGGGGGGGAAACTGGTTGGAGGATCCCTAGCTATTATAAGTCTCCCTAAACATAGATAACCCGTAAACTAAAAGCAAAGAAGACAAAGTGAAATCTGCAGACTAGAATGGAATGTTCCGCAATCCCTGCTGCACGTAGTAGCACGTCGAATGGGGTTCACAAGGAGAAATGCGAATTTACTGGGACCCTTCATGATGATTGACAACATTCGTAAATTTATTTGGTCAGATTCTACGTGTTCCCCAACTGGTTCTTTATTGGGATGATCTACAATGGCCTGATAAACTACATTGCCGTTGTCTTCCATGGACCTCGGATGCGGATATTTCTGCCAAGCCCAAAAACAAGGATTTCTTTCTGCTTCTGTTAGGGCAAGATGACTCGGTGAGCCTCGTAAACATCTCTCCAGCCATAAGTTGGAGGTGTTCTGCCGAAATGCCGGCCTACGGAAACGGTAGGTATACCAACGATCACTGCAAGTTCGTAAGATAAATCCGGTATATCCCGGTCTAGTCCACTACTGTGTTGTGAAGATCAAAGATGTACGGAGTACATAGTATACTAGAAACGGTTCTCTGTTGACCCATGTTCAAAACTTTTATTACAGGAGGTTACCAAATCCTTTGCTAATCCTAATACAATGATCCTTGCTCCTACCTCCACAGGTTACATGGGCCATACTATGCCTGTCTGTCCACTTTGAGTACCTCCCTCTCCACTCTTTGACGAAGATGAGTTCCAAAGGAGAAGAAGAACCGCAGTTTGAACAAACGTCAAGGACTAGATTCCAGTTACCTGGGTTCGGCATTGCGAGAGTGGGGTGTTTCCCATATGCGCGATGTCGGATTGCGGACACTATCATCGATCTTATCACTGGGCGTTCATTTCGGCAATTGAAGTAGTGTACGAAAAAGAGGTACATACATGATTGTAGTTGATTAGAGATTGCCTCACAAGCCTCACGTTAGAGGCTAGGATCGCACCGAGTAAAGGAGCCAACTAATAGCGTAGCTAGGGTCAATTGTGCCGATTATTCATATCTACCTTTCTTCCATCCTAGAATGACTAAAAACTCCCCTTTTACGTGTCCTTCGGATGATAAATCACCCCCCCCCCCCCGGCGCCTGACACCTCGAACCTAGTTTCTGGTGCTCTTCCGGGTGCCTAAGTATCTACACACGTACTACAATTTTCTGGCAAACCAACAAGGGCAACTTGGGCAAGGCACGGCTTTTTCAACGCTATTCCGGAATACATGATTGGGCGGGGTATCAAACGTTGCTTTCCGGCTTAAGTCAGCCTCTTATGCCCCTGAAGTAGATCTGTCTCATTCGTTGTGACAGTAGAGGTCCGGGTCAATGGCAACATTCTTAGGGTTTATAAAATAGGGGTAGTTATATTGAACTACCAATCGGAAGCAAAGCCTGATTGCTACCAACATGCTGCCGAAGTAAACCTCACTTTGACCCCTATCCTACATGTGAGGTCGCCTCGATCTTCCATTGTACGCCAGCTCAACCAAGACTTCACGGAGTCTTAGGGGTATCAGATCCGGGCCCCAGCTAATATTTTTCATATTAGACTCGTTCCTCTTTTACTTAATACATTCCGCTGTCTCTTTGCCAGAGATAGTCGGTCCCTGTATTTTCAGCCAGCCCGAAACCTGTAAGTTAATGATGCTGTACATGGTACTTACACTCGGACCCTACCGGGGAAGGGCCGCGCGAGTACCGACGGGTGGGATTAAAGGAACGTCGTAGCCGCCGGAGCCGCTGGCTGACGAAGATCGGCACTTGAACCCACTCGGACCCGGACAGTGCTCCGAAGCAACTGTGCCGGCGCAATCGCTTGACCAGCGACAGTTGCCGCCACTGCTACAAGGTAATTTGGGGCAGTACTTGGCATTGTATGCATCGGCGGGGTATGCGCCGTCAATAGTCGTGCCACCGTTCGAGGAGCAAGTGCTCATGGTTATGCAGACACCCGTTCGCAATATCAGTAAAAGACCAGCAGATTTGGGATGGAAAGCTCCAACCAGGTCTTCCCTCGGAACCGTAACATGTTTCATTGAGGGCTGCGAGTGCTGCCGCTGCCCAGATGACAGCGAGGACACAAGACCGGTAGTGCATGATGCTCTTTGTGGCTTTTATTATCCTTCTTCGCCTTGAAACCTACTTGGTTGTGGATCTCAGGCTGACGATGAGCCAGTCAACCTTACTTATCTCGCGGTTTCAATCATGAACGCCATCAACATCGAGTCTCGAATGGTCAGCCACTAAGTTTACTCGTCCAGGATGGAGGAAAAAGAGGGTTTGTACTAACATAGGGCGGTTCAATGGGATGGACCGTGGTGCTCCCCGCCCCCAGCTAGCTCGCCCACACCGTTACTGCACGCACTACCAGGACCGGGAATGCATTCCCACAAGCTTGGACCACCAAATTACCGTGATCACGGTGGGTGGGTACTCCGTGATTGAGCCGCCTGGGGCTCAAAGCCGCTCATTTATCATATATACCAGTTGTGAGTCGCCTGCCCAGACATTACCGACCCTAGTGTTGAATGCACATGGGTACAGGTATTCCGGAACATTTCACTCTCCCCTGAAGATCATACGGGTACAGTGTTTACAGAATGTTGTCACCTGTCAATCTTCAGAAAAGCACACTTGGAAAACTGACACGTAGAAAGACACACATGTCTTAGGACAGGTAAGACAGAGAAGATGACATCTCGGGAGACGCTTCCAGCCAGCACTCAGAAGCAACGTAAGGGATGCATAGTCTTCAGGTTGCTGCGACGCCCCACTAAGAACTCACATTATCTTATCCGTACTATTAAGAGTACTTTGGCAGCGCAACTATGACCCATTCTCCGCGGCTCAGGAGCTTGATTCAGACCAGAAAAGTGAATGTGTCACCTGGGTAATGACCCAGGGGCAGAGGGTGACTATTAGTTCGGGAAACTGAGGTTGTCCTCAAGTATACGTATCGGAGACGAGCTCCTTATCGGCCATAGCTGGCGATGCCCGTCGTCGCAACAAGAGGTGACTGCATCAAACAGGAAGCATTGTACCGTCTTCTTAAACACAAGCAACATTGCACTTTAATGAGAACTTTGCCAACGTGTTTCCCGGAACTCAAGTACTCAAAAGCCGCCTTTGAGCCCGGGAAGGGGAAGACTCGGTCGATGACGGGTCGTAGACTCACCTTTCATTCGTCAGGAAAGTCGTTCAAGGCCTGATAATAATGCAACTTCGAGACAACAGCAACGCCCCTATAATCATCGATTTTTCTAGAATTTTCTTCTCACTGTCCTCTGGAATAGATCCAGGGCCAGTGTTGTTGACGACGATAGCTACGCCCTTGCCACTGGTGGCATAGAGAACTTCGGCTCTCTGATCGACTGTTGTCTTGTAGTTGGTGCCATGGACCCGTGGGACCCCGGGAACGTTTCCTCCCAAATGTCGCATTGACTTATGCTTATCCCCAGTAAGATTGGTTAGATCGAAAGTCGGGGCAAATCGATCTTCAAAGTCAAACCTTTGCACGCCCGGCCCAACGTTGATGTGACGCCGTTCAGCTTCCGTGGGGGAGTGTCACTTTCGGCTAAATATACGATTCAAGCCTCATGGAAATTAATAGTATACAAGAACATGTGCTTAGAAACCACGACCTTCATCGCAGGACACGACTGGATCTTGAATATTTTCATAACGCCCAAGGCCACTGCTGGTGACTGACTATACGGAAGAACTACCTATGGATATGGGTATAAACCAACGCATGGAAATATATCATCGCCATGCCGACGCAAAAAATGCAAGTTTGATAAGGTTTGTGCAAACTCTTCTTTTATCCCGATTCGACAGAACTGTTGTTTTTGATTGGAGAAAACTCGGATGCGGCTGGTCTTGATTGGTTGCTTTTTTTGCGCTTCGCGGACGGGTGTTTGACGTGTGCTCACGGAGGGTGCCATATGATTTTCCGGGCTCGTTGGTGAGGACGCTGCTCCAATGACATGACTCTAGTATATATGCTTTTATGTGCGTCTATCTAACTGATCATTTTGATGCGGCCCTCTAGAACAGGTGCAATGACCCGGGTCCAGTCCACGGAGAACTCGCCCTCCCGCAGGGAATCACACACCTCGGCCTTGACGCCGGCCTTGTTGGCCCACCTGGCAAAGAACTTACGCATAATGAGTATCTCGGTGTCGATCTGCGCAACCGTGTCCACCTCTTCGTCGGAATCGTCGGACTCGTCGTCTTTTGGGGGTTTGGTGTTCAGCATATGACGCTTGATCATCCATTCGGCCCACGACCTGGACGTGGTCTCGGGCTGGGGGTCCGAGGTGCCCGTCGCGGCAGGCGTCTCCCACATCTTTCGGGGTTCGACGGGGCTGTGGCACTTCTCAGCGACGTCGAGCCAGTTTTCGCTGAGGTTCTTCCATCGGCCGACGGTCTTGAGACTCATGAAGTACTGCCGCAGCATGGCGGAGATGAGAATGCCGTTCTCTTCGCAGACGATCTCCTCGGCGGTGCCGCCTTCCGGTTCGACCAGAAGACTGGTGTAACCGTCTATGATTGTCAGCAAATGTTGCAGAATGCGCGTGGTCTCGAGTCGTACCCTTTCCTCGGCCCATGTAGCCTCGGGTTGCGAGAGTGTATTTCCTTTCGAAATCCATGGGCTCGCCTCCAACGCTGGCCGATACGATGCGCGAGCTAGGCGGCTTGCTGGGATCGAAAGTGTATTCGATGTTGGATACTTGAGGGAAGCGGCCTGTCCTGTCAGCAAGTGGGTTATGGCTTGGCCTTGCCGACTTACTAACCTTCTTGGGCAGGATACTGGGAGACACCGTTCTCCAAAGCATCCCACAGCTGCTTGCCAGTCACCCGAATGAATATGACGGGGTCCTCAAAGGGGAAGCAGTTGGTGATGTCTCTAACCCTGATCGCACCCGGCGGGTAGATCTGGTCACCACGGATTGTTCCGGCAGCCATCAGGGCGCAGTCTGCGTTGTGGTAGTGTCTCATGACATCGCAGACAAAGTTGCCCATGTTGCTCTCCTTCATTCTGACGGTCGTGAAGCGCGCATCCAAGGGGGATGCGGTCCAGCCGACAGACTTGGCCAGGCTCTGCTTCAGTTTCGAGGTCAGATCCTCCGTCAGCTTCAGCGTCTCCTGGTCCTCGGCAATGGACGAGACGATGTCGCGTCGCAAGATGTCAAAGTCCCACTTGCCGGAGCTGTCGGGCTTCTTCCGGACCTCGATGTAGCTCAGCTGCTTGAAGTCGGAGCCGGACCGCAGCACGTGGGTGCCGTTGATGAAACTGTGGCCGTAATAGTGGTCATGGCCACCGAGAATGATGTCAAAGAGGCCGTCCGTCTTCTCGGCGAGCTTGTTGTCGTTCGGCTCACGCTGATGGCTGAGGCAGATGACGATGTCGGCTCCCTGGGCGCGAAGTTGTGGGACGAGCTCCTTGGCGGTCTCGCTGGCGGATTTGTAGATGATGTTGGGCGGCAAGCTGTTGATGGTCTCCAGCCACTCCCTCTCGCCCAGGCCGACGAGGCCGATCTTGATGCCATTGGATGTTGTGAGCATGTGTGTATGCTTCGCATTTCCGAGTGGCACGTTTTCCCCGAGAGCCGGGTCCAGGACGTTAGCAAGCAGCCAGGGAAAGTTGCATTTTGCGGTCAGACTTTCAAACTGCTTGACGCCAAAGTCAAAGTCATGATTCTAGCATGGACGCGTCAGGCTAAAAGATGGCGGCAAGGAGACATGATTCGTAGCGGCTCAACTTACACCGACGCACGTGCAGTCAACGCCGATCTTGTTCAGAACGGGAACCATGTGCTCGCCTAATGGGCGTCAGTGTCATGATGCTGGCGAATCAGTGCATGTTGGCATGTGAGGTGATACCTTTTGTGACGGAGCTTTCAAGACTGGGGTTAAAGACATCGCCTGAGAATAGAGTTACTAGCTCGGGCTGTCCCTGGAAGCGGTCATGGCTACGGTACTCGTTGACGGCGGTGACGAAGCGTGCAACACCGCCTACCGGCTCAGCACTGGAGGGTTCCAGATGGTAGACATCATTCAGGTGGAGAAGACGCAGAGCAACCGGTTCTTGGGAGCCCGAACTGAAGGTGACGACGGGCTCATCTGGAGCCGGTGTATTCTTAGGCATACCGGCAAAGGGGAGAGGGGTGGGGGGGGGGGGGGGGGGAGCGGGTATGAAGAGGAGGAGAAGGAGGAAGAAGGCGGTTCGGAAGTATGTACAAATGCAGTTGGGGCAAATCAAGTAGTAGCGATGATGGGATAGTGATGATAGTGTAAGTGGACTGGTTCCCCTGATTTCGACCAAGGTTGATTTAGGTTCGAGCTGCCGTCGGCGTCTGTGTGTGTCGCGATGAGCTGTCAGCTCAGCTCAGCCCCGCTAGGGGCGGGGGCGGGGCGGTGAATTAGGCGATGTGGGTGGTGGTGGTTAGCTTACGGACCAACGATAGGGCCGCGATTACCAAAGTACTATGTAGCTCACGTGATGATAAGATGCCGTCAAGGTTCCGGGGCTGGTGGGCGGGTACGTACCCACTCACGATGTCTCTCTAGGTAGGTACGGATACCTTAGGTAGGTAGGCACTTACATCTCTCTTCTCCGGTGTCGTCCCTTCCCAACGCCATTCTGTGTCTGATCCTGCACCAGAACAACCGTATTAGCAATTGCTTTGGTCCTACCGCATCTCGGTTTCCCAATTCAATATCCTGGCTCGTAGTAAACAACGTTCTATTAACGCTCTTGCTTTTATCCAAGAGTTGCCGACGGTCATTCTCCATGTCCCCGTCTTGGTCCAGATCCGGACTTCCTGATGTTCAAGGTTGCTTGGTGTCATGGGTATATCATGATTCAATACCTTACTTGTCTATATTATCTTCGTCAATGGCTGGCCGTACCGTTTGTCATATGGTGTTGGGGCACGGCTGAGGAGCAAGAGATCATACTGCGTTTGGTAGACCTGAGGAAAAATCTTCTACTGTTACGGCACTTGCACGCTTAGTGTTACTTAAGCCCATAAGCTACAGAAAAGCAGCCACTACTCCATACTAGCAACAGAGATAGACAATCAACTACATACACACCACCATACCTTGACAATTGGTAGCACAACCAAGTAAAAAGGATCCCGGGCCACCAACCAACCGGAGCCTACGGAAGAAAAAGTCAGTGCCTCGCTGGATAGTCTGTCGCTTGTCTATGTAGTTGTAGACTGTAATGTGTTCCAGGCTTGCGTCTGCGAATAGTGCGTGTGTGGCGACTGACAAGTTAGTGGGCTTAAATAGTAGGTCCTGTCGAGTGTTACGTATGGAATGGGCGGTTAGAATAATCACTGAGGACTGTGGTGGTATGGTGACCTGTTGTTGAACTGTGACTCTAGCCTGATGCCTAGTGTTATTGCGCCACGCTGCCATTGGAATCTTTACGTCACAGGATGTTATGATGGTATGTACCTTGATGTTGAAAATATCGAATTGTTCTGGTCCCAACACTTAGGCTATGGAGTTTCTCAGCATCATCAAGCCAGGAGCGCCTAACGCAACCATCTGACCAGGGAACAGGCTTCTCTTCTTGTCAGGTGCCTAGAGAGGAAGAGTCCAAAAGGGTTCTCACAGTACCAACTCGAGCATTCTCCAAGTTTGTTCTGGTTCGGACGACAGTTCGGACCAAAGTTTGCACTTGCCTGGTATTTCTACATAATCATCCAATCAAACACTGGACTGAGTGAGTTGTGCTTTTCTCCGTCACCTTCCTTTCTCTGACTGAAGCCTTTCTCTGTTGCCTTCCTTTCTCCGGTACCTTCCTTTCTCCGTTACCTTCCTGCCTTCTTGGTATATAACCCAGCCAAGCAGCAGCATTTCTCCAACTTCATTGACAAAAGGCAGGGACGCACCCATCCATACCTACTGTTTTCGTCAACCAACCAAGGGAAAAGAAAACCTCTTTTCCATCCCCAGCCTGCTCTTCTCTTTTCGCATCTTCTCTAATCAGCCAAGCCCCCGATTATCAACAAATTCCCTTCTTCTACCAGCAACCTTCTCCAAAGAACAACATGGCGAGCCATCGACAAGCCAATCGTACTAATGAGTCAGGCACTTCCATGACACCTTCCATGGCCGAGGACGCTGCCTTGGCCGAGGAGTTCGTCACGTCCCTAAACATTGTCGAAGTCTCGGAGAACGTCAATCCGACCGTCGCCCTGCAGCGTTACCTATCGGTGAACTCGATCCTCAGCACCAAATCTTCCTTTGCCATTCGTCAACAGGAGGCGACGGACAAAGATTTTCCTCTCGAAATCATCGGCGAGGGCTTCTGCGCGATGGTTTACGACCTTCCTAGCAGCGGTCGGGCAATCAAGGCTGGTAAACCCAAGAAGGACGCCGAGTTGTGGAATGATTTTGTTGCCCACGTCAAGATATGGGAGGCAGCCAAGAACAACACTTCATTCTGCGTCCCACGACCGTCCTACTATGTTCTCGCGAAAGACATTGCGGACTGGATGGTCGCCCACCGGCGTGAGGTCAACAACAAAACAGGCTTTAAGTCGCTGCCCGATGACATTCTGGTCATGGAGCGTATCATGCCTCTTCCAAGAGTCATCAGACAAGCTTTAGTGGAAGTCTTCTGTCCTCCGGACCAGAAGGCACACGCTGCTTCCAACCCTCTGAACAAGAGTTGTCTTGTGCGACTCTACCTTGGCGTCAGAAGAGCCAACCAGAGAACTGAAGGTACATTCACCCTGCGCAACTTCGAACTCACACTGGACAAGATGGACCATCTTGGCATCGACCCGATCCAATTCGTCCGACCGATGGCGGAAGCCCTAGCTATCATGCACTGGTCCGCGCAACGCGACGCATACGATGTTGAGTTCGTTCTCGGAAGCTCGCCTGAGCGTCGCATCAGCGCAGCCGAACTTAGCTCCATCGATTTGGCGGGCAAGAGGATCACTACTTGGAACAGAACGCCGGACGGATGTCCCAACCTGAACTTTCTCCGCCGTGCAGTGAGCGTTTGGCTACTGGACTTCAACCAGTGCAAACACATGGCCCCGACTCCCCTTGGAGTTGAAAAGGCCGTGAGTGCTTTCTGGGAGAACGACCCCTACTTCCCTCGACCAACCCAAGACTTGTCCTCGACCGAGGGAAAGCTTTGGCAAGAGTTCAAGAGGGTTTATCTCGCCAAGAGCTTCGATTGCCTTGACAGTTCTGCGACTCTTCCCGGCGATTTCATTCGCCAGGTGGAAGAAAAAGCGAGCACGAGATTGTCGAACGCCCAGGTTCTCCAGGGACCTCCCAAGTCAAGCGCCCCGACAGCCTCCTCGCCCAGTGCATCATCTTCCGCAAATATGGGCAAGAAGAAGGAACGAAAGTACGTTAGCATGTAATACCCGGTGGTCATGGATTCTCCGATTTTGGGGTGGAGGAAAAGTTCTCGGTTTGACAGGAGGGAATGGGATCATCGTTGTGTTATAATCCAATTAGTGTTATGAGTCCATCCTATCCCTCATGCTATCTGTGATGACAAAAGCAGAACCGCAATTTCTACCGCGCAATTACGCCTTATATCACGACACTATCCCTTATCCTGTCCCTCACCCTGTCCCCCATCCTGTCCCTCACCCTGTCTCTTATCCTGTCTCTTATCTTGTCCCTCATCTTGTCACTTATCCTGTCCCTCATCCTGTCCCTCACCCTGTCCCTAATGCTATCATACACCCTAACCTAACACCGTAACCCTCCGTACATGAATTCTTAATAGTACAACTACTTTACTCTCAAATGACCAGACGCTGCGGTTCATCACAAAAGCAAAGATTGAAACAGGGCCAAAATGGGAGATCCCATAGTTGTCCACACAGGAAGACATCAAGTATTAAACCGATGATAAAAACCGACACTGAAGATACTTTGAGAGTTTTCAGCCCTTGAAGTATCGTCGTTTCCTATGACACAAGGTTCTGGCGCAAGGTTTGATTAGAGAATGGTAATCATACATGAATGGAAATAGTTACATGATTGATAATGCCAGGCCTCGGGAGGATTCGCTGATTACAATCACTGAAAGGCGGCAGAGACCGCAAACAAACAAAGAAAAAGCGCGCCAGTGTTTGATTAGGGTATAGGACCATTAATTACAACTTTCGTGTGCTCGCACACCTATTGTTTAAGCTAGAAAAGAAGCAAGCAATCCGGGATATCAAAAGCTGAAAACAAGCCCATCACAAATCACCTCGACAAAAAAAAAAAAAAAAAAAGACCACCCGTCCCTCGTCGTCGCGACTTCTCTAGATGGACGCCCTCGCAATGTTCTTGCCCGCGACCAAGCCGGGACCCTTTTCGGTGAAGAAGGTCTTGGCCTTGGCGGCGCTGACGATGAAGCCGGGGAGCTTCATGGTGTTGAACTGGCCCGTCGCCTTCTTCTTGCCGATGGTGACGAAGACCTGGGGCTTCAGCGTGAGCTTGAGGTCCTTGACCTTGGCTTCGTTGCCGGTGAGGACGGCGTCGAGGTTGTCGGCGAGGTGCAGGGCCTGGCCCTCGGCGCGCATGAGCTGCTTGGCCTCGAGGTTGCCGACGTCGCCGACGCCCCAGACGTTGGTGAGGCCCTCGACGCGCAGGTCGTGCTTGAGCTTGATGCTGCCCTTGTCGTCGAGGAGGTGCTCCGGGACGAAGGTGGTGTTGGGCCGGACGCCGAAGAGGGGCAGGTAGACGTCCGCCGTCAGGGTCTCGCCGTTGGACAGCTTGACGGACTTGAGGGGCTCGGTGGTGTTGGCCTCGGTGACGCGGGCATTGGTGATGAGCTTCACCTTGAGCTCCGACAGGCTCTTGGCGGCGATCTTCCCGAGCTGCGGCAGGAGGCCGGGGAGCGGCGCTTCGCCCTCGACGATGAGGGTGATTTGCTTCGAGGAGCCGTAGGCGTGGCCCAGCTCGCCGGCCGTCTCGACGCCCGTGGTACCGGCGCCCGAGATGATGATGGAGTTGGCGGCCTTGACCTCGGCCTGGAGGTTGTGCAGGGCCGAGACGGTCTCCTCGTGGGAGCCGATGTTCTTGAACGGGAGACCGCTTGCGAGCCCGGAGCCCGTGGCGATGACGAGCTGGGTGTAAGAGATGGACTTGGGGCCCTCGTTGGTCTCGATCTCGACGAGGTTGGCGGCGGGGTCGAGGCCGATGGCCTTGCCGAGGACGAACTCGAAGGCGTCGGCGGGATACTTCTCGAAGCCGGGCTTGATCTCGTTGAAGAGGACGTCGTCGGAGAACTCGCCGGGGATGATGGCGCGCACGGCGGCGCAGTTCCAGTACAGGTGCGTC
The DNA here is from genome assembly GCF_000149035.1 of Colletotrichum graminicola M1.001. Lineage (NCBI taxonomy): Eukaryota > Fungi > Ascomycota > Sordariomycetes > Glomerellales > Glomerellaceae > Colletotrichum > Colletotrichum graminicola. Next base: position 208,740 of record NW_007361047.1, read on the forward strand.
GAGGGCGAGACGATGGTGACCTTGAGGTCCTTGACCTTGGGTTGGGTGTACTTGAGCAGCTTGTGGGCGATGCCGAGACCGGCGTAGCCAGAGCCCAAGATGACGACGTTCTGGACCATCTTTGCGGGTTTACAACGGTCGGACTGTGGGGGGTGGCGATGGTTTTTGCCTTTTTTTTTTCTTCCGGGCGCAAGATTGTTCGCTGGTCGAGAATGGTCAGACACGAAAGCTCCGAAAGAGAAAATGAGAAGAAGCCGTCGCCTTTTTTAAAGGGAGGGAGAAGGGGGAGGGGGAGGTAAGCGGCGATGGTCAAGGAGCGGGCACGGGGATGCCGTGGGGGAGTGCGGAAGTGCGAGAGTATTTGAGCAGAACCAATGGCAAGCAGGTGAAGGAGAAAGAGATGTACACTACGAGAAGAGAGCCAGACGGCGAAGGTGCGGCAAGGGGGAGGCAATCAATACTTTTCATTTTAAACGTCACAAAGGCGGAGGATTGTGGAGGATTGAGGGGGGTGTACGGATACATGTGTTGTTTCTATTTCTTTCATCTTCTAACCTGACATCGCGTGCTCCGGCCGGACGCCAACGATGCGGGCTTTGACGGTTGCGTTGCGGCTCGGTTGTTGGTTTTTTGTTTTCCGCCTCTCTACGGAGTGGTGGTATCCGTACACCAGGTACGGATACTCTCGTGCTCTCTCTCCTCCACACCTCTAGACTTGGACCATTAGGACCCTAATCGAATCCAATGTTTCAGACGAAAGAACGCTCGGATTGTCCAGTGGCGACCATGTTTGACAAGCGAGATTACCCTGGAGAGAGACTTCACACCATTATTGCTTTTTGGGGGGTTGGGGGGTTGGGGGGTAAGACACCAAGGCAAAGAAAGGGTGTACCTGACGAGTATCCATCCGCATACATAACATACCGTACGAGATCAAGTTGCGAAGTGTACCTGCAGGTAGGTTGGACCAGTGTCCGGCGCGTCTGCAGTCTGCAGAATACCTACCCAACCCAAGTATCGATGTGGAGGGAATACCGTACACGGCACGCACAGGGGTCCGACAGGCACCCCCGGGTCAAGGCGACGACGCGGCGGGTGCTACTGCACTAGCGTAGGGTAATAGCGCGTACGCTGTGAAAGGACGGGTGCTTTCGATTTTCCCTCCGGCCATTTTCCAAAACTTTGCTAGGCTCAGGGTCTGTCTCTGTCCCTGAGGCTTGAGCCGAAGAGCTCCAGCCCAGAGGACTCGCGTTTGGGGGGCGGGAGACCATCCTGGGACCGACCCAGTTAATAGCCTTCGGTCCTTGCCGCTCTCCTCTCGAGGGTCGCATCGAGGCCGGGCCCTTCTCGGGGCAGTGGAGGGAATCAGAGTGAGCATAGCACAGCACATCACATCACATCACATTATCAACGGGGCGGTGGACGTGGTCTTACAGCTACAGCGCATTGCTGATGTGATGTGATGTCCCCCTCCCCGCGCGCGCGCGTCAATTGCACAATGTCGTGGGAATGCCCTGCCCAGATAATATTTGTAACACCATGTACTGAGGAGTAAGCCATCATCTTGTTGGATTCCAGTAGCGTCGGCCAACGATTGCACCTGTTCGCCGAATATGGGCAAGGAAAGATGGAGCGTCGGACCCGATCCGAATGGATGGCCGGCCGAGCGGGGCGCGCTAGGCCGGGGGCGGGACACAGTACGGCGCTAGCCGCCGCACGGATGTTCTCTCTCACCCTCTCTCTCTCTCACTCACTCTCTCTTCTTTCTTCCCTCTCTCGCGCGCGCGTGAGCTCTCTCTTTCGTTCCAGTCCTAAAGTCTGTCTTCTCAAGGCTCACCGCCCTCTCCCCTGCTGTTTCGCTGACCGATTTCATTACCGCCTGCCCCGGCAATCAATATTTGCTACCCTATCAGGGAGAGTATTAGTAATTCGAAAGCGTGGCTTTCTCCTATCATCATTGGGGTGAACGTTCCTTCGCAGGCCGTTTTTAAAGCATTTCGAGAGGTGAATACCTCGGGCAGCCGGCGTTGTGTATGATCAATGGCGTTGGGAACCTAGTTCCGCTACGCCTTGTTAATATGTATGAGAATCGCTAGGTTGAAAGTGACTTGTGTTCAGTACCTAAGTGATATTTACAGCTCGAGGCCATGTCAGGTGACAATAGTCTTATACTATATTAGGATGAAGCTGGTGTGAGAAAGCGGCCGGCGTGGCAGTAACGCCACACCGCCTGTGACGAGTGCTGCGCAAGCAAGTACGATGATCCATATACCTATACGTTTACTGTAGCTAGGGCATCTTGTTATCGTTTTGAAAGAAGTCGTATGACTATTTCGTCGAGTGAGTCCTTACACTGCTTCAACCCTGGATCGTATCACTGTTTTGGCTTCTGAGACAGCCAGAAGAGCTATCCGAGAGAACAACTGTCACAATAGCTTCATACAGCACCTGTCAAACGGTCTGTCAGGTGCTATATCACGTGGTGCGTCATACATTACTCGCATCACTCATGTATATATAGGAGTCTTTCTTCACATTGCTACTTCTAGAGGAATAAGCCTTTCCTATTCGTATTCTTGCGTGCCCTGCTGTGTGCTCTAACTGATGACAACAACCAACAAGTGACGGGATAACGATTAAAGTATCTTTGAGCAAGATAAATTAAGGCTTCTAGCTGTTCTTCCACCGGTTTGCAGTGTCCGGTTGTCGCGAAGAATGGGTACCGAGGCCGCGCAGAAACGGAGCATGCGAATTCCTGGTTGTAAGCCAAAAAGCCCACCCGTCGTATCCACGCCCTCTTGTCGCTTCACCAGGTCTTCGTTGGCGACAACCTTGTCGGGGGCCACCCTCCGCGTCGCGTGCGGGGGCGGATCCTCCAACGGGAGGACAGCATCAGCATGCTTGCTGCAGGTTTCATGTAGGTGGCTGGGTTTTGTTGAGTTGTCAGAGTCCTTCAGCAAGCGCCCCTCGTCTACCCAGTGTGCCTGGACAGAGTACATCCACAGTCGTCCACAGTGAACTGCGGCTAGGTTTATCCGGGCCTTGGTTTGGATTTCCGGCGCGAGTCCAGACCCTGGTCATCAGGATATGCGCTTAGCTCGTCTTTTGAGGGTTACTTAGGTTCGAAGGTCCTTGAAGAGGCGCTTAAAGGTATCTTACTACGCGGTTATCGACCTACCTGTGGCTTGGCGGCGTAGGGATAAATAGACCACCACCATTTTGAAAGTCTTCCTCATGATCCAGGAGGAGCGATGCAAGAGACATCTGGATTGCTGCTGAAGGTTTGGATGAAACGGTTCGCCACCTCCTAAACACCGTAGTCATTGAAGTTGAAGATGTCATACCGGCCTTTGGAATCACTTGAAATCTTGGAAATCGGAATACTTGCGCATGAATCACAAGTAAACAAGGGGACACCGCAAAATGAAGACTGGAAATAGTTTCACTTGCAGAGGAAATGCCACGGGAAAAGTGATGAAGTCATTTGGAAGTCTTATTCTGATATGTCTGAATGGTATCCTTCCGCTCATATTATATCATGATATTCGTCGTCTATGTACAAAAGAATGAAGAAAAAAAGGTAGCATTTATTTCACACGCGAAAGAGCAGCGGCCGACACGGCGGAGAAAATCTCCTCCTCCGCACCGTTCTCCAAGGGAAGCAGAGGTGACCGGACGGTGGCGTGCTCCAGAATCCCCCTTGCAACCAGCGCGTGCTTCAAGGCAACGGTGCCCTCCATGTGCGATCCCCTGTGGTAGACGGCCTTGGTCACGGGCAGCAGCTTGTCGTGGATCGCCCTCGCCTTGGGGTAATCCTTTGCCTTGCCGGCCTTGATCAACTCAATCAGCAGCTCGGGGGCGATGTTGCCGTATCCAACGAGCATGCCGTCTACATCGAAGGCGGTGTGCAGGAGGTACTCGTCGTGGCAGGTGAGGATCTGGAGATCGGGGCGCTCCTTGCGGATGACGGGAATTTCAGTGTCCCAGCGCCTCATGTTGCGGACACCGTTCTTCATGGCAAAGACACCCGGCAGTGCCGAGATGTCGAGGAGGGTCTGGAGGTTGTACGTCGCCTTGGTGTTGTCGGGGTACTGGAAGAGGATGAGGGGCAGGCCGCTGACCTCGTAAACTCTCTTGTAGCGGTCCTGCGGGGCACCGGGCTGGTAGCCGAACCGGAGCCAGCCGTGCGAAGGGTACAGCAGGCCAGCCGCGGCGCCGGCCTCACGGGCGCGCTTGGCCTCGAGGGCGGCGACCTCGGTTCCCTCGCCTGTGATACCCGCAATGACGGGGATACGGTTGTTGGTCGACTTGACGAAGGCCTTGATGACGGAGATCTGCTCTTCTTGCGTCAGGAAGGTGCCCTCGCCGGCGTGGCCGAGAACAACCAAGCCGGTGACGCCGGCGATGCTACCGAGCCAGGAGCCGAGGCGCTGGATGGCGTCGTAGTCTACACTGCCGTCTTTGTTGAAGGGGGTGATGGGGGCGGGGGTGAGACCGCGGAGGTCAAGGCCGACGTTGGAACCCATGTTTGTGTATGTGTGAGAGATGGTATTGTAATGAAAGGTAAAAGGTATGAAGAGTATGGAAAGCCTCTGTAGATTGTAATGATTGAATGTGTTGGTTGAGGTGAAGGTGAAGAAAGATCGATATGTGTGGTCTCGCCATGACCTGTTTTATAATACAATGAACTCTCGACTCGACCCCTCGTCGCAGTGACCTCGCGTCTAACAAAGGGCCGAATCGCGGCCATGAGCTCCGGAGAGCCTCAGCTTCTCCAAGACATTCATGGAGGGTATCGTTAAGTGCAATGCCTAGTGGCGAACTTCACGCAGTCTCCGCACGCTCTCGGCTGTCTGGAAATGTAGTTTCTCTTTTCCGGACGCCATCCGGACTCCCTTTTCCGGGCTGATTCCGGAACTGCGTTTGATGTGCAGGCCAAGTCTACTTAAACATACTACCCCAATGAGGGGGAACACTTGACCAATAGGTACATAACCGGCCAGCCGAAAGCGGGCCACGAGAGCCAGGAACCACAGGGCTGCAATTTCATCCCCATGCATTGGTTGTGCCATATTGGCTATAGTCCGGGAGCATGATGCATAGCGTACATAGAGAGTCGTACCACCACACCAACCAGTTCAACTGCGTCCTCGATATACCAGCTCGTTGACATTTCCATTATATCCGGTTGTTCCAAGATATTGAATCACTTGGAAGCGATACAAAGCGGCCCTCATGGGTTGAACAATTTCCGGTCGTAGTCCGGTAGCATGGAGGGCCATTGGTCATAAGACCGCCTTGTGGCTTTGCGCTAACGGGCTGTTCCATCCCCAGTGCCAAGTGTGTTACCCCAGATTTGTTTATACACTTGCCCCCGCAACTCCAGATTCAGCTGGGGAATTTGCTGGCGGATCCCATTCCCCAGAAAACGTGCCCACGTCTATTCTGATGAGAAGTCATCGGTTGCGCGCCCTTTAACTACAAAGACGAGCCGCGAGGATTTCCCATCTCTGGAACCTATACTGCCTCGTCCAGGATACCTCGCCACTTCGGGCTGTCGTCCATAAAACTTGCACACATCTGTTCAACGTCGTCGTTCGCATCAGTAGCCAGACAAGATGGCCGTTACGCGGACTTCTTCTGATCGCTCCGACATCGAGAATGTCTCCCCTGATAAGGAGGCCATCCGGCATGAAGAGTGTCAGATCCGTGGCGGCATGAGGCCCGAAGATGTTGAGTTCCTCGCCAACTTGCCCGAGGAGAAGAAGAAGAAGGCTGTCAGAAAGGTCGATGTACGTATCCTCGAACCCTTGGACCATCCCGTCAACTGCCTATGCACGGTCGTTGCAAGAATGCACATCAGCTAACTCTGCTGTCACTAGTACCGTCTCATCCCGATGTTGGTGCTTCTCTACCTGATGGCCTACCTTGACAAAACAAACATCGGCAACGCCAAGATCGAGGGACTGCTCGGCAGTCTCGGTATGACCGGCGTGCAATACAATGTTGCTGTCTCTGTCTTCTTCATCCCTTTTGTTTTAGCCGAAGTCCCGAGTAACATGGTTCTTCATCTCTTCCAGAGACCATCACTGTATATTGGCGGCATCGTTACGTGCTGGGGCATCGTTATGACGTGCAATGGCGTCGTTCAAAATTATGGTGGCCTGGTCGCGGCTCGGATCTTCCTCGGACTCTTCGAGTAAGTATAAAGACGTGAAAAGATGCAACGACTTGCAGAGAGATGCTAACGTGGTCGCGCAGAGCAGGTTTCCTCCCCGGTGCTATCCTCATCATCTCAAAATGGTATCTCCCCAATGAAACACAAACTAGAATTGCTCTTTTGTACACTTCCGCGGCGTCTGGAGGAGGTTTCTCAGGGCTGTTGGCCTTTGGAATTGCCAGGATGGACGGTGTCGGCGGCTATGAGGGTTGGAGATGGGTGAGTCCAAGCAAATCAGCATTCCGGTGCAAGTCTTCTAACAGGCCCAGATCTTCATCCTCGAAGGCTTGGCTACGGTCGCTATCGGAGTGGCGTGTTTCTTCTTCCTCATTGACTCGCCCTCTCTATCAAAATGGCTCGATGACGACGAGAAGCGATATCTCATACTCCGCCAGGAATCGAGGCGGGTCGTCCGACCGGACGAGTTCCGGGACAGCCACTTCGACAAGCAGGCGTTCATCTCTGTGCTGACGGATTGGAAGATCTACCTCTTGATCTTGGTCAACTGGTCCAACGCAGTGCCCAACTACGCCATGAAGTTCACAATGCCCCAAATCATCAAGAACATGGGCTACACCTCGGCCAACGCCCAGCTCCTGACGATCCCTCCGTATGCGGTCGGCGCTCTGTCGGCTTATGGCTTCTCCGTGTTTGCTGACCGCCACTCGTGGCGTATGCCGTTCATTGTTGGCCCGCAACTGTGCCTTGTTGTTGCCTTTAGCATCTTGTTTGCTAAATCCGCCGACATCAAGCACAACATTGCCCTCTGCTACTTTGCCGTGTGTCTCGCCTGCTTTGGGTAAGTCGCACTTCCGTCAGATGGCCTATTGCCAATGCAAGAAGTCGCGTAAAGCTAACTCGATCCTTTCCAGCATGTACCCAATTCTGCCGGGAGTCAACGCCTGGAACGTCGCAAACACGCCGAGCCCCACGAAGCGAGCCGTCAGTATCGGATTCCTGGTCTGCGTCGGTAACGTTGGCGGCCTTATTGGCAGCTACATCTACATCGACAAGGAAGCACCCAGATACCCCACTGGCTTTGGCACATCTTTCGCATTCGCCTCGGCCGGCATTGTTGCTGCCATTACGCTCGAGGTTCTACTGCATAGGCTCAACAAGAATAAGGCGCTTATTAGCGAGGAGGAGGTTAGGCAGAGGTATACCGACGAGGAACTTGACCGCATGGGAGAGAAGAGCCCATTGTTCAAGTATGCTATCTAGTCAGGGATCATGTTCTACGATATTTAGTTAGTGGAAATTTGAGTTGTTCTATTCACTGGTCATTGTCGAATCATAATGGTTGAGGGAGCGGTTTTGGAGTTTCTTGTTTTCTTGGCTCTCGGAAGACGGTCATGAGCACGGCAACATTTCAGCTTGCGTGAAGTCTTTCTGCCGTAACAAAGAAACAAATGGGCTTTGTGCTCAAAATGTACTACAAAGACGGCGTAAAGATGATAGGCCCCGGAAAGATCCGCTAAGTGATTGCAACTTGGGGAGTGTGCAACACATTCAAAACACCCCTAGGAGGTCCAGAACACAGCCTGTGTGCACTTGATGTAATCCGCAATTTTGCTCTCAGTCTAGCGTTGCAAGCCTTCTCGCACTAGCCGAAACCGTCATTGACATCCGTGGAGGATCGTTTGTATCATCACGGCCGGTTGGCCCAATGGCAAGGCGTCTGACTACGATTCATCGAGTCATCAGGAGATTCTGGGTTCGACCCCCAGGCTGGTCAAGAGAGTTGAACTTTTTGCCTGTTCTATTCTCGTACACAAGACTACGGCATGTCTAAGTTATTACAGGTACAGCGGACGGCGCCTTTTTGCCCTACTATTTGACCCAAGGTGTTGTTGTTCCGTGGTATTACGAACTAACAAGAGAGCTTAGAATAGGAAATGCAGCTATGCTAGAGTAGTGCGTTTCTCCACTCTTTCTTTCTCACCTGCCTTCATTTGCTTACATCTATTGAGCCACTAATAACCTAGTGGCTCGTAGATGGCTTTAAACGGTGGAAACTGCTTGAAAGCCTTAACCTTGGGCCCAATCATGGGCTCCATCCCATCTTCTGCCTTCTTTAGTGTCTCGCGATAAGCAGGACGCTCTGCAACATCCTTCAAGTACCTCAGGATGTTACTGTATTGCGACAGGTCCACGAGCGGGTAGAAACCGCGCATGGTGGTGAGGCTGCAGACGGTCATGATGTCCGCCGCACTCAGGTTCTGCCCGGCGAGCCATTTGTTGTTGGCCAACCGATCGTCAACCAACTTCAAGCAGCTGTGCATTTTGGCCTCTGCTCGCTTAGCGATGCCGCTTTCCGAGGCGCCCGCAAACACGAGAGTCATGCCGCGGAGAATTGCGGGCTGAAGGGTGCCATTAGCGAAATGGAACCACTCGAGATAGGGAGCGAAGTCGGCGTCGTCGGGGGTCCGTCGCAGCCTAGGTGCACCGGAACCGATCTTGGGGCCGTGGACCGCTAGAATGTACTCGATGGTGGCGGCCGATTCTGAGATCTCGACTGGTGGTGAAACCGTGGTGTCGCGGAAATACGGCGCAGTACCGGCGGGGTTCTGACGTCAATGATTAGTTGGCATAAACCCCTGGAGTGAGAACGTCTGCGGCACGCACCATGTCCTTGATCTCCTTGGGCGCGAGAGCAGAATTGGGATCGCGATCGCAGACGTGCAGATTGTAGGGGATTTGCAACTCCTGATGTAATTCGTTAGCGGCTGCTGGCACAGACTGGGCCGCGGCGGCTCACCTCCAACAACCACACAATCCTCTCGGATTGCGAGAGACGCATGTGGAAAACCTCAAGGGACATGATTGGCGAGTATTGCGTGAAATGTCCCGATCAGAATTTCGGTTGGTCGTGGGGGCCTGTTCTCAGTTATAAGACGGCTCGAGTCAATGTGACTTATTGCTCACTGTAGAAAGTTCACTAGGGGATTGATTCCACATGGCACCCTGAGGTATTTATATTTTCATTTTCAGTTTCGTTACGCCGACGTTGGAGGGGTCAGGATCAACGTTTATAAGGAGAGATGCGGTGACGGTTAGGGTTCTGGCAGGGATTTCGGAAGGGCCGGCGCGACTCGGAAGAGCGGCCACAACGTATCCTTGGAACACGCGGTTCACTTACGAGGAGCAACGGACATAAATGGACATAGACCGGATTGGGTCACCCGGGGTATACGTAGTAGAGAAGCAATGGGAGTTGAGAGGAGATGGCCGGATTTAAGGATTAATCGACCCTACAACCATCCCGTCCAGTGCTTGTGAAGCTGGGTAGCGATGTAAGCCGGGCATAACAACCCCTCAAGGGCTGCATCCATGGGAGGGTAAACTTCCTCCGATTTAATTGCGTGTTCAGACATGTCTTCAGGCCGCAGGTACATAAACTAGTAAGCTTTTGGACTGCATTAACGGTCTCAAATGCCAAAGATAGATGACAGGGATTAAGGCTCGGTGCTTGGATGTAATAATTGGTGATGAAGTGTGGCGTAGCCAGGGCCGCCAAGCAAGTCTGCAGCTTATTGCAAAATAAAGCCCAGCCTGTATGTCTACCCGCAGTTGTGGTTGTACGTGTATAAGCACATGCTCCGGATCTGAGACTAGTCAACTAGGTGGACAAAGGTGCTAAATTAGTAATAGTGAGTAGGTATGCACCATGGCTGTCCCCCAATCCCAAGGAGAAAGAAGGTTATGAGACCGCGTGATCGGTTAGCGCCATCTGGCTCACACGTAGATATACAAGTCTCTAGGTACGAGTATGGAATTCCAGTTTTCAACGAGGGGCACATGAAGGGAGGGGGCAGTGATGCTAAGAGGACACTGAACCCGGGGCTTGCCGGGATAAGGGGGGAGATGAGAGTTTAAGCCTCCCGAGGAGGACGAGTGACTGACTGGCTGGCCAACTTGTCTTTACCCCCTCCCCCGCATCCAAACGGCACTTCTGCGTGGACAAGGAGTTGGCGTGTTTGTTAGCTGCTCTCAACTGGACTGGTTGGGTTGTATGAAGGTCCCCTTAATAATCAGCGCCCTGGTCCCCTTTCCCCTCTATTCTGCCTGCATTGCTTTTCCGAGTCTATTTTCCCCCTTTACTCCAAGTTTTGCGCCTCCAGTCACACCACGCGCGCAAATGTACGCCCACAGACTTGAGTCTTCTGGTTTTAACAACTCCTGGCTATGACCCGCATACGGAAACGCTAGAGACGGTATTGGGCAAAGAGCACATGCTGGCTTCGCAGCGCCTCGTAGCATATTCGGGCAGTGTGGGGGCTAGAACCCTCCCCTCCCCTCCCTTCCCCTCCCTTCCCCTCCCCTACTCCGGAGAAACGGACTTGATTCAGTGGAACTGTCAGCAAACAGTCGTCGGAGGATTCGGATACTCGTTCCTTTTCATAGGATGGCAGACGCACCCACAGCGTCCACCGACGCTGGTCTCCGGGATGACGGCGGCCCTGGTGTACCCACTCCTGCATCAAACATCTCTCATCCCTCGCCGTCAAGTCTCCCGTTACCCAGTTCGGAGCGAAGGAAACGCAGTCTGCCAGAAGGCTCGCCCGATGACGGCCGGTCGTCTTCCGCAGCGGCCGTAGCGTCTGCCAACCGACGAAGGAGTCATAAAGTCAGCCGCGCGTGCGATTACTGCAAGGCCAAGAAGCTGAAATGCTCCGGCACCATTCCCTGCGATGTGTGCACGAGGAAGCGGCTTTCATGCATATATGATGCAAGCTACCGCCGGGGCAGGCCGCCGACCCCTCCCCCGGCAACCGGGACCCCTCGGCATTCAATAACCGGAGCGACACTGGCACCCTTGCTCTCTCCCATCGAGGCCCAAAGGTTTGTCGTCGCAACAACACGGGAGGCACTGCATGGGATTAGTAGACTAACCAGTCACAGAAGACCACTCCCCACCAAGGCACCCCTCCAGCTTCTGCCTCCTGGAGCCGCCTTCCCCGGCCTGGCCATGGGGACCGCTGCCCGTCCCTCACATCCCGAGTCAGGGGTTGTCCACCCGGATGCCGGGGGGAACGCCAGCTTTCCGCCGACATCCAGGGCATCGCCAGAAGTTGAGATGGCCGAGATCGAGGGCCAGTATTTTGACAACACGTCCAGCCTGTCGTTCCTTCACCGGGCCTGGAAGCGGCTCTCATCACAGAGATCTCACGGCAGCGGCGTTCCGGGGCATATGCCCAGCGGCATCGAGCAGCACCAGAAGCTCACGAGGGCAGGCGACAAGCCGTTTGAATCGCAGACCCTCGACCCCACCACTCTGCCTGACCGGGCCACGGGCTTGGGAATGATGCGGTTCTACTTCGACGTCTGCGTGGTGACATACCGTTGCTTGCACCAGGGGTACGTCTCTGAGTGGTTCGAAGCACTGCTTGCGAACGCGCAGAACAACCGTCCTCTGCATCGCGACATAGGGCACGCCAAGGCCGCCATCGTCATGGCGATCCTCGCCATCGTCACGCTGCGGCAAAGCAAGGTCCGGGGTGTTGGGTCGGAGCAGAGTTCCGATCTGCGGCGCAGCGACGCCTACTTCTGCGAGGCCCTGAACCTGACAGAGATGGAGGTCGGCCTGCCGAAGCTCGAGTCTGCACAGTCTCGCATTCTGCAGGGCCTCTACCTCCTCCAGACGACGCGTATGAACCAAGCTTGGTATGTCTTCGGAAGCATCCTCCCCATCGTCTCGGCGCTGGGTCTGCATCGGAAATCCGGGCGCAACAGGGGCAGCGGCGACAGGGATTACATCGTCTCGCAGTGCAGAAAGAGAACCTTCTGGGTGGCCTACACCATTGACAAATACCTGTCCGTCGTGTTTGGCCGCCCCCGGATGTACCACGACGACGACATCGACCAGGACTTCCCCGACTGCGTCAACGACGAAGAGATGACGACCCAGGGCAGGTCGAGGGACGAGCCCGAGATGGACTGCCACGTCGAGAGTCTCATCTTCCACGCCAAGCTCGCGCAGCTCATCGACGGCATCTCGCGCGAGGTGTACGCTATCAAGCACATACCTAAGCACGACCGCCTCATGGCAGCCCATGAATACGGCCAGGCCCTCCACCGGTGGCGCAAGTCGCTGCCGCACCATCTCGGCACAGTCCGGCCAATGTCGCTGATCCCATCGTTTCGACGGCAGAACACCGCCCTCAAGCTGGCGTACTGCCACGCCATCATGCATGCCAACCGCCCGTTCCTCCTGGGGATGGGGGCCTCCCAGAGCAAGCAGGGGTCTGCCCTGGAGGACAGCGTCGACGAGTGCATCAATGCCGCCAAGGTCGCGCTCGAGACCGTCGACGGGATGGCCAGCGACGGAACCCTGTTCCATGCCTTCTGGTGGACACCGTACGTGACGTTTTGCGCGTTGGCGGTCGTGTACGTGTGGGAGATCCAGCGGGGGCGGAAGGACGGCGAGAACGGGCTCTTTGAGCTCGCGGACCGGTGCCAGAACCACTTGACGGAAGCGACGGCGGCCGAGAGCCCCGGTCGCCGATATAGCGTCATTCTCGAGGAGCTCCGGCAGGAAGCCAAGTACCATTCCAACGTGCCCGTGGGACGCGACCAGCGGCACGCGACGGAGCAGACGGACCGCGGCGGGGGCGCCCAGTCGGTGCAGATGGACGACGACAACAACAACGACAACAACAACAACAGCGCGAGACACCCGGCGCCGCCAGCCGACATGGGCGAAGTCTTCCAACAGCAGGGGTTCGAGAGTATGACGAACCTCTTGAGTGGCTGGGAGACGACGGACTGGCTCGACCTCGACTCTTCGGTACATCAATTTCTACAAAAGATCTAAAGGGACGGGAGAGAGAGAAAAAAAGCTGATCAATCGTTCCCCAGGCCTTTGCAACATTCCCCAATTTCGACGGGTCGCCAGGCTATTGGATGCCGGACGTCTAGAAGGAGTCATGATAGGCGCGCACCGCAAGTTTTTCCCGGTAAAGATACGGTTTCTTCTGTATTGAGATAACCCAGGACATTTGAATCCTTTTTTGTTATTATTCTTCTTCTTCTTTTCACCATAACAGCTTTATAAGACGATGAAGAGATAAAGGGATGATCAAGATACGAGGTGGTGAAAAGACGAGGACAGGAGGGACGAGGAGGAATTGTATGGACCGGCCAAGTCGGTCTTACGGCATGGACGAGGCGCTGGTCGATCGGATAGCCGGAATTGGTGGAGAAAAGATTATTCGCTCTTCATCCATATCGGCCGTCAACTGCCTATTATGTGTATAGGCCCGAGCAGATCCTTTGGACGCGATAATCTATGCAATACTTCAAATCCAGGGATATCCCCCCTCTCCAAGACGATCTTGGACTGAGACGGCCTTATACTCTCCACCGGCGCGGGAAAATCTCCCGTTGGTGGCATCCATCAGCCATCGGCCGCAGATTTACCCTAGCAGATTACCCAGCCATGGATCGGCGACACCACGATATCGGGCGCACATGGGCCTGGGGTGCATGCTGCAAGGGTCTGCCTTAATCATGTTACACTACACAGCGGCACCCCGCCAACCACGACTTACAACACGTCGGCCTCTTCCTTGCGGGTGGCCAGTTGTGAGTGCCGAAGGAGGGGGAAAAAGCTTTTTTCAGAAAGCCGGACGAACAGGTTCCCGCTTCCCTATTCGCTTAGACGAAGCTTGAAGTGATTTCCTCCTTGGCTTGGCTAACCGGCTAAATAGATGATGATGGAGTCCCCCTCCTTGTCAACATGACCCTGGGAGGAAGAGCAACAAGATGATGGAGGGGTTGCACAAGGAGCCCTACGGTCTTTTAATAATTGTTCAAACATGACGAGAGGGGAAGATATATAAATGTTGCTAAGAGCCAGCATCCCCGGTCTCTTTTGCAACCAAGCTATCGTCAAACCAAGATATAGCTCTGACAAGCAGGGGAGAGAGAGAGAGACCAGCAACTCGTACCAGCAAGGCCCTGCAGCAACCGGGCACCACCACCGCGAGCCATGAAGTTCAGCACGATCCTCTCCGCCATAGGGCTGGCCGTCTGCGCCGGCGCCGCTTCGCTGCAGCAGGTCACCAATTTCGGCTCGAACCCCAGCGGCGCCAAGATGTACATCTACGTCCCGGACAAGCTGGCGGCCAACCCTCCCGTCGTCGTGGCGATCCACTACTGCAGCGGAACGGCCCAGGCGTACTTCACCGGCAGCCCCTACAAGGGCCTCGCCGACCAGAAGGGCTTCATCGTCATCTACCCCGAGTCGCCGTACTCCGGCACCTGCTGGGACGTCTCGTCCAGGGCGACCCTCACCCACGAGGGCGGGGGCAACAGCAACTCCATCGCCAACATGGTCAAGTACACCTTGAACAAGTACAACGGCAACAAGGCCAAGGTCTTTGTGACGGGCTCCTCGTCCGGAGCCATGATGACGGTAAGCGCCGCCGCCCGCCCGCTCGCTGTGCTGTGTTTAAATGTCCGCTAACAAACCGGTAGAACGTCATGGCCGCCACGTACCCCGACCTCTTCGCCGCCGGCATCGTCTACATGGGCGTCCCCGCCGGCTGCTTCTTCACCAACTCGGTCAACGGCTGGAACAGCACCTGCTCGCAGGGCAAGTCCATCGCCACGCCGCAGCGCTGGGCGCAGTGGGTGCACGACGCCTACCCGGGCTACTCGGGCTCCCGCCCCCGCATGCAGATCTACCACGGCAGCGCCGACGCCACGCTCAACTCGGCCAACTACAAGGAGGAGATCAAGCAGTGGTCCGGCGTCTTCGGCTACAACCCGGACAAGCCCCTCACGTCCTCCCAGAACGCGCCCGTGGCCAACTACCGCACCGACGTCTTCGGCGACCACCTCACGGGTGTCTGGGCCAACGGCCTCGGGCACAACGTTCCGATCCGGGGCGCTGACGACATGAAGTTCTTTGGGTTGTAAAAGGCGGTGGGTGGGGGAGGGGCAGAGCGGATATCATGTCGGGTTTCGTCTTGTACATATTTGATCTCGAACATACTGGGCTTAGACGCCAGGTCCACGACGACGACACATATAAGCTAGCATTCTACCCTTTGGCAGACCGCTAGGGTCAGCGTATACTATCTAAGCATGTGAATCATACTCGCATCACACGGGGGTCTAGATTCTCCGAGACAAAAAACTAGTGGCACGCTATTGACACGACTAAATTCCCCTCCGTGGCAGTCTTATCAGAGGAAAGCGCTGGGTTTGGCCATCAAGGCTTGCATTGCATACACGCAAGGATGAGAAGGGAGGTCAAGATACAAACGCTGCCTGGTCTCTGGCCGCTGTCCCACCGTTGAAAACGCATTTGCATATAAGTCAAAGTCCAGACAGGAAAAGGGAGACGGCTTTTCTGAAACTCGGGGTCTCGCAACAACGCTCTGCCCCATGACAGGAATCCACAAAGCAGCTTAACTGAGCAGCTTCGAGGAATACGTAGAGTCGACTCCGAGGCATTGATTAGTCTGTGTGTGTGTGTGTGTGTGTGTGTGTGTGTGTGTGTGTGTGTGTAGGATGAGAAGTCCGGGCTTTGCGAGCACAGGCGGCGGGATTTGCATCGTTCGAACTCTTAAACGACGACGGACATGAATGACGTCAACACTAGACTGACAGTACACAAACGCAGGGTGTTGAATGAAGCGTGATGGGTAACAGAGTCGGGGGTTGCCCAGAAGGGCACTTTGAAAATGGGCTTATATCACCGAGGCACACAGTCAGACAACCAAGGCAAAGTCGGAGAAGCACAATGCGTAAGGAAGCAAATCAGTTTTCCATTTCGTCGTCATATTGTACGGCACAAAAGCCAAAAATAAAAATAAAATAAAAAGTGTTGAAGTTATATATACCAAGAAATCAGCCCCGGGCACCAAATGGGGGGGGGCACCCAAGGGCTTTTTGATCAGCCACACCTCCCTTTTTCTTTCCGCACAGGGCCGCTCCGACCACAGAGCCTGGAACGGCACACGCTTCCTTCCCGCCTCAGGGCCTCTTTACTGCAGAGCCGAGACCACGGCGTTGTAGGCAGCCTTGGGGTTCCAGTTGGCGTCGAAGAGGAGCGGGTTGTTCTGCGCGCGCCAGCTGTCGGGGTCGCGCACGCCCCAGACGGTGATGCCGACGCACTGCGGCACCTGCAGACAGGCGCGGGTGACGGCCGAGTAGTCGTTGGAGCTGGCGCCGACGATGTCGAGCTCGGTGATGGCGACCTCCTTGACGCCGCTGCCTGCGAGCGTCTGTAGCGCGCCGAGGGCGTTGCCGCCCTGGTTCGCCTGGAGATGGGCCTGGGAGCCTGTTTCACTTGTCAGCCTTTGGCCGTCTCCACCCCTCTAAACTTATGAAACCGGTATGGAAGAGGTGAAGGGAACGAGAGGAGCGGGGGACAGAGGGACGCCAGACTTACCAATGCCATCAATGGGGATGCCCTGGCCGATCCACTGCTTGACCTTGCGGGCCATAGCCTGCGTCTTGGCGTAGCTGGCCTGGTCAAGGTTGTAGTCGTTGATGTACAACTTGGCGTTGGGGTCGGCGGCGCGGGCGGCGCGGAAGGCAATGCCGACAAAGTCCTCGCCCAGGACCTGGGAGAAGACGGACGAGCGGAGGTTGCCGCTCTCATCAAAGATCTCGTTTACGACGTCCTACGCAGCATAATCAGAAAACAGGGCTTCTCCTAGCAGCAGCAGCACTCCTGTATCCCAAGCGGGGCCTCCCAAGCGGGAGGGCCAGGGGAACAAAAGACAAAAACTCACCCAGGCGTAGATCTTGCCCTTGTACCGGCCAACAACAGCGCTAATGTGGTCCTGGATGGTCTTGGTAAGGGTGGCCTTGTCCCTGATGTTCTGGACATAACTGGCGAGCTGGGAGTGCCAGACCAGAGTGTGGCCGCGGACTAGCTTGCCGTTCTGCTGGGCAAAGTTGACGAGGTAGTCCGCTCCCGCCCAGTTGAACTGGCCGTTGTTTGGCTGGATCTGGTCCCACTTCATCGAGTTCTCGGGCGTGAGCTGGCCAAAGTCGGCGTTGATGATGGCGGCGTTCTTGCCGCTCGTCAGCCGGCCCTGGTCGCTGCAGGTGCCAAAGTACTTCTTGCCCTTGGCCTTGATGAGCCGGTCGACGCTCTGCGCGGCCTGGCGCTGCTCGAGACCTCCTTCAAGCGGGGCCGCGAGGACAGTGATGGGCGCCAGCAGGCAGACGAGGCTCATGGAGAACTTCATGGCGAGGACACTGGGGGGGGGGGGGCTGAGGTTGGCTTGGCTGATGGGACAAAAGTGCGTGAAAGAGTAAGTGGATTGGCTTTGGTCGCTGAAGAAACAAGCCTCTGCCAAGAACTGACGGGTTGTGCCAAACCTCGGGCGGCCTTTATATGAGTTCGGAAATCGCCTTGCAAGCAAAGGCGGAGGAGGTTCTATAACCCATAACAGGAGAAACGCAAGAACAACCTCGAATGACGGATCCATCCCTCCATACGATACATCACCTCGACCATAGTTTTTCCGTCCTCTAGACATTGCTCAAGGCGAAGTGAGGCGTTCGTACTCATACAGACAAGGATCGCAGCCCACTGTGGAAGTCGGACTTCGGTGGTAACAGGCCGTGATGGCACACAAAGGTACCATGGATCAACCCAAGGGTCCCCCGTTCAGGTACCGGCAAATTGGCAACAAAGCCGTCAACGTCCCCAGTTTGCGGAAGAATAAGCACGGGGGGGGGGGGGGGGGGGGGTCGCGGCCGTCTAGTTAGTGATCATGTGCGTGGACTACACGGTACAACCTCAAGAAAAGGAGAGTAGGGCGGAGTTGAACGGTTCAGCTTGCGTTACAATCTGATGTCCCCTAGATAGTGAGCCCGACTACAATACACTGCGGAGCACGAAGAGCTTTAGTCTGGTGGTATAAATATTATAGAAGCTATGGCTATTTCGGTTATAATTGGGTTTACCAGGGCCTACCACGCTGAACCAAGGTGCCTTGCAATATCATGGCACTAGTAGCATCCGCGCGCGTCCATTCCCAGTGTTACTGATATGAGATTAAGCCGCCATGGGTCGTCAACAATACCTAGAGGAAACCGGAGATTTCTATTCATGAAGGCTTCGGGCGATCATAGTTCTGTTGTGTCGTGTAATATCCATACGTAATACTTTCTCTTGGGCATACTGCATCAACTAGTACGAGCTGACAGGAGACAGTTTGTCTGTTACTTAATCCCCGTTCGCCGAGATGGCCTCCTCAGTGGGTGCCAACTACTCATCGAGTTTTAACCTATTACCATAAAAGATACTGGAGTGGCGAAGTTCCACATTACTACGTCTGTGCTCGGGGGGGGGGGGGGGGGGGGGGCGGCGGCCGGCTGAATGCTGAACGGGTTCGTCCTTTGGGCCAAATGCGACAGCGGCATTAGCCAGACGAGTTTCTCCGAATGTGCTGGCTTGGTCAAAGGATAAGGATAAATTGCGAGCTCCGCGTTAAGAGAGGCTTACAACAATGACTGGCTATGTATTAGGCGGGGATCCGAGTATTGCGAACGCGCGAATTATCCGAGCCTGTAAATGCTCCCCCGCCTCCCCAGCTGCCGAACCAATGTTTGTGACAACGTCAGGGGAACGACTGGTGCAATGTACACCAAGGCATCGATCACTCCCCTGTGGTGTGCATTTAAGCCTATACTTCCGTGTTTGCGAGAGATGGAAGTTTAGATGAATGTCCCTTGTGGACCGGATTTGCTCATCTCCCGCTTCACCCACTGGTTAGGTGCTGTGTCAGATGACCAGATCGCTGGATGAATCCCGGACAAATAAGCACCAATCGAATAACTGGTCTAACCATGCGGCCAAGCAGGGACCGATTCCTGAACGGGCATCGCGCACCGGCATTGAGGCAGCCATTTCTGCGCCAATACCTGCGGTCCATTTACCGTATTGTATTCCGCTTGGCCGAGGAACAGTGTAGTTGGGGCTTCTAGAGTGTGGCCCAACTCGCTGTTCTGCCGTCATGTCGCCTATCCGGCTGGGAATATTCGACAGATTCGTATTGTGCATCTCGCCCATAATTGTCGTCTTTTGATTCTTAACCAAGAAACTCAGGATACGGCGCTGTCGATGAGGTCTCCGACAAGGCTCTTGATGGGTTTGTACACTTGGTCCTCGTCGTCGTTGCCAGGCGGGGGAAACACCTTGACTCGTCCCTCAGAGAGCACGAATCCGCCGCAAGCGATCTTGGTGACCCTCACCCCAGGATGGAAGAGGTTGAGGGCGAGATGTTTGTCCAAGTAGGCACCCAGGGCGCGCAGAAACGGCTCCGGCTCTTTGCCGTTGCCCTCTTCGATCCATCCCCAACCCTCGTCGGCCTTGCCGCCAGCCAGTCGCTTTCTCTTTCTCTGATCGCCCTCGTATCCTTGGCTGCCTGGTTTCCGCTTGGTAGTTTCCGCAGGGTTTGCGACACCCTGGCCTTCTTTGACGAACCTCCGTAGCTCCTCAGCCGGAATGATGACATCTATCGACTTGATCCCTAGCCCTTCTAGTTGCTGGTCTTCGTTTCCCTCGGAGGTGTCGGGAGGTGGTACGTAGAAACCCAAAGTCAAGACCATGTCTTTGGCCAACGGGCCTTGCGAGGGGAGCCCGGCGTCTTGGATCCACCTCTCCCACGCAGATGTGAGGCTTTTTGTGCCCAGGCGCATAGAACTGATGCGGCAGTCGAAGGTGCTTGAGAGGAAGTCCACGATGAGGCTTTTCAGGGGCCCCGGCATGCGCAAGAGAAGCAAAGGCAGATTCAGAAAGCGGTTGTCCTCATCCGAGCTGTCATTGCCGAGAAATCCAGGTATCTCGAGTTTGTTGGCAGCCAGTCCGTCCTGTCGCGTATCCTTTGTCTTGTCGGAAAGTGCCGGCAGCAGCACAGCTGTGCATAGCGCGTTCTCGTATTTGATTTCGAATACCAGGCCCCTCCTCATGAGGTCCATATTGCTGTCCGCCACTTCCCCGCCTAGGTCTTGACTGAGGTCTGCATCTGCATCGAGTGCGCCGCCGAGCAGGGCACCAAGACCGACCCAGCGGATGCCGACCCTCTCGAGGGGCCCGGCGCGTCCAAGTGAGCTGTCGCTACCTTCCAGACCTACTTGCACGCCTCTCACGACGTCTCCCACGAGCGTGTCGCGCAAGCGTTGCGAGAGCGTCTGTAAGCGGGGAAAGGTAAGGGCATTGGCGCCGACGTAGAGGGGTGATGCGCGATGGGTGGAGAAGGTTGTGTTGAAGAAGGGCGGCGGCGGCTCACGATCAGCCAGGGAAGAGGGAGACGGACTCTCGGGCTGCGGTCCGGGATCGACATCTGACGCGCGTTTGCGACCGCGCGGAGGCATCGCGGTGTTTTGCGTAGCAGGTCAGTTCGACAGATTTGACGGTAGTTATTGGAAGATGTGGCTGATTTTGCGCAAGAGCGTGTGGTGGTTGAGGCGGAACTTTGACGCGTGAAGGTTCTATAGCCGACAGTGTAGAAGGGTGGACAACGGTCGGTTTGAATTGCTGGGCGAGGAATACGCGTCAGATCGAGTATTAACAGGGCGATTTGATGGGACGCGGCGCAGAACAGGGCGGGTTGTTCATTGTCGAAGGTAAAGATGGATGTGAAGATGGGAAATGTCTAAGTTGGGAGCGGAAGTGGCACCAGCTGACAGTAGCACTCGACGGGACCGGCCCCCGGCGTAAGTAGCCACTTACCCCCCCCCCCCCGGAGCTGGTACCGTATTGCCGGCGATTGAATGTCACTCGGGCCAAATACGCCGGTATCCTCATGCATTATGAATACGTCGCCGATGAAGGGTGTGGGGGCAGAGACTGGGGCATCGTGATTGAGAGCCATCTATGACACTCGCGATCTGGATTCCAGTATCAGGGTATACTATTGACTTCCGTCGGCCTAGCCCCGATTTCGGAATGCATGCTCAAGGTATTTTGCATTTCCGCGGTGGAGTAGTAGGATGCAAGTCACATTGGGGAGCTTGATGATGCGTCACACAGTATCAGCGTCAGGTGTTTCCTCATTTTCGATCCCAAGCCCATCATAAGTGTCTGGGCAAGCCATAATGCGCCAGGATTTTTTTTCATATACATCATACAGAACCGCTTTTCTAGCCTTGAGATGCTGCCAACGAAAAAAAAGAAAAAGAAAGAAAAAAACATCTAGAGAACCCCCAAGTAGAATTGACGCCGAGATAAATGCCGCTTAAAAACATCCATATCCGTTTGTAGATACCGTATGTGCAGTTGTACTTGGTGTAACGATCCGTGTCTTAAACGCCGACACAGAAGCCGAAAGAGCCGTCAAACACATCGTTGACGTTGAAGCCGGGGGGGTTCGCTCTCATGGAAAGGAGATCGTCAATGGTGGGAACCTGATTGCTCTCGTAGAACTTGAGGAGGTTCTCCATGTCCTCATCGGTGAGATCACAGAACTCGTTCCAGTCGTATTTGTTGCTGACCTTGATCATCCTGCCAACTGTCAGTATGGTTCAAGACGGGTTTTCATCGAGCAGGGAGGGGGGACGCACCATCCCATCCGCTTGGGGCTCGCCTCCGGATCGGGAGCCATCTTGCGCAACTTGGCGCGTAGGGTGCCAATAGCCTCGATGGCGTTGCCGGCGTTCTTGGGGAGCGACTTGGCGATGTGCCGGCGGATAATAGCGGCCAGCCTGGGACCCTTGCCGTTGGTGCTGACCATGATCTGCAGCGGGCCGTCACGGTGGACGCTGCCGAAGTAGAAGTCGCATTCCGGAGGCACGTCGGCAATGTTGGCGGGTATCCTGCGTTCCTTGCACAGCTTCCAAATGGTTGTGGAGGCGGCGGGGTCGTCAATAGCGACGAGAACCATGTCTGCGCCGTCGAGATCGGTCGGTTCGAAGAGGCGATCGACATGGGTGACTTGGGCGCTCTCGACTCGGTGGGCTACCTCGGGATTGAGACCGGAAGCCGGGCAGACAACGGTAACTTTGGCGTCGGCGTCGAGACAGTTGAGAATGCGGCCGGCGGCGACCTGTGGATAGGAAGATGATCAGCATCGGAAGCGAGCCTCGTCGCAGAGTCGGGGAGAGGGGAGATGATGGAAGCAGCGGTTACATACCTCGCCGCCACCGACAACCAAGACCTTCTTGTCCTTAATCCGCCAGGCCAGAATGAGACTCCCGCCACGCCGGACCTCGGGGAACTTGTTCGTCTTTGTTTTTTCGGTCATGATGTGGTACAACGGGGGAAGTTTGGTCGAAGATGCACAAGTCTAGTTGATGACGGACTTTTTTATTTGGAGGAGCACCGAGAGAGGTAAAGATAGAGGTAGAGACAGGTACGTATCTATCTGCAGCGGTAGACGATAAGGAGCAAACGCGGCCGATAAGGCCGGAACCCCTACAAGCCTACAAGATGAGGGGCGCACTGACGATGTCATGGCGGTCTGCGCAATAAAGAGATACTTCTGTTTAGCTTGGGGATTAGGGTAGATGCTATGTACTACTATATCTGGCGGCACGGAAGCTGCCCCGCCTCTACCCAGTCAGTGGGTCTTGTTACCCATCTCTCTCGCCTAGAGGGCACTTTAGCGCTCCCTCCAAGCGTCTAATGCCGCAACTCCCGCCGAAAACGTTGCTGTCCCAGCCCCTGTTCCTGCGCTGTTGCTGCTGCTGTCGGTGCTCCCCGGCAGGGATTCGCCCTGCCGGGCTGCGCGCGGGAACATACAACTCTGGAACCTGAACTGGAACTCGACCAACCAACCAGCTAATCAACCAACCCAGCACGAACTTCCACAGAAGAGGACGAACCACCACCACCACCACCATTACCACGACCACGACATTGCACACCTATTCGTAGAGTACGGAGGACTAGCATCTTCCATCTCCGACCGATCCGATCCGATCATCGAGTGCGGTTCAGGCCCCCCCCGTCACCTCCCTCCGTCTCCGTCCTTTCACGATCCTCCTCACCGCGGTTTGCCCTTCTCCCCGAGCCCTCGCCCCCCCGGTCTGTCCTCACCGCCGCCCACTTGGCCCGCCGATCATCGTCGCCCTCCCTATTTGATGGTCTCGTAGCTATCGTCTCACTTTCACCATGTCCGGCCGCAAGCTGGGAGGCGGCCGCATCTTGGGCAGCGGTAAGGGCCTCGCCCCTCCTACGCCTCCCGCCGTCCAGGGCCATCGACGTACCCCGAGTCCCTTTGCTCCCTCCGAGAGCACCCTGTCCATAAACTCGTCCTCAGCCTCTCCCCCAGTCTCGAGCCCCCTGCCCGACTTTGCCCAGGATCTTGCCTCAAATGTCAGCCTCGGCGGGCCCTCGACCACTGCCGCCCAGAGCTCCAAGCTGGTCTGCCCCATATGTGACGACGAGATGGTCAGTCTGCCTGCCGCCTTCCCCGTCATCGTGACCTTTGCTGACGCCCGCGAGCAGTTGACCTTGCTTCAACTCAACAGGTGAAGACTGCCGACCATCTTGCCGACGCTGAACTCTAGTCTCTGACACACCCCCTTCTCAGACACATCGACGACAACCATCAAGAATTGCCCGAGATCGAGCAGGATGAGGTCCGCACCTGGTTCGACAAGCAGGTCCTCAAGGCGAAGCGCTTCCAGCCGCTGTCCATCATCAACCAGAAACTCCGAGGCCTCGACGTCTTCGAATCAAACGAGTCCATGCCCATTGCCGCGCCCACAGTGACCAAACTGGTAGAAGGCCCCATGGACCCCGACGAGCTCATCACCAGGTCCCATTGGCAGCGCCAGACGAGCAACGACCGATGCACCGATCCTACGTGCCCCAAGGGACTCGGTGCCGTCAACGGGAGCATAAACTGCCGTAACTGCGGGAGGCTTTTCTGCGAGGAACACACCATGTACCAGATGAGGCTGTCGAGGGCCGCAAAGCACGATCCTGTGCGCGGCTACTGGGTCAGAGTGTGCGAAACGTGCTATAAGTCGAGGGATGGCTACAACGACCACAACGGTGTCCTGGTTGACCACACGTCGGCCTTTACGGAAATCCGGCGCAAGAGGGTCGAGAGGCAGAACCTCGAAGTGGCGAGGCTGGAAAAGCGTTTGACCAAGTTGACGCAGCTGCTTGCGAACGCGCCCCAAGATGCCACAGCCAACGGCGGCGGGAATCTGCTCGCACCTGTAGCCACGCTAACCGGCCAAAAGAACCAACGGAAGCTGCTGGAGCAGTCGGTCGTGACCTGGGAAGACGACGCTTCCGTCACGCAGTGCCCGTTCTGCCAGCAAGAGTTCGGGTCCTGGACGTTTAGACGACACCACTGCCGGATATGCGGCCGCGTGGTCTGCGCCGATCCGCTCACAGGCTGCTCGAGTGAAGTGGGCTTGAGCATAGCCAATCGTGAGTCTCATCCTAGGGGGCCATCAGGAGCACCAAGCTCAACAGTTCCAGCGACGAACCCGGCAACGGAAAAGCCCCCGACGACAGCGCAGCCCGGCCAGCTCAGCATCGACGTCCGCATGTGCCGTGAGTGCAACCACACGATATTTTCGAAGCGCGATTTCGCGGCGACCCTGTCCTACAAGCCTCCAGACCAACGCGCCTACGAGACGCTTCGTCAGTTCGAACGCGGCATTCGCCAGCTTATGCCCATATTCCAGCGGACCCTGTTGGCATTGCAGCCAGAATCCGAGGACGGGTCAGAACTTTCGAGGCCGCCACCGACCCACGCCCAGATCCAAGAGGCGTCCAAAATACGCAAACGCCTCACCGATGCCTTTACAAAGTACGACATGGCCGCGCGCCGTCTGCGCGACATGAAGACGAAATCCAAGACTCAGCTCCGTCTGCAGCAGGCCGTCTACGCAGCCGCCTCCTCATTTCTGCACACGCACATGCTGACGCTCAAATCTGTTCCGCAAATCCTCCGGTCTCGGTCGTCCCAGGCATCCCGCCTCCGGACGCTCCAGTCGGGCAGCATCAACGGGTCGTCATCGTCCCTGCACCTGTCGCCCCTCCGCAATCAGGAGCTCGCCGAGTCGGAAACGGCGAGCCAGGCCAGCGAGACCAGCACCGCCGTGTCGGCGCTGGAGACGGAGGAGAAGGAGGCCCGCGAGCGGCTGGTGGTCCTCGAGGAGCAACGCTTCATGGTGCAGCAGATGGTGGACAACGCACGGGACGCTCGGCGGTTCGAGGAGGTCAGCGCGCTGACACGCAACGTGGAGGAGCTCGACAGGGAGATCGAAAAAGCAAAGAAGAACGTCGGCGGCGTCGAGGAACGGTGGGAGGGTCTATACGCGTCCGGCCTGGCGCGATGAGCAAGTGGCAGAAAGGGGAAGGGGGGGGAGGCAGCTACCATAATTGTATCAACACTCTAGGAGCAGCAGCATTGCAAGGCGTTCAAGGACAATAAGGGGGCGAGATGATGGGATTTACATGCGGGAATTCCCGGCTTTCCCTCACGGCGGCAGGCGAAGCGTTCAACGTCTTGACGGCATGCCTTTCTTTCTTTAGTTTTTTAATCTCTTTTTAATTTTATTCTTTTTACATTTTTCACGTTTCTCTATTTCAGGACACGGCAGCACGGATTTCGCTCTATGGGAGTGAGCAACCACCTCGAATTCGGGGGTTTCTTAATTTCTTTTCTTCCTCCCCCAAGTCTTGATGGAAAAGCCCAACTTGAAGGGGATGATGTGTGTAAAAAAACAGCAATGGTCATGAGATATCCTGCCCGCGCACGCACGTCCCAGATGCTTAGAAAAACAACCGAGAGAAGCCCGGAGCCACACGGCCCAATCCAAACGCCACCAATCCAACCTCCCTTGGCATGCTCAAAAACGACGCGGGTACTAGTAGAGATATTTCGACGATGCCTCTCCTCTCTCTCTCTCTCTCTCTCTCTGCGTGTGTGTGTGTGTGTGTCCTCTTTGAAAGATATATACTAATGGCCAAGTGGGCCCAATCGCCACGAGCGAGTCTTTTTGACTTGTGGGCGGGGGGGTATGATGATGAAAAAAACACCAGAAACAATACAGCGGAATCCGAACCAGACAAGTCCCTTTTCTCTCCCTCTCTCCCGCTCTCTTTCTCTTTCTGTACCTCTCTCTCTCTCTCTTGTGTTAAGACGCGAGGAAAGGGAGGCACGCGGATATCAAAGCGTGACAGGCACTCAGTGGACGACGCCTTCGACACCGCCGAGGAACCGCCTCACGCGCTCCACCTCGAGCTCGCCTTTTTCGCTCTCAACAGCCCGCAGCAGACCGTCAACGACGGCGTCGACCTGGTCCTCGGGCTCGCCCGTGCACATGGATACCACGCGGCGGTACTTGACCTCGAGGTCCTTGCTCCGCCCCTTGAGGGCGCTCGCCATCTTACGTGTGACGTCCCGCCGCGCCGATACGGCGGCGAGCCGCGCTTTGAGGACCGTCGCCGAGGGCAGCAGCCCGCCCTCGCCGTTGGTGCCCGCCGTCTCGAGCGCCGCGCTGAGCTCCGTCTCCCACGACGACGAGAGTGAGTCGGTCCGCCCGGCGCGCTTCTGCTCCTGCGTGAGCCGCACCTGCTCCTCCTCGCGCGCGTGGCTGAGATTCGACACCTTTTGCCGCGCCAACTGCTGTTTCCGCAGTGTCGCCTGCATCGCCTCGAGGTTCCGCCGCGCCTCGCTGAGCTGCGCCGAGGTGATACGGAGCGTCGAGTGCAGGGACTCGATGACGGCCTGTTTCGTCTTGATTTCGCCCTGGAACGTAGATCTTGCTTCGTTGAGAAGATGCGTGATGGCTGGCGTTTGTTAGATTGGTTTCAAGAGAGAAAAGACCCCCCCCCCAAAGGGTTCGAAGGGGGTTGGTTCGAGGGGGTGGGTTGGAACTCACATGAAATTATGTCTTGGCTGCTCTCCTTGGCTCGCTCACTGCTGACGACTCCGTTCTTCTCGACGTCTCCGTTCACCTCTGCGGGGCTGGCGCCGTTGGGGGCCTTGGAGCCCTCTTCTGAGGCATCGCCGCCGATGCCAAAGTCCACAGGCCGGAGACCGGCACGGTTGGCGATGTTGGGATCGGCGCCGACCTCCAACAGCTGTGAAATGATGCTCCGGTTGCCTATCCGCGCAGCGATGTTCAGAGCCGTGTCGCCGGCGTGGTCCTGCGCGTTGACAATCTCTGTCATGAAGCGCGCGATGCCCATCCTCGGCTGCTGTGACTGCGCCTGGGCGGCCTGTGAGCTAACCGGCGTGTTGTCCCCCTTGCCATTGTCCCCCTTTCCAGTGGCGGCGGCGGCGGCGGCGGCGGCGGCGTTGGCAATGGCCGATTGGCCGCTGGGGTTGCTGCCCTGCCGTACCACCCATTCCAGAAGGCTCTCGAGGTAATACCGACTGGCTGCGTTCCTGCCTTTGACAGCGCTGGTCATGGCGATGTGATGCAGGACTGTCCGTCCCTTGCTGTCGCGAATCTCTATGGTGCCGCCCAGGACGTCGAGGAGCTCGGGGAACAGCCCCTGGTCCATGGAATTCGTCACGACGCAGGCCCTGACCAGAGCCGTCTCCCCAGAGGCATTGACCCGGAACGGGCTCGCGCCCGCCGCGATCAGAGCACGCAGCAGAGGCATGCGCGACAGTGTGGCAGCCCAGTGAAGGGCAGTATGGCTTTGCTGGTCAATAGGCATGTCGAGTTCTATGGGGGCCAGGGTTCGCAGCATCTCGTGCTTGGACTGATCTGAAGTGGTCGAGTCCATGAAAAGGCTCATCAGCATGCTCCGCTTGGACTCGGCGTCGGGGGACATCTCGAAGGGCAGCGGGGTCAAGGGGCTGTAGCCGTCATGCGGGGGGGGGTTCGCCTGGGAGTAAATGAAGGACTCGTTGGGTTCCGTGGGCGAACCGGGGGGGTAGTTGGTCTGGTACATTTCCACCGAGTTGCTATATGCACCGAAACTGTCCTGCGGCGTCATGGTCACGCGCTGGCGCTTGCGCGGATGCTCGGGGCCATCGACGAACTGCTGGCTCGCCTGCTGGGTCGAGTAGGCCGAGTCGTTCTGATTCCCGTAGTCCGAGGCGAAGCTCTGCTGGGAGTTGCCGGGGAAGTCGTCGCCGTTCTGCATGGAGCTTTGGCGGCTGAAGCTGGGGGCCTTCGTCGGGCCGTTGCGACTCCGGGGGCCGGGAGAGTCGAAGCGGGCCTTGCTGATGGCGGCGACGGCGTGGGAGGCGGTGGCCGAGATATTTTTGAAAAAGGTGCCGTTGAGCCCGGCGGCGCCGTTGGTCCTCGCCTCGTTCCCGGCGTTGTAGAGGCGCTTCCGCTGGGCGGCCATGGCCTGCTCCTTGGTGGGGGTGTTGAAGTCCCCGCGGCCGGCGACTCCGCCGTCCTGGCCCATGTCGTACGTCAGCAGCGGGCGCAACATGTCCTCGACGCCGTACTGGCGGCAGACCTCGACGCCGCGGTCGAACTTGATCCAGGTGCCCTGATATTTGCCGTAGCCTCCTTGGACCTTTTCGTGCTCGCCGGTCTGGATCTCCTTTTCGAGTATCTTTGTGCGCTTTGCCTTCTCGACGCCAGCCACTTTGAGGATCTGGGTCGCATTGAGCCAGCTGTCCTGCCGCCTGCGCATAACGGCAATACCCCTCACTTCCATTTCGTAAACGTCGACGCCGGAGTAGACGGCCTAGATGTGGCATTGTCAATGCGACTGCGGGTAGAAAAGGCACGGGGTGGAGAGGAGTTGGCATAGCGAGCAAATGACAGCAAGCTAGCAGCGGGAATGCAGGAGGAGGTAGGACTTACGCTGTAGATCTGGGGCGCCTCATCGGCGAGCTTGGACGAGTCCCCTCCATAGGCGCGAAAGCCAGGCTGAGATTGCTGGCTCATGGTGAAGGATTGTTGCGAAGAGGGTTGCGATTGCGATGCGGAAGGCATCGCCGTAAGGGGACTGGGTCTCCCGTGGTCGACACGCGGTTGCGCAGCGGACGAGGAGAAGTTGGGGCGGGAATGGAGGGAGTGGGAGGATTGGGTGGTAGTGAGGGTGCTCGAAGACATGTGCCAGCGCTAGAACATCTGGAGGCGCAAGGATGCAACAACGGGCGTATATATATGTATATGTGTGTGTATACTCGGTATATATGGGAGAGAGACGGGATGCGGAGAGGGGTCGCAAGGGAGGAATGGTCGAGAGGAGAAGTGATGGACAGGGTATCGGGCGAGGGCGGAGAGATGGATCGAGCGAAGAGTTGAGTTGATTTGAGTCGAGTCGGGAAATGGGTGCACGCAGCGGCCGTCCTTGTTCAGCCGTGACCTTTGACTTGGTCGTTATGGTGTGTCTTTATTCGGCTGCGATGCGATGCGGAGCCGAGTATGTGGACTAAAGCTACTTTGTGCGGTGCAGCAGCAGAGCAGCAAAGCAAAAGTGCCTAGACAAGTAGAAGTTGAGAG
Organism: Colletotrichum graminicola M1.001; assembly: GCF_000149035.1. NCBI lineage: Eukaryota > Fungi > Ascomycota > Sordariomycetes > Glomerellales > Glomerellaceae > Colletotrichum > Colletotrichum graminicola. The sequence goes on from NW_007361047.1 coordinate 238,324, forward strand.
GAGAAGGCGAATGGATGGATGGATTGACGGATTGGGATGCGTAGCCGAAGCTTTGAGTGGGTGAATGAGTGAGGGAGGGAGGGGGGCGCGCGGCTAATCCTGACAAAGTGAGGGCCGGGTCTTTTGGGTCGTGTGGTGAGACAAGACAATACAAACAAAACAGTACGTCTCTTCCTTTCTTCCCCGGAGATTAAGAGGGATAGGGGAGATAGGGTAGGTGGGTGAGTGCAGTCCAGTATCCGTAAGTCGTGAATGGGATAGGATACGGACTTTGCGGGTGGGTATATTAGACAGACAACAGGCAGGCAGATTACGGAGTATAGATGATAGACTGACAGGCAGAGAAAGATATATATCAAAGGTCACAGCAGACCAGCGACGTTGTCTTTCTTTGGTCAGCTGGGTTGCCGGGGGGGGGGGGGGCCAACGTTGGGGTGAAAAAAAAGGTCCGCAGCGAGCGCTGAACCCGAATGGGAATTTCAATTAAAGCGTGTATGTCCTGACGTGTCGGTTTCGCGAGGCGACGCAGCTTTCGTGTCTTGGTCGTGTCGCGTCTCAATTTACGGATACTGGGGGGAATGAATGGGATGCAGAGGGAGCGTCCTCTGTCCGTCTGTCTGAGGGAAGGGACGCGAGTGCGAGGGTGAGAGAGAGGGAGACAATTGGTGCTTCCCCATTTGCCAAGCGAGACGCACAGTCCAGGAAAAGGTGTCTGACCTTGCGGTCTGAGCCGGTACGTACCATACCTACTGTGAGGTGAGAGAAATAGGCCACGCAGCTGGGGCAACAGAATTGAATGATTGATTGGTTGATTGATGATTGATCCGTTGATCCGTTGGTCGATAGTTAATGATGATAATTCGAAGTTCCAAAACGCCAATTGGCAGCAGCAAAAAACCCCTTTTTAAATCCACCTAGTCTGCTCCTTCCACAGTGAGAACGAGAATGCACCTGCCTTTCATGACACGCTTGCAAGGACGCGTCGTGATGCCCAAGGTACGTATCTATCCAAGACCCTACCTGCCTACCTACCGCTATGCACGGATATCTACATAGTACGGATACGGAGTACCTAAGCAGATACCTACATCGTAGGAACCTGCGCTGCTCTGCGCCACGTCTTCAAGCTCCAAATCTCTGCATTGCCGTCTGCATGCATCCTGCTCGACATCGCGCATGCGTCTCTGCCCACGATAGCCATGACGCACAACATACAACCCTCTCTCTCCCATTCTAACCCTCTGATCGCCTGCTGCGTCTTGCTCTCGCACCCGTACCTGTAATCCGCCACGATGCCCTATTCCCGAATCCCCTTACCGCATCCCGTCCAGCCGCTGCATGTCTATCGCCATCTCCTCCGAGCCGCCTCCTACTTCCCTGCCACAATACGCCCCTTCCTCGACCAGCGTATACGAGCCGGTTTCCGAAAAGAGCGCCAGAGAGCTGCCGAAAGCCAAGCAAAACTCCGCCGTGCCTCCGACCCTGCCCAAGCCCGCAGAGACGAAGAATACCGCCGAAAGAAGCACCTCCTCGACGCGAAGAAGAAGATACCCTTTCTCCATGCCTCGGCCAACGGAGACCAGAAACGCCTGCGCACTCTCATGTTCCACGTCTTTGCCCGCCTGGGCAAGCAACGTCGGGAGCTCATGTCCCTGTTCGTCGCCAAAGACCCCGAACCGCCCCTCGGCCCCGACCAGCTCCAGGAGCGCATGGACCAGATGGAAAGGGACAGGAAGAAGAGGGAGAAGCTGCTCAAAACCCATCCCTGGAAACGAAACTACGATAGACAAGACCCTACCCCTTGGGCATACCAACAACTCAGCCCCATCCAAGACAACTGGGACATCCCCAAGCTGCGCGCCTACATCAAGGCCCAGAAGACCCACCAGAACAGCGTCAGCAGCATCGGCTTTCCGCGAGGCCCCATCAGGCTTACCGATCCGAATAACAAGCTGCCCAAGGAGGACATCTGGGGCCGCCCTGCGCCGCCGCGGAGGGTGACCAAGGCTGTGCGAAAGTGGTGGAAGTTCACCGCTGACAGGGTCATGCCCCCGATCGACAGGGGCAGTTGGGATTTCCTCAAGATGCTCGCCTCCGGCGACGCGCCCAAGGAAATGTACCGGTTCCCGCCCAAGAGGCGCATCGCAGCGCCCGCCGGCCAGGAACACCGCGCTCGGCCGGACTGGGACTGGACGATCCACACCCGCCTTCCCGCCCGCGACGTCGAACGCCCACGCAGTCCGCTGCTCACACGGTTGACCGGCCAGTGGGACGACGGGCCGTACTCCAGAACCATCGCCAGGGTACCTTTTGCGAAGCACCAGCCAAAGAACGCAGGGGGCCCGCCGTTTCGCCGACAACCCTTCCGCACACGACAGATCCGGCGGGAGTACGAACGAATGTGGTTGGCGTCCGCGTACATGGAGACCCCGGCCGCCGAGAAGGAGTCGAAGCCGACCGTCGCGAAACCCGTTTGGGGCGCCAAGAAGGCGGAGCTGCCCGTGGCCACCGCCGCCCACCAACGTCTCTTCCGCGGCGTCGACACCACGGGGAAAAGACTGAAGCCGACCACTCGCGACAGGGAAACCAAAGAGGCCTCAAGTAGACGGGCGAAAGAACTGAAAGGGGCAAGCTAGTTTATTCTGCTTTATCGCTTTCGATTAGACACGTCCCACCACCACCACCAACAAACAACACCGACACCACCATCATCACCCAAGCAACCCCGTCAGCTTCGGCAGGGCGTCGCCGTCGACGCGCATGCCCACCCAGTCGTCCATGGCCTTGGCGCCGATGGACTCGTAGAATTTGATGCTCGGCTCGTTCCACTTGAGCACGACCCACTCGAGCCGGCCGCCGCCCATGGCGACGACCTCCTTGGCCAGCTCGACGAGCAGCCGCTTGCCGTGGCCCTTCTTGCGCTCCGACGGGCGTACGTAGAGGTCCTCGAGGTAGACGCCCGGCTTGGCGCGCCAGGTGCTGTAGTTGTAAAAGTACAGGGCCATGCCGACGCCCTCGCCGGCCTCGTTGAAGACAAGCAGGCACCGCGCCGGCCGGCCCGGCGCCGTGGGTTCGGTCTGCGGGTGGCCCGGCGTGTAGGAGGTCTGGTCGGAGGGGGCGAAGGCGATGGTATTGGCGAGGGACTCCTCCGTCGCCTGGACGCTGTCGAGCTCACGCTCGTATTCGGCGAGCTCTCTGATGAGGCTCAGGATGATGGGAACGTCTTCCCGCGGCGCGTTAGCCTCGAACATGCCGGGCCCAGCTGCAGACCCTGCCTGGAGGGGTACGTGGGGAGAGGGAGGGGTTCATAGTAGCGCTGGCGGTATTCATTCTTACCTTCACGACGAGCATGTCTGATGGTCGGACCTGAGGATGACATTTCGAAGTATTATGAGACTCGGAGGATGTCTTCGCCGTTTTTTGAGTCCAAAACATGTCACTGGTAGCGGCTGGACAGCGTCTGATTTATGAAGACAAGACCGGTAAACAGACCGGTTCTCAAAGGGCGCGCCTCATGTCGTCGAGTGGGGAAGCAGAGAGTCTCCCCGCGCTTCGATTGTACCGGCAGAATTCACCACGATGCTCACCGCCTTCTGTTGTTTCATGATCCATTAAGGATGATGCGTGTGAGTGACTCGGGAGCAGAGGTCGAGACCGGCTCAAGAGTCAATTCATACCTACATGCACCGTAGCGTAGACGGATTAGCTAGACAATGAACCCCCCCCCCCCCCCCCCCTCCCGCCAGCGGCCCGAGAGATGTGAGTGGGGGGAGGGATGGCAGCGTCGCCAATAAGTTTTGTTATATAAAGGTGCAGGGTTTCATCCCAGACGGCGGGTGTCCTAGATAAGATAGGAGATATATCGACAAGTCAGTACGAACGGAGCGATCAGACAAGCTGATACCACGGTACCACAAGTGTAGACAGACTCTCCTGGTGTGGGATAAACTCCCCACGGCGAGGAACGAGAGAGGCCGGAGTCCCCGGCAGGCGTTGTCCGGCGGAACGCTCCCCCCTTTCATCCCAAGCCGGTCGCCGACACCGGGCCGGGTTTGATCTCTTTTGGCCCTTTCACGCCATTAACGCCATTGACGAGACGGAGGGACCATTGACTGGAACCCCCACACTGCTGCGTCGGCCGCGCATCGGCGGCTTTTAGACCTTCCTGTTGCGCCATCCGACCCCGCGATGCGCAAAGCGTCCCACACCACACCCACCCAGCACGAATTCCATAAAGATTGGGAGGAAACCTGCTGCATATGTCATCCCATCAGGCCTGAAACGGAACTCCCCCCGAATTCCGCCCAGACTTCCCGTACTTCCGACTTGATAATCGTCACCACCATTACTCGAGTGTGTGTGTGTGTGTGGGTGTGCGTTTGTGTGTGTATATCCGTACATGCATACATAATATCTCAACCAGCGTATTTGCCTCTCTCCCCCTTCCCGAGACTTCCTCCCGTAACAACAACAACAACAACAACATCAACATCAACAACCACACTCCATTCTTCCACCCGTTCGAATCAATCGTCATGCTCCTCCCGCCGCCGAACAAAACCCTCAAGGGCCACAAGCTCCTCATCCTCTCGTCGTGGACGCCGCCGCCCGAGTACATCGATAAGCTGAAGTCCGAGTACCCGGACCTCGCCGTCGCGCATCACAAGCTGGAATTCTCCGACAAGAAGCCCGGCGCCGGCTTCAACCCGGACGAGTGGAAGGACGTGACCATCCTGCTAACCGGCAGCGCCTTGCCCGCCATCGACGAGGCCCCCAAGCTGCAGTACGTCCAGCTGCAGAGCGCCGGCGCCAACCACATCCTCAAGGACCCCCTGTTCCAGGACACGGACGTGAGCTTCTGCACCGCCAACGGCGTTCACGGGTGAGGGCGTCTTTTACCCATTGTTGTTCCCGGCCGTGTGGGCATCTTTACTGACTGTCGGCCGGGGCAGACCTCAGATCTCGGAGTGGATCATCACAACATATCTCTCATTCCAGCATCACCGTAAGACATATAATCATGAGAGAGCGTGTGAGGCTCGGTGCCAGAAAGCCACACTGACACACACGCGTCCAGTTCCCAAGTACATCGACAGCTACCGCGCCGGCCACTGGCAGCGCGGCAACGAGCTTGTCGAAGACGCCGTCGGCCGCACAATGTAAGCCCTACACTCCTTGACTCGATCAAACAAACCCCCCCCCCCCATCTCACACGTTCCGTCACAAAGAGGCATCCTCGGCTACGGCAGCATCGGCCGACAGACGGCGCGCGTCGCCACGGCCCTCGGCTTCAAGGTGCACGCCTACACCCTGCACCCGCGGCCGACGCCCGAGTCGCGGCGCGACAACTCGTACACGCCGCCGGGCCTCGGCGACCCGGAGGGCAAGTTCCCGTCGGCCTGGTTCTCGGGCGCCTCCAAGGCCGACCTGCACGCCTTCCTCGGCTCCGGCCTCGACCTGCTCGTCGTCGCCACGCCGCTGACGGACAAGACGAGCCACCTGCTCGCGGCGCCCGAGCTCGCCATCCTCGCCGGGCGGCGCACCTTCATCTCCAACATCGCGCGGGGCCCCATCATCAACACGGACGACCTCATCGCCGCCCTCGACGACGGCACCGTCCGCGGCGCCGCCCTCGACGTAACCGACCCGGAGCCGCTGCCCGACGACCACCCGCTGTGGAAGGCCAAGAACCTGCTCATCACGCCCCACATCAGCGGCATGTCGGCGAGCTACCAGGACCGCGTCCTCGGCATCCTGGACCTGAACCTGAAGAAGCTGAGCGAGGGCAAGAGGCTCACCAACCTCGTGAACAAGAAGGAGGGCTACTAGACCCTGGGGTGGTGTGTGTGTGTGTGTGTGTGTGTGTGCGCCCGAAGTAGATGGGAAAGCTGGCGGGAGCGACTTGTACTCTTATGTTTTTCCCCCCTCCCCCTCCGTCTTTCGCCAGTCGAGCTGGACGCGAGTTTCTACGTACATTTGGCCGTGTCTCCGTAACACTGCGGAATGAAACTCTATTAACGGCAGCCGCATGAGCCCACGGGACGAGGTCTGCATGGCCTATTTTTCATTTTACTCTTAGAGAGAGGGGGAATCGAACTGCTGTTCTACCCACTCGACGCACCATCTCAAGTAGAGTCGTATGTGCTCACTGTTTCCGACTTTATAGGTAGCTTCCATGCGCAAACCCGAGCTCCTCTGACGACCGCGCGGTTAAAGTAGCCCATTTCAGCATATCCGGATACATTTTCCCTCTCCTGCTGCCTCGTGCAACTTGCGTGTTTGGACGCTTTGACGACCCGTTAAGCCGCAGCCATGAGGGGGGACACCTGATCTGCGTCGTGAATGACCAGCAACGCCACCATGGCGGCGGAGTACACGACACTCTTGTCTTGGAAAACCGCGGGGGGGACTCGATGGAAGGTTAAACAGACATAGGGATCTTATTGTCGCCGGCGTAGTCTGAGTCCAATACCTGAAAGCAGTGTGTCGCGGTCATGAAGTGAAGTATTCCAAGGGGTTTCTAACGCAAACATTACATGTAGTATCCTGAGCCGGTGCCGATATCGACCGGGGCGCTGCATAGATCTTGCTGGTCAAGCTGTAATCAGCACAAAGCAAGCTTCCAGTGTCACTCCGGGGAGGTTCATGGCCTTGTCGCATTTTCACAGCCGGCTAGACACCGCTAGATACTGCCGGACTTTAGACAAAATTGGCCACCTTTCGACAGACTTAACCTTACTTTGTTAACCTTACTTTCTGTTCCTCCTACAACACCAACTTTTTCCTCTTTCCTAAATATTACATTAACAAGGCGCTACTGTATTATGACACGTAATGGAAAGCAGCGCTACTAAGAGGAGCTTGTCTGATGACACGCCTCATAAGTACTTCCACTCTTTATTTTCAATTTAACTTACGCTGATCTTGTCTAGAGACTTCTAAATCCTTTTCAGGTACCGGTGGACGTATTACAATTCTCTACAAGACGGTCCTATACGTTCACGAGCCAAGTTGTTTTCGGCATCTGTGAACTGGAATTCACTCCTGCAGTACGCAGTCAGGATGAGGAATGGGTCCAGCTGCCAGCTCCTTCCTGATATTGGCCTTGGCTACCACCATATGGTCCGAATCATCCAGTTTGACGATGGTGTGCGATGGGTGGCACGACTGCGAATGCCTCCTATTGGTACCTTAGATGTCTTGGAGAACTCGGAGGAATCGGTAGAGGCGGTTGAAAACTGCGAATACAACACCATTTCCCTTGTGCGACAAAAGACCAGCATACCGATCCCTGAAATCCACGCTATTGAGGCTGGTACAACTCCCTATGATTGGGACGATCGTTTCGAGAAACAAGGACGGCACGTACCGGCAAGGCCCAATTCGGGGTCTTGGCGGTCCTTTCAACACAGCGACTGAATTCTTCAAAGCATGGGCGGCCAAGAGCACGTTCGGCATGACGGACGAAAACTTACGAACGGCATCTGGTCAATATGCTGACGAGATTATCCCCTCTGTCTCATCCTTTCCAAAATCCATTACCAACCTTGCTACTAGACTCTCAGCTCACGACCACGGCCCATTCCCTCTTTGCCACGGCGACTTTGGCCACAACAATATCATTGTTGACGATGAGTATTGTGTCCTTGGTTTGATTGACTGGGAGGCATCCTTTGCTGGGCTGTGGGAGATGTTTGCAGATTCTCCCTTAACCCTCTTGATGGTTCCGCCAGCAATCGATGTGCTGTGGAATTACAATGACCAAGGCGATCCTGTGACTGACGAACTGAGAGAGCAGCTTGCAGACCAGAAAAGCTATGTGGCGGCTGTGAAAGAAGTCGAGGATAGCACGGGAACAGGCAATTTACTATCGGACGGGCTAAAGGATTGGAGAACACAGCAGCTGGTGACCGCGATGAGGCTATACCAGAGAGGAAAGGTCGGGCGGCATTCCAAACTAATCAATGAGTTTACATAGATTTTGTTACATCTGCCTCCAAGACCTTGTGTGACGCTCAGATAGTGCGAGATGTGAATTGCAGACTGCTCTAGCTGGTGTTGCCTATCTATTCTTCTACACAAGAAACAGAGGTCTATAAGTGTGTAATGGCCGGCGGGTTAATTTGCTAATCAATATTAAGCGCAGGTAGCTCGATACTAACCGCGGGGCCAGGTTATTCATAACAAAGTCGCGCCGAGTCTGCTTTTCTCAGTTTATCAATACAAACAAACCACTGACTGGCAGTCTCATTTATATTATAGGAGCTACAATTGGCTGCGATGGCATAATTACTCGACTGGCGATGCATCCGGTTCCCGGGCTTAAGTCTTGATCGAATTTCTCAATGTAAACCAACTGGGAGCTGACACCTTGCAATATCGTTCATAGGTAGCTACTAAATCAGTGGCTTTGTCGACCAAAGATTGGAGGCCGGTTATCTAGAGTGAATATCATCAGGAGACCTCGTTTGCTTTTAAACGAGGTCTCAACTTTCATAAGTGTGACATGCATAATTACTCTAAGCTATGACGCCTTGTCGCGACAAAGAATCTCGTCCTCCTAGTTTTATACACCAAGTTGATTGTAAAATTGCTTGACTGGTCTAATTAACCACTGTGCACTCTGGTGCACTCGTCGCAATCAATATAGCAAAAGGGTTAGGGTTGGCAACTTCTCGCCGTCTAAACACATCCTCAACGTTTTGGGCTAGTATCAAGTTACTTAATTGATGATTCCTCTGGTGCGGGCAGTCTCCGATTTGCGGAGTTCAGTGGGCCATTGCCAATAAGAACAGGGCCTGGTTATCCTTCCTTCACCCCCACTCGTTTATCATCAGACGACACTTGTTCAGATCGGTCATTAAATCTCAAGATCGCATCTCATACCGTTTAGCTGTCCTAGACCGAGCATCTAGACACTCGACGGACACGAATCAATCAAAAATACGTCGTTGGTTTACCCCCACCTCGAACTAGTTCACAGGTTCCCCTCATCAACCATGGCAACCATCTCGGACGTGCAGATCGAGGTCATCTCGCAACCCGAAGACTTCACCCAAGTCGCCGAGGTCGTCAGTAACGCCTTCGGTCACCAGGTCCACGATGGCGTCTTCATATCCATGAACCCCGGCTGGGACACCCCCGAAGGCCAGGCCAAGCAAGCCTCGTCCATGGCCAAGCGGCACGGCTCCGTGACCAAGAACAACAAGGGCGAGCCGAATACCATCTTCCTCAAGGCCACCCTCCCGAGCCCCGATCAATCCGGTCAGCGTGTGACCGTAGGCATGGCAATCTGGGTGCAACTGTCTGCCGTTGATGGCCACGGCGACCCGCTCCCGAAGGACCTGATCAAGGAGCTCAACCTCGAGGCCGTCTTCCCTGGTAACGAGGCCGAGCAGCGCTATGCCGCGGCGTGCATGGCGTCTCTGCACAAACGCCGGGAGGAGGTCATCCGCGAGAAGACGACCTCGGACAAGCCGGCGGCCTACGTGCTGGAGATGTGTGCCGTGGATCCCAAGTTCCAAGGAAAGGGAATCGCCAAGAAGCTGGTGCAGTGGGGTCTCGAGGAGGCCAAGCGACGCGGGGAGCTGGAAGTACTACTTGAGGCGTCAACCATGGGTAGACACGTGTACTCGAAGCTGGGCTTCAAGCAGGACGGCCCAGAAATCGAGTACGAGGTCGATGAACAGTTTGCGCACCGCGACAGGCCGTCGAATATCTTCATGCGTACGGGCGAGGTGCAGTAAGATCATCTGCTTGCATTCATAGGCGTCTTGAAATGTATCGAACTATAGAGCAGCATAGCGAGCGTCGATTAGCATAGTTACGCAAAGCAAGGGTTTACCAATGCTCGGTACTGTCGCTCTTTGTGAGTTGCCGACATACAGCGCATATCGTTCCAATAAAGCGATAATGCGTGGGTTACCCATCATCGAGGGGGTTATAGATAATTCAATGTCACAAGTGAGTCACTGCCGACTGCGACGAAAACTGGAAACACAGGACGCGATAATAAACGGGATGAAGGCAAGAAGTAAACACTGGTCATATATTTGTTCGTTTTTGAACTATCATGACTAATGCATGCAGTATGCCATATTGACACCAGTATCACCATGTCCAGGTGTTTAAACGCCATACGCTGAGCAGGCCATATGCTTCCTATTCCACCCCTGTCTCTTATACAACATTCATACGTTATTAGCCAATGGCACCTGGTTGGACTGATGATGTTCCGCGAAAGGTCTCTCGTCATCACTCGTCTTCTCGCCAAAGGCAGTGTTTTCGGTGTGCACCGAGGCAGGTTCCAAGGCCGAGTTGTCTTTCTGCTTTCGGGTGATGTAGCCTGGAGGCACCCACTTGCTGGAAGAGTAGGGCTTGACGCTGGGGTCGCTGTACATGCGGTCGACGTTCTCGAGGGACAAAGTCTTGGTCTCGTAGAGGAAGAACCAGACAAGCAGGGCACCAGCCAGGTTGCAGCCCGCAAACACGAATCCGTAAGCGTAGCCGATGCCGGCAGTTGCGTAGGGAGTGAGGAAGGAGATGAGAAAGTTTCCGAGCCAGTTGCCGGCCGTAGCAAGAGACGCCTGCTTCGCTCTGGTGCGGAGAGGGAAAGTCTCTCCAATAACGCACCAACACATAGGTCCCCATGTCTGTTGAACAGGTCAGCATGACAGCTCATAAACTTGACGGACGCAAGGGTGCAAAGACTTACACTGGCGAAAGAGGCAATGAACATGCAGGCAGAGACAATCATGACAATTCCAGTCGTGCTGTTGGTTTCGGGAGGCATAGCCGTGCCGACGGAGGCAAATACGGTGAGCCATGCGGTCTGCCAGACAGCGCCGATGAACAGAGGCCATCGCCTACCGTACTTCTCAACGGCGTACAGACCGAAAAATGTGCATGCGACGTTGACAGCTCCGAGAATCAGCTGCATCATGATAGGGTCCTGAATGCCAGCGGACTGGAAAATCGTAGCGCCGTAGTAAAAGAAGAAGTTGACACCAGTCCATTGCTGGAGGAAGTGCAGAGAGATTCCGAGCAGCGTCCTGTAGACGGTCTTGGGGATGCCAGATGATCCGGTGAAGCATTCGAGCCAAGTGCCGTAGCCGGTCTTGGACTCTTCTTCGATAACCTTGAACATCTCCTGGAGATCCTTCTCGACGAGCTCGCAGTGGGGGTCGTCCTTCAGGCCACGCAGACGGGCCATGGACATGCGTGCGCCCTCCCAGTCCTGGCGACCGGCAAGCCAGCGGGGAGATTCGGGGACTAAGAGGATACCTAGACCTAGAGGCAGGGAAAAGCCAATACCAAGGCCGATGACAATGCGCCACGAGGCGTCGGACTCTTGGATGTTGCGGACGCCAAAGTTGATCAAGTTGGAGATCAGGATACCGAAGGTGATGAGAAGCTGGTAGGAGGCGACGACGGCGCCACGAATCTCACGTGGAGAGCACTCGGACTGGAACATGGGGACACCGATGGACAGGTTGCCCACGCCGAGACCGGCGACGAAGCGACCCATCATCATGTGAACCCATGAGTTCATGGCCGTGATCTGAATAATGTTCCCGACGATGAAGACACCAACACCGAAGCTCAAACTCCTTCGTCTACCCCACCAGTCGGCCGTGTAAGCACCGGAGAGAGCGCCGATGAGGGTACCGATGCTCATGAGCGAGACCATGAGCGACTGTGTAGTGGGAACCCATTGGGGGATGCCGTCCGGGCCAATGTCACCAGTAGCGAATCGTTTCTTGAAGTCGGTGAAGAGGAGCATGGACGAGATTTGACCGGTGTCGTATCCGAAGAGGAAACCCCCAATGCTGGTGATGACACCAAGCAGAAGGGCCTCCGCGCCACAGTCGGCGCCATTGATGCGGATTGACCTACACGGGATATCAGTTATCGGCCGAACAAGTCCTCAGCGTGGTCAGCTTACAGTTTGCCCAACCCCATGGTTGTGTGTGCGGTGAACGTTGCCGATCTTGGACGATGTGGTATTATGGAATTCGGGTGTTGCTTCGGGAGGGAAGAGAGAGTCGATGGTCAAGGTATCATGCAGGTGGCGCAATGATCCAGGTTGGCTACAAGAACGTATTAAAGATGAGGTTGTGTGAGACGAGGACCTGGGGGAAGACTCAGGGAACGGCTTATTCCAGAAATCTCACAAACGCACCACGATGGCTTTTATACCGCCAGCCACCTACGGTACCGCACCGCTGCCCCGTGGAACATTGCAAGTCAAAGTCTGCCGACCGAAGTGTAATGACGGGGAACGCTACTATGACGTTGCCCCAGAGGCCGCGGTCCTAACCTCTCTCGGTTCTGGGGCGCGGACTAGGAAAGGTACAAGAGATGGTTAGGACCGGAATAAGGTGTGGGAAGAACGAGGGAAGCAACGCGTGTATCCGTACGGATACATGGACACGATATCCATGGTCATCCCGTACCATCCATCCCACGCCGATAATCCGGGGGTGAAGGGACAGCCCACATTCCACCAGGGCGGGAATGTAATAAGCCTGTCAACGGGGGACGGGGGATCATGGGATGGGGCTGTGAGCTGAGGTGGGCCGAAAGACAGGAGACGAGTCCGCCGGTAGCCTGAGTAAAAGACATCATGTAACTGTTCATGGGGCTCACTGGGCCAACACTGGTTGGGTGAATCCTGGGTGAGACTTGGAGATCGGCCGCTTGGCCGGCGTCATAGGTGGAAGAAAAAGCAGGGGTGAGCTAACGTTGGCACACGGAATAGGTTGTGCAGCCAAGAAAAAGACCAATTGTTGCCAAGGCCAGCTCCGGCGGGTATCCGAGAAGACTTGGTACGGAGTCAAAGCCTTGCTAGAATATACACTCTCACATCCCCCTTCATCTACTGCGTTTATAGATCATCTTACGGTGTAATGCAACGAGACTCTCAGAATCGCTACGTGGGGGCAGAGCGCGGACGCAAAACGCAGCACGACAATATCTCGGGTGTTGGAGAAAACGCTAGAGTTGGAAAGTAAAAAAGTAAGCAAAATAAGAAGGGATGACGATCCCAAGACCCTCATGTGCGAGTCAGCCAACGGCGCGTCCGAGCTGTTCCCCTCATTGGAGAAGAATGTCTCTCTGGTCGGTCTGCCAACTCTCCCAGCCGCATAACGCAACCCGGAATCCACGCCGGTCGATTTTCCAAGGCTGCCGAGTTCCCTTCCAAGCCCCCTCAATAACGATGGCACAGTTGTGCTTGTCAGTAATGCGTCCAGAGTACGGATAATTGCTCGGCACGAGACACGACATGGAGTCAATGCCATCCTTGCGAACTGCGACGAAGCCTTGGATCCGTACAAAGATACGTTATGCAGCACTGGGTTTCTAGGCGCTTCGACAACACTCTTGAAACCGAGCGGTCCAGATCTCTTGCCTCGAGGACACACGCCGCCGCGTGCGGTTCGATGATACGGACTGTGCCGGTATTGTCTGATGCACAAAGATGTGGTGGGCAGAATCTTCATTCAGCCATTGACGCTGCCATAGCGTTTACGGCGGTGTAAGCTCTCTGCTCCTTTGCCTCCCCAGATCCGAATGTCCTTCTCCAAATCGCTCCCAGTCCCCAAACTGCCAACAGTCTCCCCTCCTTCTCCGCCCGATGCGCTGGCCAGGCATGAATGTCTCAAACCCCGTGGGTCTTCCGGCGATGTAGCTGTACCTCCACGAAGTTCCCCGGGTCCTCCGACGGGAAGTTGTCCGCCAGCCGCGGAGCGTCGGGGCCCCAAACTGGACGCACCAGACACCCCCCGGTCCCCCGCGGTCCGGGGTGGAATGGAAGCCCAGAGTGGAGTTTGAACGGTCCGATTCCAAGTGGGAATTATCCTGGGAGAGCCGCCTCGCTTAAACCAACGGACCGACTCCAACGTCTTGTGATGGGAAAAAAAGAGTAAGATAAATGGGGAGCAACGGCTTGGGTCTGGAGGATTCTGCAGTGCTACAGGTGAGCAGACGCAAATTCGCCACATTTATTTCTCTGGGCTTCTGAGAGTCGCGCCGAATTGCCCGCTTATAACTGTGCCTCCCCAGAGTTCCTCCCCCTTTTCTCCACGTTTACATACTGCTTAACGGCAAAAGACTTTTGCGGACACTCGGTTCAAAGTTCTTGATAGAGCTTTATCCCCTAGTCTCTCCATTGATCCCATCCCATGCCCTGTTCCCCAGTGCCACCGGTCTCCCCCCGATTTCCTCCGCAACCTCGACGTTGGGTAGGGTAGCGAGAAAGAAAATGGGACCCCGAAGCCTAGAATGGCATCGGTGAGCTCGGACACACAGAGTTCTGGCTCGAACGCCTGCTGCTTCAGCCGAGAGTGGACAGCTGACCGGCTTTTCCATCTACCAAAGTACAGGTATATACGAAGACCAGGCAACACTGAGGGAAAAGAGGGCCTTGGTCTCCTGATCAAGGCTCATCTTGCGAGTGTATGATCCTGATAACTTCTAGATAACATGCCACAACAACTGCTGGGAGCTACACTGGATCGTGGCTTTTCACTGTGTCGCCTGATGGTTCAAGTTCTTAGATAAGCAGTGTAAATTACGGACCCGCTTGTGTCATCACACCATGCAACTTGTTCCGTATTGCTCCCATTTTCCGCCTCCCGGCCTAGTCGACCGTTGAACAAGCTGGTCCAGCCACCCCCGAACTCATGCCGACACAACAGGCAAAAGTGGAAGACGGGAAAAGAGATGTCCGTCGCCCCCAAGTGATGCCCTCGACGCCCCGTCTAGAACCCTTATGCAAGCGCTGCTCCACGATTCCCCTCACTCCCGACGCGCAAAAAGCAGGGATTGACGACGTGAAATTCAAGAGCAGAGGCGGAGGATGGCTACTTGGGCCCGGTACGAGAGTTCAGAACAGGAAATGCCCTTTTTGCAAACTCGTCACTCGTGCGTTCAGCATTCTGTACCAAACAGACGTAGCGAAGGAGGAGAAGGCGCTCTCGATGAGAGAAGCCGTGGAGGTTATGGAATTCAGGAGAAGGGGCCCAGGAGGTCGCAGAGGGTTTACCATTGACGGAGCAACATTGCAGAACTGGATCTGTCAAGTCCCATTTTCGGCCGAAGACACTGCTCCCTATGCATACCTCAAACCTGTGATCGAAAGCGTCTTTGATGTCGACCGTCTCTCGAAATGGATGTCAGTTTGTTCGGCTTCTCATGGAGAAAATTGCTCCGTCATCGCACAGGACTTCTCCACAGCTTTTCCTGGACTACATGTTTTGCGACTTATCGATGTCCAGGAAGAATTTCTCGTGGAGCTGCGGACAATTCCACAGTACGTCGCCCTCAGTTACGTATGGGGCGAAGTGCCCAGCGTCCGGCTTTCGGCGGCCAATAAATCTCAGTTGCTGCGACGTGGAGGCCTCAAAGCGGCGTGGAGTGCTTTGCCAAGAACCATTACGGACGCGTTCGAGTTGGTCCGGAAGCTCGGAGCGCGATACCTTTGGATCGACGCCTTGTGCCTGTTGCAGAACGATCCGACGGACCTAGACCGCGGTGTCAACGTCATGGACCAGATATATGAGTTGTCGTGGTTGACTATCGTGGCCGCCTGCGGACATAATGCCGACGCTGGCTTGCCGGGCATCGGGGAAGGAAGCCGGGCTGAGATACATACGGCATTTCCAATCGTGGAAGACGTATCTATGGGGATATATGTTCCTCTCGATAGACTTTTGAAGTGTTCGGTCTACTCCACAAGAGCTTGGACGTAAGGACCAATCCCCGTCTTTCTGATGTTCACAGCCCCATGCCCGTTGAACTAACGTCTTTAATGAAGGTTTCAAGAACAGGTATTAGCGCGACGCATCGTCTATTTTATAGACAATAAGGTCTTTTTTCGTTGCAGAAAGGATGTGTACGCAGAACAGCTCAACGATCACACATTTCGACCATACGGCAATAGATTGCTGGATGAATCTTGGTCATCTATGCTTCCTCTTGCGGCAAACCTGGAGACACCAATATGCGACTTTGCAGCCATGCTCGTATACTACACCCAGAGAGTCTTGACGGACCAGAACGATGTACTTCGTGCGATGGCGGGCATAATTCGAAGAGTATCTGACAAAGCAAAATGTCTATTCTTCCAAGGAATCCCGACTGCCGCTTTTGACGCGTTCGTGATATTCACCGGTGTGAGTAGTTCACTACGTAGGCGCCGGAGATTCCCGAGTTATACATGGGCTGGGTGGAGGGGGCGAATAGCGAACGCACCTGTGGGTGTGTTGCTGTTCGATGACATTAACAGGTGGCTGTTGGAAGAGACGTGGATCGTGTGGTACAAAAGGAGTTGCTCAGGCGCCGTCAGTCTTGTCTGGGACCCCTTGGCAAACGAGTCCTTCCCGTTTGAGGACCCCAACTTCGAAGGATACAGGAAACGACAGCAATTTCAGCCACCAGAGGGTTTATTAGGCGGAATCTCGGTGTCCAGAACATACCCCACGGAAAACTTGCATTACCTGCTCCCTAGGCTTGACTATCCCTTGTTGCAGTTCTGGACTTTGTCATTGAACTTCAAGCTTCGAATGAAAGATATATTTGCGGGAGTAGCGTCAATTGTGACTCGATACGACAACGTGGTTGGTGAAACTCGGCTGGAAGCATTGGACGAGACGTCAATGCATGAATCTGAGGGGCCATTTGAGTTTGCCCTACTCTCCGGTGCCTGGATGGGGGCTCATTTCTCAAAATCTGGTTCAGAAAGCCAACAGCCGAGATACTTCGTGATGCTCCTCGAACAGGATGGGCCAATTGCTGAAAGGCGAGGAATGGGATGGATTGATAGATCGGCGGTTGAAGAAGGTTTCGGTTCTGGACCTGAGTGGAAGGAGTTTATCCTTAAGTGACAAGCTACCATTTATACGATTGTGTATATCTCAAATAGGATTTAGTTCGTTTCCTTTAAGTAAGTATTCTTAAACGATAAGATCTAATTATATAAGCTTCATATTGCGAACTTTCATTAGGACAGCTGGGGACTTCGCACTAGCTTGAGGTGCTACAGTAGTAATAATGGGCTTGCTAAATACACAATCTTATTACTTATCTATAAGGATTTGAAGATAAAAAGGAGAAGTCCAGATGAGTGGTGACTCGCTCTACCTGAGGAGTGAAGTGCCAGGCCGAGGTTTCCACCTTTGGCCATTTAGGACTTACAATTGGCAACGCTGGCTTTGCCAAATGGGAACATCGAAGAACAAGCGGTATTCTTGTGGCGTCATTGCATCTACTTTGTATAAGATTAGATGTGGTTTCAAGTATTCGTCATGTTCACGAACAGCTAGTAGCCTGTATGTACTTGTGCACAGCTCTGTGCAATAACCATGTCCAACTCCAATTCATCTGCGTGTTATGTCCAGCCGTGTTAACTATGACTCGCTCTGTACCACGTAGAATGGTTCAGCTGGCCCGGCACCGGGAAAGCCTATAGAAGTCTTTTATTCTTCTAACTCGTAGTAAGTGGCCCATTTCCATGGATGAAAACCTGTTCTTCTAGGCCCATCATGGTGTCTAGTATGTGCCGGGCATGAGACTCAACCGACCGCCATCTGTAACCATGATGGAACCATTACAGTAGCTTCCTGAGCGACCCGCCAGGTACAAAATAGTCCCAGCCATTTCCTCGTCCCCGCCAAACCTTCGGGCAGGAATGAACCTCTCGTCATTAGTCGCCTCATTCTCGGGCTTGCGGTCACCAATCATTCCCGCAGCTATGTCCGAAGGAAACACTACAACGTTCAATCAAATTAGTCTTTGCAGCCTTCTTCACGCCCATATGCTGTCCCTATGTATGACGGGAGGACTTACATCCCGGGGCCAGGCCGTTGGCGCGGATGCCAAGCCTGCCTAGCTGGCTGCTGGCGTGCTTTGTGAGGTGCATGATTGCGACTTTGCTTGCCATGTACGGTGGTGAGGAAGCGTAGTGTCGGCTATAGGCGGAAATGCTGCTGGTGAAGACGACCTGGCTCTGGATGGCCACTACATCGCTTCCCTCCTTGTCGGGCTTGCCAAAGCCGCCCTTGAGTGCGTTCTTGTTTCCGGCATCGAGCAGCTCGAGGAAAGCCGACATGGTGAAGAAGGCGGCCGTGACGTTGACATTCAAGACCTCGGTCATGTCTCCCATGGAAAAGTCGGTGAAGAGAACCTTGCGCAGTTCCGAGACTGAAAGGGACGGGTTGTAGCGGACCGCGGGCCCAACGACGCCGGAGTTGGCGACGACGAGATTGACATATCCGACCTCCTTAGTGACGCGGTCGACAGCGGCCTGGAGGTCTTCCTTCGAGGTGACATCGCACTTGTGCGGGATCATGTTGGGGTGGCCCTTGGCGGCGTCTTCGAGCACATTGAGACGACGCCCCAGGATGTACACCTTCGCGGCGCCATGGGTGGCGAGAGCCTTAGCCATGATGAGGCCAATGCCTCGAAGACGCGTTGTGAGTACCACCAGTGGTTTGAACGATGAGCACGGAGAGACATACCAGTGCCTCCGCCGGTGACGACGGCCACCATGCCATCAACTCTGAAGAGCGCATTGTAATCCATTTCTGTCTATTTGATCTTGCTTGTGGAGAGTCTAAACGATAATGATTCAATTGATGCGGGGAGCGTGGTAAACTAAACTAAACAAGAGTGCGTGTCGTCGGACTCCGCCATTTTATACTTTCCGGACCCGCGCTGAAGTGTCCGGACAATAGACCTAGCGCCTGCAGACCACCCTCCAGCCACATGCGTGTCCAAGCAGGTCTGTGGCTGGCTCCAAGGACAAAGGCGGCTATCATAAGGTTCGTCCCGGCAACTCAACAACGCATATGACAGGCCGATGTCGCCCCGCTGGTCATGTCGTGGATGATTGGATGGGAAGCTTGCCCGCGATGTGGCTTGACGCGATCGACAAGATGCACAGGCATTCAAGAATCAGCATCACCTGTCGAGATCAAGACTAATAGTTCCATGCCTCCTCTCTATGAAAAGGATATCTGCTAGTGTTTCGACTGCTTTCGCTTCTTTCGCTGTCGCAGAATCGCCAGTCGCATCTCTGCCTGTCGAAGCGCCAACTGCATCTCTGCCAGTTGAATTTGATCATCCAGATCGTCACCGTCGTCATCGTCAATCTCTTGGGTTTCCTTCCGAACTGTGTCCTCTTGACCTGTGCCATCCTTGCCCACGTCCTGCTCAGAGTCGTCTTCAGCCTGTCGTTTGCGCTTTTGGAGGTCGTTACCCGTCACTCGGGGAAGCTCTTTGGCCTTGGTATGACCTGTTTGAGAAGGCTGTTGTGATGAGGGTTTTTTCTGAGAGATAGATTGTTCTCTCTTGATTGGGTGCTGAAGTTGATCCCTGGTAGCTTGGGTGGTATTTTGGTGTTTGTCGCCTGCGTTCGGAACAGGCCTTTTCGGCTTACACAGCGAAGTCGCGCTCGATTTGCTGTTTTCTTGGCTGGTAGCCACGATGGCGGTTTGACCGGCATCGAAGTCGTCTGAATCGGAGTTGTCTGAATCGGAGTTGTCTGAATCGGAGTCGTCTGAATCGGAAGACATTTCTGGGACTGAGGAAGATAGAGGGATTCTTGGTTGAGCATGCGTCGCTGCTGCCGCTCCTCTCTTGCGGCCAGCGACGCCTGTCACTGCTAGAAAGACGTCAGTTCAGAAGAGCCAGCGGAGCATGACTAACGCCTGAAACTTTCTGTAATAATTTGAAAGCTAAGGCGGTATTTGGTGTTTGACTTACTCGACATGGTTGGATGGCATCAATAGCCAACCCTTGGCTATGTGGTTTCGGCTTGAGTTGGTGAAGCCGTGAAGTAGGTAGGTTGGCAAAGAGAAAGTGAGAAATCAAACAGAGAAAACTGAATTAGACAATCCGACAAAACAAGAAGGAACTTGAGCCGCGCCTTCCCATACTGAACTCCCAGGTTATTAATCCCTTTTCTCAAATTACCATCATTCCATCCATCATCTTTTCACCTCAAACAATATTCATCTTACAAGCCAAACCAGATACTTTGCATGAGAACTGCCAGACTTTGGAGCAATAATTTATCAACGAGGACTGGTCTATCGTAGCAGGATAGCTTCCTGATCATGGTAGGTCACAGTTCCATTGCCAGGTTATCAAAGATGAGTCTACATGTATGCCTGAATGAATACGTGCTTCATACTGAAAGCAGTTTCTTGATACGGACTTTGCCGACCTTCCAGGTGATAACATAGTTTATACGGGCCGTGGTAGCTACATCCATCAACTTTGAACACGGTTTTCCCTTCTGACAGGAAAGTTAAAAAAATGCATGTCGGAGATAGTCTTCGGTTTCTATGGGGAATACCGCCATTTTCCCAATAGAATGCCTCTTGTCTCTCTTCTAAAGTGCATTCTGCTACCTTAATGAAGAGGAAACGGACCGTTCCATTCTTCGGGCGGATCAGAAGCACCTCAACAACACAGACCGAAACGAACCATCGGCACTTAATTCCAAGATCAGCACCTCCCTCCCTCCTCCTGTAAGCTCTCAAGTCTATATTCGAAAGAAGGTCTGCAGCTATGTATCTGCAAGCTGCCAAGATGTCCAATATACTTGAGGCCGCCGTTTCTAAAACCACCATAAAGACGACGCAGGATTTCGACGACACCTTTATTCCCTGGCCGCAGGGCCTCGCATTCACTCTGCTAGTCGGTTTTTACTCCTGCCTCATAGTTGTTCTCTTTGTCCACATCGCCGGTTTGTGTCTCGAGAGCCACCGCGGCCCAAACGGCTTGACAGCACAGCAGCGCCGTGCCCGCAGGGCAGAACAACGGAGGCTGCTCAGGGCCGAGCCTCTGCCTGTCTACATTGAGGAAGACCCCATGCAATGGAGACTTTTGGACCCTGATGCGGGTGCCCAGTCGTCGCCGCCCGCGTACGACACGATTTTCATCGAGCGGTCGCCTTCTATCGAGGAGCGGATGCGGGATGGGAGCCGAACAAACGACGATACCGCTGGTTTGACCGCTGGTATGCCGCCGCCTTATGTGGATCAGGAGGTCCAAACTTTTGAAGCACACATGCCGGATGATGTGGTGTACATGGTCTAAGGGGGACATGCATGAGAACCGGCTAGCTGCCGCCTGCCATGACTATGTGCTTTCACAAACAAGGCACACGGTCATCGATGGCTGTTTGCATTCAAGGAAGCAAGTAAGACACATTCTGTCATCCATTGCCATCGGCATTTATCAATCAAACAAGTTTCATCATGATCATCATCATTCTATGACCGCATTCTGAGCCGTTGTGTTTTGCAGACAAGCGTTTGCCGTCAAAGCCTCGTGTATTCCGTTACAGAAAATCGCGGGATCGTGCAGATAAATGAGTCTGTATAGCATCACGAGCTCAGAAACCCCGGCCGGCCTCATCCTAGCCAAGGTTTCGTGGGTGCTAGGCAATAAACACCTACGGCCATGGTTATTGTTAAATACTCCCGCTCAGTCTGGGTAGGCTGCTCTTTTCCATCCATCTTCGTTCTATCATTCATTATCTCACCCTTCTGCTCGACTTTACCTGATGGGGGCCCAGATGGGCCCATCTATCCAGCGCAAGCCTGGCAGATGGGTTTTGCCTATATTACACCCTGCGATATTGTTACTTTTGGCACCGCCAATAAGACTTCCAAAGCCTTTCCCTTATGAAATCAACCCTCTATCCTCTTCATGTCATCAAGGAAGAGTTCAATTGGGATAACATCCCCAATTCGCTCTGGCGCAGGAGAGAAGCGGGTGGCTCCAAGGGATTACCTTGCCAAGCCCAATACTGCCAAAAACCCGCTGTCGACTTCACAGCATGGATGAAGTCGAGAGAGAAGGCAGAACAAACCATCACCATAATCCTCCGCCGGGGAGAAGCTTGAAGCTACAACGGCTTTCAAGAGGTGATCTAGGAAAGCCAGCAGTCCAGAAGGACAGGCCCCATCAGGATAGCTGAGCAGTACTGGTAAGTCATCATCCCCTATACATATCCCTTCTTCTCTTACAAGTTCCTAGCATACAACACCACTCATCATGACCTGTTCGATGCTGAGTCAGGCCCCAAAGGGGAGGGAACGAACTGCCCTGAAGAACCTCGACAGGTTCATGAAATCGCGCCGTCCGAAAAGCCAAGCCATTCCGGGCGGCATCCTCCGATCGGGAACCAACGAACTTCTGGAATCCTCGAGCGCAACAATCGCAGGGCAAGGTATTTCGGACTCCGTATGCCTGGGTCAGGAGGGAGTTCACAGCGGGCGTGTGTAGGAATAGTTTCCAGAAGAAAGCACCAAACTGACCCGCGAGATCCCGATTGACGAAGACTCGGCGCGACCACGTAGGCGACGAACCGACAGTCTCAGCATCCACCAACACCGATTGAACGACAGTCTGATTCTCAACGTTGGACCGAAACTCCCGCGCGGCGCGCGAAGGGGATTACGACGCCGAGAACGTTCCTCTGTCTCGGATCCCGGACTTCACGACCTCGATATATCAGCCCGAATTCACACTGACCCAGGCCGGTATTTGGGCTAGCACCCCGGCCAGCTCCTTATCTGATGATGACGATATCATCCCGCCCGGTTCGCCAACCTCCAGGCCTCGCCACAAAACCCCCTATCATGGACCAGCTCCGTGGCCATGAAGGCCCAGACTTATCCGCATTCTTGACTTCCGGAGACCCCGTCCCTGCTATCAACAAACCTCACGCAGTATCTATCTACTCTATACTACGGCATACCGTCTCGTGCCAGGTCTCCCAACCCATAACGAAGACTATGCGACTACGAAAACCAAGTTACAAGC
The DNA here is from genome assembly GCF_000149035.1 of Colletotrichum graminicola M1.001. Classification (NCBI taxonomy): domain Eukaryota; kingdom Fungi; phylum Ascomycota; class Sordariomycetes; order Glomerellales; family Glomerellaceae; genus Colletotrichum; species Colletotrichum graminicola. The sequence goes on from NW_007361047.1 coordinate 261,163, forward strand.
CGGAAATGCAGCGAATTATCATCCCCGAGCTGCAGAAAGTTTCCATAAGTTCCGCCCGCAGAAACTACAGAGCGTACCTACAGCCCACCAACGATGCCTTGTTGACCTTCGTCCAAAGTTCCAACGAGACAATCTAGTCTCTGCGATCCAACGACCATGTCACCATTATCTGCTTGTCGTCACACTAGAAACCGGGCTGGGGCGATACATCTGGAAGAGAATACAGCCCTCCAGACAGCCTACAGGAAGTACCATTCGATGCTGTAGCTCGCAAAAGACAGCTCAAGGGATCCTTCACGGCAGCTGCCAAGGATTCTGCGTGTCCGAGACCGCATCATACTGGATGAAGCACACTTGGAAAAGAAATACAGCAGTCAAACTATACGATTTCTCTTGAAGGAGAAAGCAAAGTAACTGCGCCTCGTATCAGCAACGCCGCTTTAGAATCGAATTCACGACATGGCCAAGGCTTTTTAATCCTGTCGATATACGTCCAATCGTACAGATGTGAGCGAGTTGACTTTCTCGACGACGGTAGAGCAGAGGAGCAAGAAGACCGACGCTCAGCTTGGCCTCGTCGACGGCCCAGACGACGGCGCACAGTCAGAGATGCAAGCGGCACGCCTCCAACGTGTCTGGGCAAAGGCGAGAGCGGAGCCAAAGGTTGGCCACGTTGATAGCCTTTCAATGGCCATCGCCAACGTCGGAGCTGGCTCGAGCAATGGTTATGGCCAGGATAACCAGTCAGAGGCACGGGTTATTGACCGACGATACAGAGAGAAGTAAGCGGATCTGTAACAACTGCGGCACTCAGGCGAGTGCCTCTCTTAAGGAGGGGCACTTGTCACAGGACAGACTGCCAGGGGACATGGCCGTGCAGAGCGACTTGGATATAGCCAAGACGGACGAAGCCGAGAACAAGAAACAGCTCGAATAAGGCACACATCAAGAAGTGCCCTAAGCACGTCTGCTGCGACAAGGTGTAGGTGGAGAAGGCCACCGTAGCGCGCCTCTTCCCGAACCTTGCTTCCTAATGTCTGGAGGACGGAGAATCCCGACACCAAGCAAGCAACAGCTGGCGGCGATCGAACAGTCCTCGACGCTGCCCTCATCAATAGGGGAATCCAAACACTCACAACAGGGCGCGGTGAAACAAGTGCCTCGACGCTCTTAATGAGTTTAAGAAGGGGCCGTTCAAGGCCCTGCAGGATAAGGTCCATCGCCCTCACGGAGGCTCTAAGGACATTGCTGGTCGTATTCACCTCGACTTTTATTGTGCCATCTGTAACGCGCGCACTCGCTCAGTAACCAAAATAAACACGAACTTGACGCTGCTCGTCAGCAGTGGCAAAATCGACAGACTCTGCGAGAGTCTACGAAAAAAAAGCTGGAGAATGCCGACCCGTATACGCGGGTTACAAACCGCGACGTCGACATGTACGAGCGGAACTTCGCGGCTCATGTGCCCCGGTCCATCAAAGGTCACCTACTACGAGATCAGCTGTGTCTTCGACCTGGCGATGAACGCCTGGGTCGACTACCTCAAGGGCGTGAAGGACACCAACAACAGCAGAAGAGTGTACAAGCCGGGCATCTAGGTGATCCCGGCCTACCACATGCAGGTGCTACTGAAGATGTCGGGCAACTTCAAGGACTCCTGCTTTACGCGTAAAGTCAAGGTCTGCCTCTGGTGGCCCAAGGAAGAGGGAGACAAGGCTACCCGGGAGGAGCTCGCTGGCCAATCCCCCAACGGAAACATGAGCCTCGACGTCGTCATACAAATCCTCCCCAAAGCTTTCATACACGTCCGAGATGCAATGAACCATGCTGCCTCGGTCATCGAGCAGGCCAATCCAAGTATCGTCGGGAAGACTGAGAACTCGAGGAAATATTCCACCTGGGACGCCGACATGACATCCGAGCAGCTTCTTACAGCGCTCTCAATAGATACGAGTCATTGAGCCAGTTCCCGAGCACCGAGGACCAGGAGACGATTGACAAGGCTGTCGCAGCCGCTCGCGGTGGCGCCAAGGAGCCCGATATTGGCCGGGTCAAGGACGAGCGCCCATGGACGAGGAGCCTGACGTTGGCCGTGCCGAGCAAGACGAATTCAACAAGCACAGCGCTGCCGACACCGGCCCACAGGCTCGGACAGAACATTACGAAATACAGGGGCGAGAAGGGCGTGAATCATGGCAATCTCTCAGCAACTACATCGAGGGACGATTTGCAACAGATTCACATGCGTTTGCTTACATTTACATCTTTGGGCTCCCAGGGGTCGTGACCTTGGTCGACCCAGGCGTGGGACCGCCCACGACGAAGAAGGTACCTACTCCAGTACGTCAATACAACCACCGACAACACGGTCAAGCATGAGTTGGTGATGGATGTCAAAAAAGAATCCCCAGAATTATTATGGCACAGCAAAGAACGGAGGGTGGCAGATATCCAGGGTTTTTCTGAAGCGAGGACGCTTCTTTTCTGAAAAGGGCCTGGCAACTGTCAGGCATAAGTACATACATACGGATAGTGCTTTGCACTATGCGTCCTCACATTGCTGTCTGACTTCAGACGCAAAATCACCACGCCAATGGACGCGGTCTTGACCAAATACAAGAAGGGAGAGAGCCTTGGTCAAAGGATCTACCCAGCCAAGCCGCGTTGATTGGCTCGACCTTTCTTCATCAGCCAGGCCAGAGCAACTCGAAGGTCATGGGCACCTTGCTGACCCAGCGCCTCGACCACATCTCGGTCCCAGAGATCAGATACACCCATTGAACGGAGAGCTAGTCCAGCATGCTGAACCAGATGGAGGATCGAATCACCGACCTAGCCATGAAACTCAACGAATACAACGAGTCCTCTGAAGAAAGCGCCTACAGCAAAGCCACCCTGACCAACGCACTCAATGAGGCTGGAGCGACTATAGCTACTACACACAGTAATCACATTAGCACTATCAAAAGTTCGCCCATGAGAAACCTTGCTATTTCACCACGTACCTGGATACCTAGAATTCACTTTCTGCCACCTAAAAAGAGGGGAAATGTTATATAACTGCCTTGCCGAACCCATTTCGTTATAAGGTCCTGTCTATAAGAGAATTCAAGAGCGTCTAGGATCAGGTTACCAGCGATTCACCAGCAGAGCGCCGCTCGCACCGCTTCGCAAAGCCTCACCAGCAACAAAGGTCTAGACGTCGCCAACACTCGTGAGCGCGCCGCCACAGATGCCCCAACCGGTGACACGGGCGACACCGGCAAGCGACCCCGTCCCCACGACTGAGGCCAGTCAGCAGGTCTATGGTCACTACCACCTACGATCCGTGCCTTCTTCTATCATCTGACGAAAATCTACACTTTGCTCTTGTTGCTATGCAGACTGACGGCATAATTGGCCCCATGGACCTTTCCTTTTCTGACTGGGAAAACGAGGAACTGGCAAAGGCCAAATTTGCGGCTAAGGATAAGTCATTTCTCGCTGTTGATCAGCCGCTCACATTCAACGGAGGAATTATCACCGTCACATCTACCACTGACACCTCTGTCACGCTTCGCCAGAAGGGCCAAGGAACGAAGCTTCAGTTGATTGACGCAAGCTCGCCTACAGCTCACCAAGATTTCGTCCAGCAACAAGCACGCGGCGCGTACATCGCCTCCGTCTGCCAGCCTGAAGCTTGCTATAGTTTGTCCACTGCTGCTTAACATAAAGAGCCTGATGAAGAAGCCATTAAGAATCTGAACCGCCGACTGGAGTGGCAGATGGATTTACTTAACTGCAGTCTTTAACTTTATTCCTTTAGACCTCACTTCAGCTAAGCTGTTTGTCTTCGTTAGCAGGTCCTTCGCTAATGATGACGATTTGACGTCTCTGGCAGAGCCATGGGGCGCGCTGCTCCCACAAGGGCGCAGGAAACATGTCGGACGATTCGGGCGATGACGATGATGACTCGGACGGAGATGGACTTGCTCCATCTAATTACAAGAAGCCCTCGGTGGCCAAAGGCCACAACCGTCGTACGCCTGGCGGTCGGCTGGGGAAGAATGTCGGCCAGAGCGATTTCTTCCTAGGAACCTCGGCCAAGCCGCTCATTTTGGACCAGGAGTAAGCAGTTGTTGGTTGTACGTAGCAAGTAGTGGGTGAGTGAGCATGAAAGCTTGTACGTTCTGTCTGTTATATCAAAACTCCTAGAGGCCAAGCAAAACGGAGCAAAAGTAAAGGGCTCAACCGGGATTCGAACCCGGGGCCTCGCCCAATCAAGCTGTGCTTAAGGGTTGTGGAACCCGAAGGGCGAATCATACCTCTAGACCATTGAGCCGGTCAGTTCCTACGGAACCGAATGAGTGGTGATTGGTGGCAATTGCAGAGCAACTTCGAGATCATGTAGCACTAAGCATGGTATGACCCGTGCAATACCCGGCAGAACCATCTCATTTTCATTGCGAATCAAACCTCACTTTCTTTCATCCACGTTCGGCCGGCTAATTCGTGTATATCATCACGAAATCGCCGGTCATTCACCTCTCATTTCCTCTCACATCCCCGTCATTCCCATCATGCGATTTTAGATGGTCCCAAACCTCACTCACTTCAATCCTTCCACAGACCACGAACATGGCAATTTACATATTATTTTTCTGCACCAAAGTGCAACAAATGGTAGCATAACTCTTCGTCATTTGCGCTTCGTACGATGAGAACAACGCCTTTTGCGGAGATGAGAACCTTGCCCAGAGGCTCGCTCCTACGCGGGAACGTAACAATGTAATGTCTTTACCGCATTCCATCGCGTGCCTGGCGCCTCCCTCTCAATCGAGGGTGCAATCTCGGTGCATTTCTCTGGAATCAAAACAACTTTCACTCTTGTCCCATGTATCCAAGTAATGTGCGCGCCCTGCTGTGCGCCCCAACTCGTGACAAATAGAATCATAATTCACAACTCGCTGCAATGTTGTACAGATTGTTTACATAGACCGCTCTCATCTCTCTGCTTGATGCATGCAGTCTTCCCTCCTCCTGGTGTTTCATGCCTCAGGCCAAACCGGCCAACCTCCGAAACGCACCATTGGTCACGATCCTCAGCCCGCCATTCAGCGTGACAATGTCCTTGCCGCCAGCAGCCAGCCCAGAGTCAACCTTTCCCATGGCCATCTCCGCCATGAATTTCCCCAGCGCCTCGGTCGGGCTGTGATACGACGGAGCAAACGCCCGTATCGGAGTGCCCAGCACAGTGGCCAGTACTTTGTACGTGAGATTCGGGGTCGGCACATAGGGCTTGGTGGCGTCGTGGTCCGCGTTGTCGACATAGCACGGGCGGATGGACTCGGTCCGCAGGCGCGGGTGCTCGGCGCGCATCTCGGACAGGGCCGTCTCGGTCTCGCCCTTGACGCGGGCGAAGATGGCGCTGAAGCGGCCCGGCGTCTGGGTCGCGCCCTCTCCCGAGACGTAGACGAAGCGGAAGGGCTCGTCCGCCGGCGCGAGGTCGGCGAAGGCCTTTGCCGCCGCGAGGGCGTAGTCTTTGGTGATTTTGACGTAGGCCCTGGCCGCACGTGGGGTGAGCAGGGTGCGTGCATGCAGCGCGCCGGTGAGAAGAAATTGCTTACTCTTTGCTGACCTGGTTCTGGCTGATGCCCAGGGCCCACACGGCACCGTTTGCGCCCTTGAGCTTGTCCAGCAGTTCCGCGTCGTACTGTTCAAAATCCTTGTGGATGATGACGTTGACGCGGGGGTCCTTGGCGTCCTCGGCCATGGGAACTGGCCTCCTGCTGAGGACGGAGATTTTCGTTATGTCCTTCATCTTGATCATGGCGTCGAGGGCGCCTGAGCCGACCAGGCCAGTGGCGCCGGTGAGGATGAGATGCATGTTGGGAGAGAGATGTTTATCGAGTCGTTTAGGTTGGAAGTGTGGCAGAGTGCAGTGCTGTGCTGGAAGACGCGCAAAACCAAGGGATATAGATATAGCCAAGAGGGACAAGAAGGGATAACCAACGTTGCTGTCAGCAGCAAAGACGACCTTTTATTTATTCACGGGACATGGTCTCCGAATCAGGCCGCGCAGGACGCGTGGGCGGTGCGGACGACGCGGCCGCATCGTCGCCCGCCCGCGAGCGGACTGGGAATCTCCACTGATATCGGAGGTAAGCCTTAGTTACCGAGTAAGACGCAACGGAAACTGTACCGGAGTTAGCACTATCACCACAGGGAAAATCATGTGGTGCATGTAAAGCTGAAGCTGTGGCCACTCGCTTCGTACATGCAATCTGGGCGTCAGCTCCGCATTATACAATGCGGCCGGAGCAGAAGTTGCTTCGCTTGCTTTGCCAAAGTCACAAGAGGGATGACGTCTATTCAGTTCCAATGGATGCTGCAGTGCAAGCGTGTTCAGGCTAGATGCCAACGAGAGCTTTCGTCAACCAAGACCAGAAACTCGGCTGCGCTGAGCCTCTGAAACACGTCTGCTGTCAAGCCCGACAAACGCCTTGCGCCGGGTGCTCTCCTACTCCAGGGCTTCCGGCTCGTCGCAATTTGTGCTGTTTCTCTTGGAGAAGCAGCCATCGCAGTGAGCTTGAGTATCTTTATGCGTCTGACGAGACAGCTGTCGAATGGCGGCGATGCGGACGGCATTGGCTGTGACGATGGACGGGCGAAGCCTGCAGCGCGTCGCCCGCTCCCGATTCATGAACCGACATGCGAACCGCTGCATCTTACGAGTATCTTGACTGCAGCACTTGGACCGCGCTGCTTTCTTTGATCGAAAATGGCATGCCCATCATCTGATTCCGTGGCTGTCATCCCACACGAGGATTGGGCACAACTTTGGGGTGATTTGGCTCTTTGTCCATCAGAAAACTGACGCGGAGCCCGAGAGCCAGGAGAGCATGAACGGGGGGGGGGGGGCGCTGGATAAGCCAAATCGCTCGGACTTCCTCTTTTCTCCCGCGCGAAGACGCATCTGCCAAGATCCAGAGTCGAGTCGAGGAAGACGAGCAAGTGTTGGCTGTTGTTGAGCCACTTCTTCTCGGATTCATAATCGATCAAGGCCGGATATACATGGCATGCATGTCTGGGAGCTGCCCACAAAGACCTGATGAAAGAGAGACACGTGCGTTCCCTGCAGGGAGCCCCCAGTTGATGGTTATCTAAGGCAAGGACATGCTGCTGGGACAAACCCCGCCAGAGTCTCTCATTGTCGCCATCAACTGAGCATTCGCCGCGACCTTGAACATTAATGTAAACAAGGGTCACCCATAAAACCCCTATGTACCGGGAGCCACGTGCCCTACCACGCCTTTGGGTACAGTGACATGCAGAAAGTCTGAAGTCAATCACCAATCCCCCTACCCACATGGCTTCAGACTTCCTGCATGTTACTGTAGCTGTAAGCGGTGGTGGTCTCGTGAGGCTCTAAGCGTTCATCCGGCCCTGAATCTACCCCAGGCCCTACTGCGTGATCGATCAAGATACATACTATAGGGGTTCTACGCTCTAGCTGTAGCTCTCCTTGGCCCATCAGCCCTCAGTCGGAGCGGTTTTCCCTCGGAGGCGCATCTACCGAGGCATGTACAGATATACAGTCATACCAAATTACCGCAGTGCTCGAGGAGAACACCAGGAGACGTGTCTATACCTGTGACATGCAAAGACGATGATGTGATTCCGGGCAACACGCTCGACAGAAGGAAATTTTGCACCCGCCGATGGCCGGCTGGGAAGACGAACGCCACTATCGAGTCAGATGCAGCCGAAGCCAAGCCCTGCCTGCTTTGGCGTCTAACAACGGCCCGATCGAGTGGATCAAGTCTGTAGCGCCAACGACGACTGGTGATCTGGACACACACACCCCTCGACGCCGTCCTGTCTCCCTTGGGTCCCGTCAATGCGAGTGGGGGGTGACCTGCCGCACTGAGTCTACCGTCAACCTTATAATGTGGCGGCTGGGGAAAAACCGCGACCTTTTCCCCGAGGGGAGCGCCATCTAGACGGCTCCAGACACGTCTGGGGGTCTATTGAGGCTCCAGGGTTGGGCCGGTTCACTTGACTCCATCTGACGGCCTCTTCCCAGTCCTTTGGGAGGCACATGGGGTCCAGTCGACGGTGACCTTGGCCAATACGCCCACCGGCATCGTCGCAATGTACCAAACAACGTCGTTCGAAAAAGCCTCTATCGCCAGCTTCTCTTTCTCGACCACCCTCGATTCTTTCTCATCGCGCTAATACCGATCTCGCCTAGCCTTCGCTTCATGTCCCAGCGCGCGGAACGCAAGGAGGTCAGCTCGGTCAAACTACCGGGCGCGCTAAGGAAGTTGAGGAGCTGAGATGACCTGCTTCACGGCAGTCGTCTGGCGGCATTCCAGCGAGCTTCTAGCCGTCTGCCAAAACGATTGCAGTTTCGGCGCCGGCTTTCACTCCGGCCACTCCTCGCCATTGGCCAGTCTGAGGCTTGGCGGAACACTATCACGCTTTTGAACAGACACGATGCCAAGCCCGTCTACTGCCCCCCGCCTGAACTAGGTAACACCCTCGCCCGGGGGTTGGTGTTCTTGGTTTGCTTGGCTGCCGCCGCGAGAATCAGCGAGAGAATGTGCGGCCGGCCGTATTGCGGAGTGTTCGTGAGACGGTCTTCTGCCCGTCCTCGTGGCGAGCCGGCCGTCTTTTGCTTCGCCTGGCTAGAACCCCGGCCGTACTGCTTTCTTGTCCCCCCCCCCCCCCCTCCCCCTTCCATACCGGGCAGCCAGGTCTTGGCCGTCTCTTGGCGGCTCGAAAGCCCAACAGCACGGGCGAGCCTAGCGTCTTTTGGGTGGTTTGTTCCGTCGGTCTGGTTCGCGCCGTCAGAGTTGTTTCCCCCGTTTCCCTCCGGCAGAAGACCGAGCAGTACGGATATGGCCCCCTCGTCGTGTCGACCATGTCAAACATTGGAAGCTAATGCATACACCGGACCAAGATGTGATCCATGCGAAAAACCGCTCGCCCATGGGGAATAGGCCTGGGGGTGGATTGCTGGGGCTCAACGGACTAACAGCCCGCCCATGGGGATATCACGGGTCACGTCGCAAACATGTTAGGATAAAAGGTGGTTACTTCCCCAGACTCGAGGCTTTGGTTCTCATCATAGCTCACAGCCCAGGCAGCCCCCTTCACAGTCAACTCGGCAGTCTCTTATACCTCAGGAAGCACTTACACTTGATCATCTTCCTCCTTTTCCACCTTCACACTCCCGCTACTCTCCCGCCTTCATTATCAAATAGACGACACCTTCATCACAATGGCTGGCGGCGCTCCCGTTGTGGCTCCGGCCGTGTCCGGCGGCTATCTCACCGGCCGAGCCCTCATCTTCCCCCTGTCCCTCGTCATCTCCCTCTTTTTCCTCTGGGGCTTCTCCTACGGCCTGCTTGACGTCCTCAACAAGCACTTCCAGACCGTCCTCGGCATTAGCAAGCTCGAGTCGACCGGCCTCCAGGTCATGTACTTTGGCGGCGGTTACCTCCTCTTCTCCCCCGTCGCCGCAGAGGCCCTGAAGCGCCGCGGCTACAAGTTCACCATCCTCATGGGCCTGTCCCTCTACTCCCTCGGCGCCATCCTGTTCTGGCCCGTCGCCCACGCGTCCCTCTTCACGGACAACAAGCGCGCCATCTTTGGCGGCTTCTGCGTCTGCACCCTCGTCATCGCTTGCGGCCTCGCGACCCTGGAGACGTCCGCCAACTCGTACGCCGTCGTCATAGGCAAGCCCGAGACCGCCTCGGCCCGTCTGCAGTTCTGCCAGTCGTGGAACGGCGTCGCCTCCTTCATCGGCCCCCTGATCGCCTCCAAGTTCTTCTTCGAGGGCGCCAACGCCAACTCCCTCACCAACGTCCAGTACGTCTACCTCGCAGTGTCCTGCGCTGGCGTCGCCGTCGCCGTGCTCTTCTTCTTCGCCCGCCTCCCCGAGGTCAGCGAGCAGGCCCTCGAGGAGGCCAGTCCCGGCGCCGACGCCCTCGGCCGTCCCGTCGGCCAGGGGCCCCTCTACAAGCAGTTCAACCTCATCTTCGCCTTCATCGCGCAGTTCTGCTACGTCGGCTCCCAGGTCACCGTCGCCACCTGGTTCATCAACTACGCCCACGAGAACGGCGGCCTGTCCGACTCCCAGGGCGCCAACTTCCTCTCCTTTTCCCTCATGACTTTCACCGTCGGCCGCTTCGTCGCCACCGCCCTCGCCACCGTCTTCCAGTCCGACTTCCTCCTCATGATCTACGCCGCCGCCGCCATCGCCCTGACCGCCTACTGCACCGTCGGCAGCGGGACGGCTTCCGTGGGCGTCCTCATGACCATCTTCTTCTTCGAGGCGCCCATGTACCCCATTCTCTTCACCCTCGGAACCGCCAACCTTGGTCGTCACACCCGCCGCGGCGCCGGCATCATGGTGCAGGCTGTCGCGGGTGCTGCCGTCTTCGTGCCGATCCAGGGCGCCATTGCCGATGCCGCGAACATCAGGATCTCGTACATTGTGCCCCTCGTCGGTTTCACCTACGTCGTGGGCTACGCCGCCTTCCACTGGTTGCGCCACGGCCGCAACATCATGCGCGTCAAGGAGGCCGAGAAGCCCGCCGTCGAGACCGAGACGAAAGACATGGTCATCGACGGAGGCGAGAAGAAAAAGACCGACACGTGGGTCGAGAGTGTTTAGGAGGCAACGAAAGACGTGATACCCAACCCGATAATGAGTTTACGAGTTTTTAATTGCTTTTCTTTCTTCACATGTAATGCACACTGTCACGAATCCTCGCCATGTGGCAAACGCCAGCGGCATGACGGGGGGAGGGGGACTTTACATGGATTATACTAGATTAGAGATGATGATAATCTAGACGTTTCACACTGCAGGAAAGCGATGCCCTCTGGTTTTCGCAGGTTCGACGTCTTCAACTATCGTGAAAACTTCACTAAGTCACCATCTAGTGGCCCGCTTTGATTAAACATTAATCTAATGTTCTTACGACATCGAGCATTACCGGTTCCTGGGAGGAGAAACTCAACCCCCCCCCCCCCCCCCTTGAACCGCCTACACAAACAACGCCATGCCTATGAAAAGGCTGACGAGAGCTGCGGCCGCCGCGGCGATTCCGGGTCTGAGTTTGCCTTTGCCGGCCAGGAAATTCCCGCTGGAGGACAGAAAGGGCTTCTGCGCCTCAACGCGGATCCCGTCGACGAGCCTATCGTCCTTGGGCGTGTAATCCGCCCCGGTAAAGTTGCACTGAATCATGATGATGTCTAGGTCTAGAAACTGTCAGTGGCTGGTTCCAGTCGAGGAAAGCCCGTTCGAGACATGGAAAGGATGAAGCTCCGTGGACTTACTTTCCACCCAGTTCCCGGACTTTCTTATACAACTTTGACACAGACCCGCGAGCAACTGCACGTCGAAGCTTCTGTTGGTGCAGGTGCAGTCCCTTTCTGCGTTCTCGCGAATATCGTCTGGGCTCGGCTCCTTCTTGGGATCGCCGCCCACGATGGGTTGCGGAACGGGATCGCTCGGGGGCGACTGTGACGGGGATTGTTGTGGTGGCGTGGGCTGTTGCTGCGGCGGCGTTGTCTGTGCTGAGGATGAGGGCGGCAAGGGAGACGACGACGATGAGGAGGAAAAGGAGGATGAAGAGGAGGAGGAGGAGGAGGAGGAGGAGGAGGAGGAGGAAGAGGAGGAGGATGAAGAGGATGTAGAGGTTTGGGGAGGTGGCGTGGGGAGTACAGGGGGCTGTTGTTGCGATTGTGATATTGACGATGGCCGCGGTAAAGGCGGTGGTATTGCCGGTTGCGGAGCGGATACTGCCGGAGTAGACTGTACCGGTGGCGGAGCCTGTATCGGTACGGTTGCCACCGGCGGCGGCACCGTCAGGAAGACGGTCGAGGTGATTAATACTGGCGGGGGAGGTGGGAGTGCCGGAGGTGGCGGAGGCAGTGAAGTTGGCGGGGGGGCGGCACTCGTAAGTGTTCTTGATGTCGTTGAGCTCGTCGTGGAACTCGTCGTGGAACTCGTCGTGGAGGTGGTCGTTCTCGTGGGCGTTCTCGTTGTCGTAGAGCTCGTAGTTGAGGACTTTGTGGATGTACTTGTCGAGGACGTCGATGTGCTCGGCGGAGAAGGAGTAGATGTGGGCGTGTTCTGAGTACTTGACGTGCTCGTCGTCGTGTCCGGATCCGGGGCAGCAAAGGGAAGCGTGGCGATGAAGACCGGCGTGGTGTCGGCGGCCGGCTGCACGTCGACGGCTGTAGGCACAGCTTTTTGTCTCCGGGACGACGACGTGGATATATCTCCTCCGCCGTCGTCGTCCTGCGACGGACGGCGGTGGTGATGGCGGCGCGCCACCCCGTGATGGCTTCCCCTTGAATCATGCTTCCTTGCTTGCCTCCTTTCCGGAGGAGGCGGGTTCGCGGGCGGACCGTCGAGCTTCCGCCTCTTCAGCTCGTTGAAGCTGCCATCGATGTCGCATTTGTACGTCAACTCGACGATGGGCCCGCATATCGTCGCGCACTCGACGGGCACTTCGTCGACCTTCACCTCCCTCGCCTTCGTCAGCGCGGTGAGGCCCGAGAGGACCAGCACCGATGTGTTCGCCCCCCTCATGCTATCCGCCCCTTTCGAGCTGCTGTTATACCCGGACGCAGTTCCTTTCGTATATCAGATCCCGGGGGGAGGGGCGTGTCTGGGTATCGAGAGCCTCTAGGTAGACGTGTAACCAGGCTGAGCGGGATCGTGAGCGTCGACCGGCGTCGAGAGGACAGCGCGGACTGATTGTTGGAAGGAAGATCATGCGCACATCATCCAAAAAGAATTCCCGTCAGGAAAGGACGACGTTTGCCCCAGGACGTCGCCTATATCAGACAGCTCTCATCGCCCATTCTGACCCTCGGATCCTCATATCATCCCGCCCAGCCCGCTGCTGCGGCAGCAGCAGTATCCCGCACCTCATCCCGCCACAACAGCATGAGTGGATGAAACGGCGCGCCCCCCAAGAAAGGCAAAATGGAAAGGTCGGACGGGTGGGAAAAGCCAAACGGCTGTCGCACCCAATCTAGACTAAATACACTGATCAGACCGGGAGAGTGACGAAGGCCGGCCAACGCAGATCGCCGCCTCTTGACCTATCAGCTAACACGCCCCCCCACACACTCCTCGAACGCAGAGTCAAGGCATCGGGGGCGTGAAACCCGTCTGGGCAGGGCAACGGCCACGATCGTACAAGATTGCCTACCTGTATCGGTAATCTGGGTTCGAACGAATCGTCTCACCTGACCCGGAAACAAAAGCATCGCATGGCGGGGTGTGGGCGAAGGAGCCACGACGTGAAACGGCGAACAGACTGCCCGAACCGACACTGTCTATGGGCGACGCGTTGCAACTCAGAAACCGTCCATTCTCTCTGCCAGCTAATCCGGTGGCTCGCGGCACCCCAGAGAAAACAGGGGATAGTTAGTCATCAGAAACAAGACGGTTATGATCAATAGGAGGGGGGGGGCCGGCTGGCTCGGCGGTGGTGTGATCTGCCGGGGAGAGGCGAACGCAACCCGCAAAGTAGGGTTGGTACGTTCGGCTTGCGGCTTGCAGCAGTGTATCTCCGCCTGTGATGACGATGATTTGCAATGTGTAACCCGTAAGGCTAAAGCTTGAATATGCTATGAGGTCCCCGAACCAAGGGGCATCGGGAATCCGGTTATCGTGAGAGCCTCTCGACGTCATTTAACCCCCTTTTCCTTTCCGCCGGTCAACGACCACCGGACGACCACACACGCCACATGCATCAGGCACTTTATCTGCTGGACAGATCAACCCTACCTCGAACCGTAGGTGGTCTCCGTTGTTTCCCCAAATCCTGCGGTTCAGAAGGCCTAGAACCAGCCCCGCGCCATCCTCAGACGAACTTTGCAAGACCCGGACCTGAATCGGGTCTGTCCGCCGGGTTCCGACTTTTTAAGCAAGAAATCCCTCAAATCGTTTGTGAAACACGGCTCGTGGGTGAGAGGAGAGAGAGAGAGAGAGAGAGAGAGAGATGGGGAGAGAGGGAAAGAGACAGAAAGAGAGCGAGAAAGTTGGAAGGACGAGCCTGGTCCATACATGCATCGGATGCCGAGTTGCGGTGGCGAGAGGGAACCGGTGGTCTAGAGTTCAGTCGCCTCACCCTTCTCGAGGTTCAAAGCCCATCCCGGCGTCCCCCTCCCCTCCCGTTCTGACTCTTTGCGATTGCGAGCCGCACTCGGATGGGCCCCGGGAGAGTTGCCTTTTTTAGGGGTATTCTTCATTTTTTTCTTATTTTTGGACGATGGTAAAAAGAGTCATTCTGTTCTTCTCAGTGTTGGTGTTGTTGCTTCTTCATCGTCGTCGTCGTGGATAGAGGATTTGTGAATTTGTCATTAAAAAGTCATCTGAATGCGTCCGTCTGATAATGCTCAACTCGGCCATGAAGCAATCATGCTCATCGAACTCCCCAAAGACGAATGACGGAAATAGCCTCGCCAAGAGATAGAAGCCTTTATCTAAATTTGAGTGTTTGGTTTGGTAAACCGTACCTCCATCCCTCACCCCGCAACTCTCTCTCTCTCTCTCTCTCTCTCTCTCTCTCTCTCTCCCTCTCTCTCAGCTGCGCCCACGTCCCCCAATGCTCTCGACCCGAACCCCCAACTTTGCCATGCTTTTGGCGTCGACGACCCCTCTTCCGTCAAAAACCCACCGGGGGACTTGCATATCGCCCGCCACCCTGGCCCAGTCCACCCTCTCCTTGGGCTTGTACTCCTCGGTGCCCAACCCGGTGGCAAACCCGGAAACCTTGCTATCCAGCTCCGCCCTGCAGTCGGGGCAGTCGTCGGCGCATCCGGGCTCCGCGACGTACCGCCCGAGCGGGTCGTCCAAAGGACCCCCCGGCCCCGCTGGCCCGTCTTGCCGCGCCGCCAGAAACCACTGAAGCGCCAAGACATCTGCCTGACGGACCTCCACGCTCCTGAACGGGCGGGGGTCGACGTCCGCCCTCGGTGATGCCGTGCTTGGGCGGGGGGTTCGTTGAGACAGCGGCGGTGCCTTTGTGTTGCGGAACTCGTCGAACTCGGTGGTGATGAGCACCGCGTTGCTGCCGCGGCAGGCGTCGTAGACGTTGCCGCACACCGTCAGGGGCCCGCCGTCTTCCTTCAGGGGGCTCTTCCCGCCGCAGAGGCGCCGGATCTCGTCGCGGATGACGAGCGGGTTGCAGCAGGGGTCGAAGACGGCCATCTCCCGCGGCTCCTCGTCCAGCAGGGTCCGGATGATCTCGAGCGCCGGCGACTCCCTGGTGTCCGAGGTGTTCTTCTTGAAGGCGTACCCGAGCATCGTCACCTTCTTGCCGGTCAACGTGTTGTTGAGGCACTTGACGACCCGCCTGGTGAAGCGGTCCCGCTGGTACTCGTTCATCTTGACCACCTGCCTCCAGTACTCGCCGACCTCGTCCAGGTCGAGCGACTCGGCCAGGTAGACGAGGCTGAGGATGTCCTTCTTGAAGCAGCTGCCGCCGAAGCCGATGCCGGCCTTGAGGAACCTGTCGCCGATCCGGGGGTCGCGGCCCACCGAGGCGGCGACCTCGTCGACGTCCGCTCCCGTGCGCTCGCAGATTGCGCTGATCGAGTTGATGCTGCTGATGCGCTGCGCCAGCATCGAGTTGGCCACCAGCTTCGCGAGCTCCGAAGACCACACGTTGGTCGTGAGGATGCGCGCGCGAGGCACCCAGGCCGCGTAGACCCCCGCGAGCGCCTCGGCCGCCCGCCTCCCCGAGCTCGTCGTGTCCGATCCGATGAGCACGCGGTCTGGGTGAAGCAGGTCGTTCACTGCCGTGCCGGCCGCCAGGAATTCGGGGTTCGAGACGATCTCAAAGTGAACCCCGGGCCGGTGCGCGGCAAGCTGTATCGTATGACACCCGGGTTAGTCCGCCGCGCGAGGCCGAAAATAATAAGAAGAAGAAAAGAAAAAAGGGGGGGGGATGCGAATTAGGACTCACAGTCTCACGCACAAGCTCCGCCGTCATGCAAGGGACGGTGGACTTTTCGACAATGATGGCCCCCGGCCTCGCGTGCCTTGCGACCTCGGCGGTGACAGCCTCAAACGCCGCCATGTCAGTGGCGCTGCCGGCGCCATGCCCCCGCGTCTTCGTCGGCGTGTTCACCGCGACTAGGACGATGTCCGCTTCCGCGATGCACCCGGAAACCTCGGTAGAGAAGAAGAGGTTCGGTTTCCTCGCGGCTGCGGTGATGCTCCTCCTGCTGGAGCTACTGCTGCTGCTACTGCTGCTGCCGTCTGGGCCGCACTGACTTCCACAATCGGACGACGCGGACGACGAGGACGAAGATGGGACGTCTGAGCCTCCCAGCTTGGCGGGCTCGTTCTGGAACGAGCATGCGTTTGCGCCGTCTCTGGCGACCCTCACGATGTCGCGGAGGCCGGGCTCGTATATCGTTGGATGCTTCGAGTTCCACCGCCGGATGCGCCGCTCGTCTCTGTCCACGACGGTGACGCGGATGTGCGGGTTTTGGAAGGCGATGACCGCGGCAGTCGGGCCGCCTGGGAGATGGGATCAGAATGGGGCGGGAAGGGGAAGGGGGAAAAGGCTTTCTCTAGACTGGGGGGGTTTCAATTCATATCTCACCGACGTAGCCTGCGCCCACGCAGCAAATGTTCGTGACCGGTGTGCTTCTTGTGCTGGCCGTGGAGGCGGCATGGCCCCCTCGGTCTGAAAGGAGTTCCCCAAAGGCGTCGTCGCTTATGGAGTCTCCGTCCTCGGTGAGGTTACTTTCTGCTCGGACGACGGGACTGAAGGTAATGCTTCCCTCGGGCGTCGTGGGCACTGTAGAGGGCGGATGGAAGCTGGCCTCCTCGGCGTCGTCGGTCGAGGCCGGCGGAGCGGTCCCGCCCAAGTTGTACATGGTCGGCTTTTTGTCGATGCAAAGAGCCTCTTGATTATTCACGTGTCGCGCGGCCGAGTCAGAACCAGGGCTTCGGGAGCTGTATAAAGCAGAGGCGGGCAGCTGTTTCTTTGCGATAGGACCCTGGCTCACCGTGGGAGGCTTCGTCCGATGAGGGACGCGTTCGTTTCACTATCTTGGATTGGGTATGGTTGGGCTGGTGGCGGCCGTGCGGAACGGACGGCTTGATGAGACCTGACGCGGCTCTTGTGGCTCACGAACGCTTGAACTCACTAGCGTCGTCTGATGACGGTATCTCTGCGGGAACACGAGAGGATCTTGAATAGCTTCGAGGGCTTGACGCGCGTCGGTCAACCTGGCTGTTGGGATGCCGGCAACCTACGGCAAGGATCGATTATGCCGAGATCCGAGAGTCGCTGTGATAAAGGGGAGATGCCAGCGACGTCTGCCGAGATATGATTAACGGTCCAAAATTATGCAAAAAAAGGCTCTTGGACTATTGACTCCTGCGTCGCGGGAGGCTGGACTACTTGAGGAGGCATGCTCTGTAGCCGTCCCGTCGCCAGGCTTATTCCGGCCCATGGCGATTCGGCGCGTGGGCAAAGTGTTTGTCGATACCAGATCTAGCCCATCTCATCAGGGTGCCCCCCCACGGTAAGGAGGACGCAAGAGCGAATCATGTTCTTTGAAAAGTCCAATAGCATAGCAAGCAGATGCCACTCGCCAAACTTGAGCAGGGGCTGGCCCGTTGGGAGGAGGGGATGAGAACAATTCCGCAAGATCTGGCGCCCAACCGTGATGCCCACGAGGATCCGAAGACACCTCGTCATTCGCCTTCATGCCCTTCTGCGGAAGAGGGAGAGGTTTCGTTGAACTCTCGGAGCAACAGTCATGCGGCCGGTCGCCCATGAGGTGCTGCTTCGACTCTCGTTGTCTTGCTGATTGGCTCTCGTCCACCGAAGCCGAAATGTGCCCCCGTCCGCGCCTCTGATTGGGCACGCTGGCTCGGAGCACGGAGATTGTCTCGTGGGCAGCCGGTCGTATTATGTATGCAGACAAGACGGTTGCGAAAGGTTCACCTGAGAATGTTTTGCTTAAGGGAGTTTTCGTGGATGGTGGGCCTGACTCCCCCATTCCGCCCATCGGCATACAACAAGATACATAACGTACTCTGGTCATGGGCACAGTACCACCCGCCATCACCCGAACCAGAGACTGCGAGCAGCTGGACTGTTAATATTGATATTAGTGGACGAAGAGCGAGTTATCCAGGTCCAACAGAGATGTAAGTACGGGAGCTTGAGTACTAAACACTAATCCGATAGACTGAAATCCACGGTCTGGGCCTCCAACAAAGAGAGGTCATCACCACATGTGCCAGAGGCGGCTGCGGTATAAGGCGTGGTACTGGAAGGCGAATCTTCTTGGTATGCACCCGAAATTTGACTTCTGGACCCTGCAGCGATATGCGAGACTAGGGAATTCATGTCCCTGGTCTGCCTCTCCCCCAACACAGCCGCGGTTAGCCATCCAAGCTTCCCATGTGGCCCAGCAGGATGTATCGACAGGTTCCCGGTGGTTGTCCCGTCCATGACTCTCTGCTGCATGACCTTTCTTTGTCTCTCTGTCTTGCATCCAGCCAATCTCATACCGTGAGCATATGCATGCCTCTTGTGCGACCTGGAACATGCTCGCCCTGCGCGAAGTCCCATATCAAGAAGCCAAGCGCGCCTCCCGCGCCGGTCCTTGGGCCTTCGGCTGTTGACATGTTTAACTTACGCCTCAACCCCGGGGGTATTGCGCAACTCTAGCAATTGTTGTTTGCCCAGTCCCATACTCTTCCTCGACGAGGCCAGATACTCCCCCGTAAGAGACTCCCGGGTGAGGACTAGCATCAGCGACACTCGCGGCTGACGGGTTTGAAGTTCAGCCAACATGGACCAGCCTCTATTGCCCAAGAGCTACGGCACCTTGCCACGGTATCCGACTCATGATAATGCCATCTTCCCTCCTTCTCTGCGCGGAAAACGCATCCTCCTTTGCACAGAGTCCTTCGGGCCCGTCAACGGCGTCAGCCGGACGACCCTGATGCTTGTTGAGCACCTCCGCTCCCACGGCGCGCTCGTCGCCGTCGTTGCCCCTCACAATCATACCCAGCACAATACCTTCGCCCCCTCTGCAGCCGACGATAGCCAAGTCGAGGTACGCCTGCAGGGCTACCCTCTGCCCTTCAACCCCGAGCTCTCAGTCGTCTACCCTGTGCGCGTATCGGCCCTCTTCGCGCGGACGTTTGGCTGCGACACCCCGCCCGACCTCATCTACCTCGCCTCGCCGGCGTCCCTGGGCTTCCAGGTCATGCTCCAGCTGCAGCAACAGCCGAGGCAGAAGCGGGTGCCGGTGATCTGCAACTTCCAGACCGACCTCGCCGGCTACTGCGCCATCCTGTTCCCGCACCCCTTCAGTACCATGGCCGTCTTCGCCTTCGCCATGGTCCAGAGCTTTCTGTTCCGGCACAGTTCCGTGAAGACGGTCTTCTACCCATCGCGCTTCGTGCGCAAGTACCTCGAGGCCCAGAGCGTGCAAAGCTCGAAGCTCGAGGTCCTGCGGCGCGGCGTCGAGACGGACATGTTCCGCCCGGATATGCGCAGCGATGCCCTGAGGAAGGAGATTGCCCCGGACGGGGACATCATCCTGGTGTGTGTGTCGAGGATAGCGGGCGAGAAGGGGTTCGACTTCCTGGCCAAAGCCGCCAAGGAGCTGGACGCGAGGGGCCTCCGCTTCAAAATTTACGTCGTGGGTGGAAACAGGAACGCTGACGTCGAGCGGGAGGTGCATGAGATGTTTGACCCCCTGAGGGAGCAGGGCAAAGTCATATTCGCCGGGTTCAAGACCGGGGAGGACCTCGCAACGGCCTATGCGTCCGGTGACATCTTCCTTCACTGCTCCGTCACCGAGACGTTCGGGCTCGTCGTCCTCGAGTCTATGGCGAGCGGAGTGCCGGTGGTGGCCCGCGACGAGGGCGGGCCAAGCGACATCATCGACGACGGACGCTGCGGGTACCTTATCCCGCCCGACGACCTCGACGGCTTCGTCGAAAAGGTCATGTACCTATCCAAAGACCGAGACTGCCGGTCAAAGATGGCCGCCGAGGCCCGAAGGATGGCCTGCGAGGCTACCTGGGAAAAGATCAACAACCAGGTCGCGTGGAGGATGGCCGATACCATCGAGGAGAGGGAACGGGAGAAGGCGCAGATTGTTCACCAGAGGTCGTTCATCGCGATGCCGGCCAGCCAACTAGTCCCTGTATACAACTGGTTGCTCATGAGCAACGCCATACGTGACGTCGTCGTGGGCAGGATCGTGGAAGCCAAGCTGGTTGGCGGGTTCGGGGTCGTCATGACCTTCTGGTTCTTCACCGGGCTATACCTGGCGTTTACCGAGGCAGCACTCTGGTTCAAGGAGAAGCTATCACGACTCTGGAGCAAACGAGTTGTGGTATGAGTGCGCGGCGGCGTGTTTCAAGTTCGGTTCACGGGCGTTAGGGTATACCAAGATGATATCATTCAGCCTGTCACACCCGTTTGGTCCTTCTAACCTCTTCCCTGGTGACCTCGCCGCTTCTTCCGTCTGAGTTCTAGAGGGAGGACGAAAGGAGCGGGTGGAGGCGGGTGGGTGAGAATCGCAAGATGGACGGTGGCTTTACATTGGCGTTTCACGAGGATTATGATAACATGCATGGGTGACAAGATTGGTTACGCAAGAGGCCCCCCCTCCCCCCCGTTGAGGGCCAGCGACATTTGGATAATGAAGATCATTAAAGAGGCTCAGTAATTCGCCTTAAGCATACGGGTAGTATCATGAAGACCAACAGTGCTTGCCGTGACAGCCGACTTAAGTGTCATGGCCGCGTCATTCTCGGCCCGTGGGACGCCGAGCTAGCAGCTTTTGTTGCGGAACATGGCGGCCGTGTGCCACTTAATACAGCAGCTGTTGGCTCATGAAGAATGCGGCGGGTTGTGGAATATGGACGGTGTAACGGTGGGAGCACGGCGAAATGGTATTGGCCTCGTAATACAGTCCCACCGGGATCCCAAAACCGGTCGCGCCAGGAGGCACCAGGAGGCGTGTTTCGGACGTGTCGGCTACAATGTGGGTGACGGCGGTTCGGTGACGGAGAAGCAGTGGCTGTCTCCTTTCCCCGGCACCATGGGCCGGATGAGAGATGGGGCGGTTGCCGATAAGATTGCGGTACATCAGACACGAAAGTCATTTCGATGGCGGCGCGGCCGTTTTCCGACTCGCCGTGCTCGATATTCGGGCTACCAGTGACGACGAGACAGGCTTCTCTCGATCGAGTGCCCATTCAGTAGAGCACTTTCGGCAATGAAATGCTCAAACAGGCCGGCCTAATCGATTGATCAATAAAAGCGGAAAGTAATCCAGGTTCAGACGGAGGGAGGCCAAGCTTTTTTGGTGACAAGAGGTTAATCTTTCGCAGGGATGGCAGCAGGAGGATGAAACGCAGCGAGAGTCGAAGTGAAATTATAACCTGGACGCAAAAGACAACTGGGTGGCCATGCCACAGAGTCGGATTATGTCGCCGTGGCTGGTGATGTTCCGTATACAGGTAGGTATAGGTATACATGCGTAGGCGGATAAGGTGTCTTCTGAAGAGGCCGGTTCGAGATGCCAGATGGGAGAGAGTGGTGCGTGCCGCTGCCAAACTCGCAGAGGCTCCTCTGGACTAGCATCTCCAAATAGGGAGCTCCCCCTGGTTGATTCCAGAGCGGTGGCCGGCTACTCCTCCCAGATTTCAACGTTGGCCCACGAATTAGGCGAAGCCTGCTTGCATGGATGCCATGGAAGTGAGGGAGTGCCCAGCGCTCGCTCTGGTCCACGCGTTTCATCCGAGACAAGGGCCGCTGGTGACTGCAGGCGCCGCGGGCGGTAATGTAGGTCCTGTCGGCGAGGACCTGTGCTACCTACTGCTGTTGGAGCTGCTGCTGCTAATTGCCTACCTCACGATGGTGGCGGGGTAGTCATTTGAGATGGGGAGGTTAATCGTCTTTAGTGTACGGTGAGAGGCGTGATGATGCGGCCATTTGTGAAATGAGTGAGTCGATGGCGCCGGCGTCTCGTCCTGTTTTTCCTTTTTTTCCTTCTTCTTCTCTTTTTTTTTTCCCTAGCTCCGCCCACTGTCAAGTTGAAGGCAATTCTTCGTGTTTTGGTTTGGCCCCCCGCTCTCGATTTCTGGAGGGAGAGGATCGAGACTGTATCGCAGCGCATGCCCATGGAAATCCGAGCACGGGGCGCAAAGGCCCGTCCGCTGCTGCGTAGGTCCGGCCTGGCTATATCGGATGGTGCAGCCACAAGTCGCGTAGCGCAATACTCTATGCGTATACGGATACTTTGAACAGAGTACTCCGTATTCCGTACGTGTGTGTCCGTACAAGTAGGGAAGGAATGTTGAGTGTGGCTCCAAGCCTCTCTCCCTTGCGCCAACCCTACCGATACTTGGTTGCTGGCGGTTCCAGCCCATGGTGGATGGATAAGAGAGAGGAGGCGATACCTTGGCCGCTTTGCTGTTTGCGCAGGGAAACAGGAGTTTCTCAGCACGACGCACCCCTGACCGCTGCCCCCCTGAGACTCGCGGCCCCCGGGTGTCTCCAGCCTTGGTCGACTTGAGCCAATGAAATACGTTGTCAGCCCCCTAGCCAGAGCTGCCTCAGCCCCCGACCATTCCTCGAACGACGCTTGTTCCATTTCCAGTTGATCCGACAATGCCATGAGCTGGTCCAGTAGTGGCCTCGGGCTATCGGACAGGGATATGCTGACGATGCTCAGGCACCGTGTCTTGCAAGCCTGGGACGGAGGGGCGAAGCTTCGTGGTCCTAGCGATAAAGACGGAGTGCGCATCGTCTGGGACGAGCCCATCCACAAGCCTCCGTTTTGACAATCGAGCATCGGGAGAACGAATCTGACCAATGGTTGAGACCGCTACGACTGTGTGACGGTTTCGGACTTCCGTCTCCTCTTTTCAGGCTTTAAGTATACTTGTATAGCCATCATGTGGTTGGTGCATGGATGCGCCACCGTACCCCCTACCGAGGCTGCCAAGCTCCGTATTCGAAGCTGCCAAGCTCCGTATTCGAAGCTAGGTATGCAGGAGGAAGAAAGACGGCAAACAGAGAGAGAATAGAATAAAATAAAAATAAAGAGGGAAGATTGGTTGCAGGGCGAGTAAGGAGTTGTACACTCTGCTTTGCACGAATGGAGTGCATCATTTGCAGGCTGTAGAGAGGGAGGACGAGGGGAAAGGAAGAAACAGGAAGGGAAGGCCTGACTCGGAAAAGGGAATATTCCATGTACGTACCGCCGACTATGCATTTGTGCGGTACGGTACGTACCGTGCTGGGTAGGGCTTGATGCGTAGCGTAGGAACGTGCCCTTTCCTATGTCACGTGTACCTAGTACCCACTCGGGTACCTATGTTCGATCTATCCGTACTACTGTATCCGTATAAGCGTCCACGTGACCTCATGCTTAATCTTTCCTCGGGAACCGCTACGTCATGCCCATTCTGGACTAGTCACGTCTTGGACCCCGGCTAACCTTACCTCGCCCCTCTCATCAGCCTCTAACGCATCCCTTCCCGCCCCTCCACCACTACCATCATCCATCTTCCTAAACCCATCCAACCAATCAACCAGTCAATCATCACGACAAGTTTCAAGCTCGGCCCCGCTAACGTAAGGCCCTCCCCCTTTTCCCTCTTCCTCTTCTCTTCTCATGCGTCTCCAGTTCAGCAGCTCGCCTACCGCATTCGTCGCATTCCCATCTCGACCACCGTTACGGACATGCTCAAACTCGTCCTCCCCACTCATTCCTTGTCTTTTTCTTTTCCAACTGGATCCTCCGTTTCCACGTTTTCCAGTCCCTGAGCGCCTCTCGTTGCATTTGCCGTCTCACGAAATCTTAACTCGGACCACACGCCAGTCTACCACCGTCTACCACAACATAGTCGTCCTGCCGCTCTTGTCTTGTAACGACATCCTCCCTGGATTTGGCCCTCTTTTGGTCCCTTGGACTACATACCGGGACCCCCGTCATTCTTGTCTGGCAACCACCCCCGCCCTCGAGTTTCTTCTTACGTCGTACTGCATACCTAGGTATACGGATACATCCTACACTACCTAGTAGACATTGACACCGACATCCACGCTCGCTCACAACCGTACAGGACTCTGTCTCCCACTGGCAACGAAGTCCCTTTTTCACCTTCCAGCAATTCTACGACCCCCCCCCCCCCCCCCCGTCACGCCAAACCCACCCATCATACCTACCTGGGGACGGCTCAAACCTCACCCCTTCAACCCTGCTGTGGATCATAAGGGTGTCAGGCCACCGCTTGTCTCGTCAGGCACACGATGGTCGCTGCATGACACAATTCTTCCCACACATCTCCTGCTGTCTGTCAAAGGCCCAGCCCTGCAGTGGCCCTCCCCTGCCGCCTGCTCCACCGACGCTAATCTCCGCCCTTATTGAATCCTCGCCACCCCATCCAACTTCGTACTTCCTCCTGGCCTTCTCTCGTTCTGCGCCATCCCGAGTCGAGTCGACCTGGACTCGCGCAACCAACTCGACCCGAGTACAGCCAAGCCAGCAATTAACCACCACTAACCTTCCCACTGACGGGCAGGTCCCTATTTTTCTTTCATCTACTTCTATTCTTCCCTTGCGTTGCCGCCGAACCTCTTAACCCCATCCGATCTCGAATCCCCCCCGGGTTCGATCCCGTCGTTAACGATCTCACGCCATACCCGACAACCCTCGATCGGCCCTTCAAGATCCGCCATTCTGCGCACAGGCGACGAGGTGGACTCCATTTTCGCTCTTTCCTAGGCTTCGTCTTATTCCAATTCGCTTCGCTTCGCCGCCGGCCGGAACCCGACTTTGTAATTAGACCTTGGCGACGCCAAACCATCATCACCAACAACTCACCTAGTCGAAACTTGCTTTCCATCTTCATCGCCCACCATGTTTTGGAAGGTGGCCGTGACTACGGCCGTGCTAGCCTCGAGTGTTGGCGCCGAGATCCGCCCGCTGTCCATGGACCAAACCATCGAGGTCAGGGCCGTCGACGTGCTAGAACGAAACTACGAGGACGTTGCAAACCGATATATCGAGAAGCGCCAGACCGCCGCCGTGGATGGCGTATGGATCCCGAAATCCGAGGTCACCCTCAACCCCGACGGTTCCATCAACATGACGGCTTGGGAGGAGGAAACATCCCAGAAATGTACCGACGCGCTTTCACATCTCGACCAGGCATCGAACCCTTCGGGAACTTGCATCTGCTACAACCTCCCGAGCCTCGACGCCAAAAGCGGCGTCTTTGAGGCCGACTTGCGCCTCTACAAGGTCTCGGACGCCAACGGCGCCTTTTCTGGCATCCCGCCCCAGAACATTCAGGTTGGACTCTCGTTCAACGGTGCTTCCGTCTCCCCAATCAGCGCCAACAACTCTGGCGGCAGTACTGGCACAACTGCTCGCCGCGACGTGGGCTTCGAGGCTCCCTGGTCCACACTGCAGAAGCGTGCGGTCGCCCCTCAACTGTTGCAGACATATCTCTTTGTTGGACAGATCGACCCGGCCAGGATGACGGCGTCCATGTCCATGTACGAATTCCCCGTCTCCCTTTTCATCTCTGCGCCACGGATTGCTAACCAAGCTCAGGTCACAACTGGAAGCGCTCGTGATGCCGACTCTGACGCTCACTGGTGTTAACGTTGCCGGCCAAACTGTTAGCACCAATGTCTCTTCGAACGAAGCCGCTTTCATCACCGGTGTCTTCTCAAAGGAAGTGGTCAAGTCCGATCTCGCCGTTGCCCAGGCCGCCGTCGATCAGATCGTCGCCTCGCTCCATAACGGCACCGTGGCTTTCGTTCTTCCCGGCGTGCAAATTTTGATTTTCCCCGTCGGCCTCGTCGTCACCAGCACCTGGCTCTTCATCGGACTGTCCTTCTACGGCTTGGGCACGTACGAGAGGTTCAATCACGCCGAGAACTACAGGAGGAGGCGGGCCGTCGCAGGCAACACTACCAAGCGCTTCTAAACCAACGATAACACGCAACACTTCCGACGAAAGTTTGCAGGGAATTTCTCTCCTAGGAGAGCAGTTGGACGAGCCATGTAGGGCCTTGTGGGACTGGGTCACCTTTTCTGCCGCCAGCGGCGGAAGCATAAGCATCAAGCAACAGCGTGATCTATATACATATATTTACATATATTTATTTTCTATTTTCTGGCTACTTTACTTGGAACTCTGCGGCTAGGGGAGCCTCCTATTCACTGCTAATATTTGCATACATCACTTTGCTCTGTTTCTCTTCTTCCCTCTCTAGATTGAATATTAACAACTCAGTTCAAGGCCGTGTTTTGCCTGCATAATACTCGGCCCTCATTCCAGGTGGAGCAAATCGTACTAGGTAGCCACCAAGAACGGTTGTACTGCGGTTGTGCGACATGTCATTGTTTAGGAATAGTTTCAGCTTGGATAATGGGGAATATCACGTCACGGTCGATCCGATAATGTGGCTGTAAGCCTACCTTCATGGGGCATCCCTTGAGCCACGTGGGTTGGCCCTTTTTTCTCCCCTACTGATTGGCTATCGAATGCCAAGATAATCCATCCCTATTCCTTGTCCGATATTCTGATTTCTTCTTGCGAAATCTTGTATTGTTGCATCGCATCACCATGTGTGTAGTGGGAATTCTAGTCAAGGTATCTGGCCCTGCCGGGTTCATGTTGACGATATCATCAAATGGAGTCGCAAGTTGTACAACCTTTTAATAGGAGCTGCCAAGCCACCTACGCGAGACTGGCCGTATGGGGGACTTGACGAGATACGGAAGACTTGAAGTTGGGGAATGTCCGTTGAAGTTGAATTGGCCGGACACTCCCTGCCGTCTCGTCCCAAGCACCAATGACTTTCCCCAAAAGCAGTACATATGCTTTCGGCAGTTGCTGCAAGCAGGCTTGTTCTGACAAACGTTAAGCGGCGGTGTGGATCACCCCCTACCTCCGGCACATCCCACTTCATTGGCCATTATAACCTCTTGTACGGTTTGCGAACCGACGTAGCCGGGCAGGTGGTGGGTGACGTGTGTGTGTGTGTGTGTGTGTGTGTGTGTGCAAACAGGGTCGGCAGCCTGCCGCCCGAGGCTTGGTCAGAACGGGACGGTTGGCTTCTCCCCTGCGTCGAGGCCGGCCGGTTTGTGGCAGAATCGCAGAAGCTTACACCGGGTCTCTTGCCCTTCGCTCGTCGGGGTGAGTGTGAGGAGACGGTGATCGGGGTCGGGCTGCGTTCCGCGGATGGGTGGCGGACTTCCCGAGGGTCTCGGTTCACTTCTTCTCATTGGGGGGCCTTTGTGTCTGCCCCTCGACTTCTCTTTCTTCACCCGACGTTTCTTGAACGGCGGATCTCTCCCCCCCCTTCATGGGTTGCTCCCGTCCATCGGTGACTCTCCTCCCGTCGCCAAGGCCCGGAACCAGGAGCGGCTTTACAGGGGGCTTAGGGTCTGTCCAAGTTGGTTGAACGGCAGCTATATAGGACTCGTCCGTGCGGATGGAGGCTGCATCCGGCTATTAGGCTTGCAGAGGCGGGCTTTCGGAGCGACGTAACTCTCCTAGATGCCGAATCTTCCGTTCTCATAAGATGGAATTGCTGGTAAGGGCAACCCAGCAAGGGCGTATGGTGACACTGATGAACATCAATCCCGCGGGTTTATTGCTCACCAAGATTTTGTTTCTAATGATCCCTCAAGAGGCTTCCAAAACTCATGTTTTATCGAAAATGCTACTCGTGGAGTTTATGTGGTTTGTGGTCTCAAAGTGGCTTACACAACTACCGTTTGAGGGTTTATCAGACTGATGATAACGAGTTGGGAAACTGAACCTGGTGTGTGCTTGCTGGATTCCAAGATTCCAATCCCTGAGCTTGCTCTCGTGTGAGTCTGGGAACATTTAGGACCATCTAAGCGCTTCATATATGTGTTAGTCCGAGGCGAAACCTCGAACTGCAAAACGAGAATCAATCACGAGTTTACTGAATCTAGTCACTCCTCTTTTGCAGATCGTCCTGGTTTAGACTTTCTATGCGCATCGTGTCTTTCACGTCAACAAGCTGGCCTAATGGCACCATGCCAGATAAGCGCAAGACAATGGGTCGTGGATGTCAAGGACATAATGTGAATCTTTTTATGCAACTAGGCTAAATCTCTTTTTTTGTACTTTGTGTGCTCGTTATTGCAAAAGTCATAGAAGTCGAGTTAGGCTTGTCAACAGTCATGTTGCCCTCGGCAGCCAAGACTTGGTTCCGTGGTAAGTTATTCGCATTTCTATGTTAGTGTTGAGATCCAATGTTGAGTTTACAACGACTGGAACAGGCTGACTAGGAGAAAGATGCACCTCCCAAAGCTACATCCCTACATGCCACCAAGACACGGCGCAGATCTTGTCCCCCGTCAATTATCCCGTGTGGCCTGAATATCAAGACGAAACCGCTCCAGGGCGACAAGCAGTCACTCTGGCTCGTTACCGTGGAGTTATGACTGGTAAACCGTACGAAACGTACGGAAATTGAGTCTGTTGCATGTTACTGTCTCGTTTACGGTAAAGCCTCAGGGGAAGATCAACTCCCATAGCGGGGAGATTTTGTACATGTGTCCATCCTTGCAGCATTGGTAAGCTTACCCCAAGCTCCTAAACACCTGCCCCCGGGGCGTCGACCGCTTTCGGGCCGACCGCTCCGACGATTCAGGCAAAGATTGAAGGTTAACGTGCTGTGCCGTATTACGTGCGTGCCCAGAGCTTGGTAACGACTAATGAGACCAACCTTAGACCGAGCACTGAGATACGCATCCAAGGTGAACCCTCGTAGAGTCACGCAGCTACACAATAGCACAAGAACACTGCAAGAAACCACGGAATAACTTGGGCTGGCATGGTCCGCAATTATCGAGGGCTGTTGTCTTTCCAGAACCTGAATGTACATGTAAGAAGGAGAGCGGCGGCGTATACGTATGCAACAACACAGCTTGACATGACATCGGAGCACCCTTGAACGTTCTCGCAATAGAGCATAGAGGTTCGCGTCACGGTTTCCTTTCCTGATAAATCTACGTCCGGGCCAGAAACCTTCTGACGTGAATGAAGCAGATGCTATCATGTCTACGTCTAAACAATAAGGTCGGCAGTATTTCAGTTCAATGGGATATAGCCAAGTCTTCAAGTATGGTCTGCAGCGAAGCACGCAAAAGGAAAGAACTGGATCACTCAATCACTTTGAATGCCGGAACATGAGAGGGTTGTTTTAGGGCAAAACCAGCAGTTGTTGAGCCAGCAACTGTATTTGGCCTCGGCGAGAGTCAGAACCCTTAAGGCAAAAGCTCTTGACAATAATAGAGCAGGCCTTTGTTCCCTCAAGGACATCTCGATCACAAATCACATTAGTATGAGACCGTTATAGAACGCCAAGTGTGATAAATCCCATACGTCCATAAGGTGGAATTTATAAAGCTGGAATATAGCAATGTTAAGATTTCTTCCCATACCAGAGCCACTCAGCCAAATCCACTTCTGAGTGGTATGTTCAGACTTTCTTTTCACACTCATTCAACTTTAATCCCCCATTCCACTGAGAGTATACACCTTAGTAGCTATACTAGCGGTTTTACAGGTATGAAGAACAAGCGGCGCAAGAGGATGTTGACACGACCCAGAGTCAAAATTTCTGATATGTGCAGAGAGAGCTATGGTGAGAGCGGTAGAGCTTGCCTCTAAACCACCTTGCCAAATACATCCACCGGTACACAATCTGATCGTGCGTATCCCAGCTGCTGAACCGCTGCCAGTTCTCACCAGATTCGCTCTGTCTCTTGTCCGAATCTTGAGTTGCTGATGAATTGCAACAATGTTGGTTAGATTAGACTTGGGCTGGCATCCGAGACTTCTGTGCTTGAAACGGGATGCGATGACGGTGCCATCAGTCCCTCGGCGGATCTTCAACCCGTGAGTAGGTATAACTGGACTGAGTGTTGTCTTTCTAGACCTTTACTATGGATCCAGGCGGCCACCTCTTCTCAGTCTTTGATAGACAGAACTGACAGTTTTCAACAATAGTCTCAAACGATGCTTCTTCAACTTACGGCGGAAAGCCGATATGTAACCACTTTCCAGCACCAGAAGCAAGTGCTGGCCTCCTTCAACAATCACAATGGTTGGAGTGCTCCCGCTCTGAATGACCTGACCATCACAGAGGGGGCCTCGACAGACAACAAGTATTGGCTGGCGGTGACCGACCCTAGCTTGCTTCACAGGGCCGGCCAATGAGGCTAGGAATGGCGCCGACTCCGACGGCCCGCACAGCGCGTCCTTCAGCATCTGGCGCGCCTGGGAGACGGTCTATCAAGATTCGTTGGCCGTTATGGACATGAGCCGTCCTGTGTTGCGGAAGATCGAGTACGCCCCGTTGGTGGGACCGCCCGGGGTGCGTGCCTTTCTACTGAAGCCAGAACGCGCTGATCCGGCAGCGATGGCCGGAGAGAAGGGATTCCGGATTTGAATCGGGGGGTGTCAGCCACAATGCAGCGGGTAACGATCCATCACGGTGTTACATTGGCGAGCAGACGCCCGAAGAGGTCTATTTTCTCAAGTTCCACGACGGCGAGGACCTGGTGCCCGAGGGCAAAGGGGAAGATGGGATTCAATTATCGTGTCCACATGACGCCTTCCAAGTCGCCAGGACGGACAGGGCGTCGGTCCGGAGGAGCTGTGGGTTGAGGCTCTGGCGTATATAGCAGAAGATGGAGCAAGCTATTTGAAGAAGCATGAGACTGCTACTTGGGATATCCGAGCTGGGTTTCGTTCTCAATGGGATGCCACATTCCATCGTGCTTGATATTCTCTCCTCGGCTCAAGGCTAATTTTACCTATTTACGTCTTCAAGTATACTGCTTTCGAGCATCAACACTCGTGGCGGTGTACCGCCGTATGAAAGAAATGATAGAAAATAGGTAGATTATCCCGAGGACACCGATAGCTGCCAAAACTTTGGTCGATCAATAATCTCAGAATTGCTCTGATGCGTAGTTATCTACGCCGCTTGTGTGTTATGAGCTGGAGCCTCGCACAGTAGCGTTGTCGAGCACTCGTAAAGATTGAGAAAGGCGACGATCACGGAGAGAATTCTAGTGGCGCTGCTCCTTTATTTACGTTTTATGCATATTATATCATGCTTTAGCGGATATAAATATCAGACATGATGAAATGGACACACTTCCATAGCATCAGACGACAGCGCCGTACCTAGAGGCTATGGACGTGCAGCCGCAGTCTAGGTGATAGTGCGATGTAACACCATCTTTCGTCTCAATCTTCGAAATTGTAGAACAACGCAGCTGCGAGTTCTCAGAGCAGAAGCTATTAGCTCTGTTTATTCTCTCCTTTCGAACATGTTGCTGTTCGGAACCGACAAGGCGGCAAAACAGTTACAAAAATAAACACGAGGGGGGCTCCAATAACAAATCAGGCACGGAGGAAACATCCGAGCCATCATTTGAGCCGTTCCAGCAAGTGATCCATGATGTCATTCTCCTTAAGCTGTGGTATTCGATAATTGAGCCCCCGGATCGCGGAGAGCCATGTTGTGGCTTGAA
Source organism: Colletotrichum graminicola M1.001 (assembly GCF_000149035.1). NCBI lineage: Eukaryota > Fungi > Ascomycota > Sordariomycetes > Glomerellales > Glomerellaceae > Colletotrichum > Colletotrichum graminicola. The sequence goes on from NW_007361047.1 coordinate 292,786, forward strand.
TCCTTGCTATCCCTCGTCTCAACCATGTGGGTTGAGGGTGCAACTGTGGCTGTCCGATCCGACTTTTTAGTTTGAACAAGTGTCATCATCCTCATCCGAAGCAGGGTGAGTCCTGAAACTCTCCGGATGCGACGCAATACTGGTCACCTTTTTTTTCTTCCAAATTCATGCGGCCAGACAGACGGTTGCTCGACACCGGTTCCACGTGAGGTGTGTGACCTTGCCGTGCTCTCAAAACTCTCGATGCCGGGCGCATGAATGATGCTCGTTTCTGACAGGGCCACCCCGTCCATGCCCTACCTTGCCAACGCAGCACAAATCGACACCCGCCGGCGACGCAGATGGGCGCTCCGCTAGATACTACATAGATGGGGCCGAGCTGTCGTGGCACGACATCAGATGTGCAGGAACACCACGGAGACCCTTGGACGGCAGCCCTGAGAACCCGCGCCCGAGGCAAGGAGGATGCTGCCGAGATTTGACAGCTGGCACTGGGTTGCTCAGCGACAAGGCGGTTCAGCCAGGACATTACTGATGCTCAATGCCCCGTCGATGGCGGCGCCATCTCGCGATGGCCATGGTTGTGGTTAGACGTGCGTTGAGCAACGCCTGGGATTCCCGCGCCGCGGCGTCCCCTTGTCAACTTGATCGTCTTTATTTGCATGTCATGCATTGCAGAGCGGACAGGGTCCACCGCGGTTAGAACACAGACATCGGATGAGAGTCCGCCGTGTTGCTCGCCAATCATGGAACGAAAGCACAGTCCCTTCCTCTGGATCTCGGGGTTTTGGCTGGTAACAGTAGCAGACCTAGCCCTGGCCGAGGACATGCATGATAGTTGTAGGGACATCACGTAGGGCCGGGTTCTCCTGTGTGTTACTTGGCTGCCGGAACGCGTACCTTTGGTTGTTATTTCGTGGCGAGGGGCACATATACCGTGGTATATATTGTAAAATGACGAGCCACCCCGCAACTATGTTGATGTTTATCTTTGGAATTTGATCAACGCCTAACAAAATCAAACCATAAAACTCACAATACCTGCCTCTCCCGCAACGTGTCTGGTATTGTCCAAATCTCACACCGATTAATCACAAGTCCCCTATCTCACACTCTGTCGTCGAGAGCTCCGACTCTCCCCATACCCACCCGATGACAACCAGAATAGACGTTGCCACGCTCGTGGCGCAGATGAACGATGCCCTCGCTTCGATTCACTCTACGATCGAGGGCCTGTCGACATCTGCCGCCGAGAGCGACACAAAACTCGACGAGCTCGAGCAGAAGCGTGACATGACGCTCGCGGAACTGAAGGCCGCATACGAAAAAGAACAAGAAGAGCTCGCGGCCGCACGCCAGAAAGAGCTGGAAGAAATCGCAGAGCAGAGGCGTAGAGAAGACGAAGAGCGAGAAGCCCGTCGCCGCCGAGAAGACGAGGAGCGTGCGGCCCTCAAAGCAAAAGAGGACGAGGAGAAGCAAGGCACATTTAATACCACTACCCGTAATGTCGAGGACGAGATGGATAACCTCATGGACAACATTGAGGAAGAGACAGCCAAGAAGCTTGCCGAAGGCGAAGCGAAGTTGGCTCAGCTTGAGGAGAAGAGAAAAGTAAGTTCGACCGCTGCTTGGCTCATGCGGCTTCATCTAATCATCCATTCAGGAACTCAACCGATTGATTGAGGAGCAAATGAAGGCGGCGGTGCCTCCCGTTCCCACGCGGAAGCGCGCGAGAACAGTACGAAACTCCGGTGCTGCTGCACCAGCCGAACAGCCTCCTCCGCCAACAGCCGAAGCTCCCGCCGAGTCCGCTCCAAAAGACAAAAGCGTAAAAGAGGAGGCCCCCAAACCGTCTGATGAGGCACAGGTCAATGCGCCGGCCGAAGAAGATAATGGTCCCAAAGGTGACGACTCCCAGCCACAACCCAAAGAACCCGTGGCTGAAAGAAGCGTGGAGGAGGACATTGGCAACCAAGAGACAAAGGGCAGAGAGGTGACGCCTCCAGCTGAGGCAGTCACCTCGGAGTCCAAGGAGGCTTCCGAGGAGAAGGCGAGTTCCGAGGAGACAGCCGTTAAGGCGGCTCTCTCGGCGGACGCTCCCAAGGCCGAGCGCGAATCAGAAGCTGAGTCGGCGAAAGACGTCGGAGAATCAGTTTCAGAAGAGCCCTCAAGCAACGCAGCCGCTGCCACCGTTGAAAACTCCCAACGGAATGCTCCGGCTGAAACTGAAGACACCCCTGTTGAGTCCCAAAGTTCTGTTCCTGCAGAGGAGAAGGGCAAGGCTGAGAAGCCTGAGGAGACGTCCGAGAACGCACGGGATGAGGCGCCTTCCATTGTCGAGGAGCCATCCATCGAAAAGCCAGTACCACAAGAATCTGCTCCTGCAGAATCCAAGATTGCCGAGGAAGCCCCTGCTACGGACGTAGCGACAATAGAGGCTCACAACGACCCCGCTGTCGGCAAGGACCCTGTTCAAGATGTATCCCAGGACAAAGAGGCAACGTTATCCGATAAGAGCGCCATTTCCGAAGCTGCCGAGGCAGAAGGTCTGGCTGAAGAGCACACAAGTGCTCCCAAGCCATCCACTGAAGTTGAAGAGCAGCAGGAAGATTCAACAACTTCGGACGACAAACCAGCAAGGGAGCAGCCTGCGAGCGCTAGTGAAGATGCTGAACCTGTCTCCAGCCTAGCGGATGAGCATGGAGATACCCCGAAAGCCAAAGAAGAGAAGGCTGCTGGTGAAGATGTTGACGAGACCACAAAAGAAAGGTCCGTGCTTGAGTTTTCCATGAAGGCCGTGGTTGACGAGCGTGCCTCTGAGGAGGATCACGCTGCGGAAAGCACCGAGCAAGTGGTGGAGGAGGCAAGTCTGGAGACCGGCGATACCAAGGAGCATCAGGAAAAGGACTCAGATGAAGCCCGCGACGTCTCCGAGCCTCATTCGAAGGCAGTCGAAGGAGAGCCAAGTCAAGGAGACGACGCGGCTGTTGATGGCCCCTCACACCTGAACGAAGCCGCTTCCGGAGAAGAAACCAAGTACGAGGAAAACAAGACCACTCTCGCAGCGACATCAGCTGAACCTGAGGAATCCACCGGTGCCCTTACGGAAGAGAGTGATGCTACGCTAAAGGAGACCTCCAAGGAGTCTGATACTGCCGCCACCGAACACGCTGAGCCTGCACGAGAAGACACCGTCCAGGACACTGGAATCCCTTCGAGGTCTTTAGCTCTCGAGCATGCACCAGCTGAGGATGCGGCGCCTGCATCCGGAAGCGTTACCAAGGAGTTGGATACTCCTCAGCACGAAGAGGCTGAAGATCGGGAAGTTGCCCCTCTGGAAGAGACCGCTCGAACTGAGAGCGCCAAGGAGCCCGAATCTCCCACCATGGGAACGGCAACCGTGCACGACGACGCTCCCCAGGATGACACTGCTTCTCCCATCATCCAAACTTCCAAGAGTGTCTCTATGAATGTCGAGGATGATTCTTCTGAGGAGCCTGACAGAAAAGAGCATTTCAAGGAAGAGGAAAACGACCGTGTCGTAGATGATTCACTAGTGGAAGAAAGGGCTTCTATGATGGACGAAGACAAGCACAAGGAGTTTCCAGCTGCCGGCGATAAGACCATGGATGACGAACCCGCTGGAGAACAGATTACCGCAGCGGAAGAGACATCCGTCAAAGAAGTAGCTTCCAACGAGGAGAGGTCAAATCCAATGGATGATGAGTCTTTGTCCGAAGCGCAACCCGTTCTAGGGAAGAGCACGAAGTCAGATGGTTCCGAGGCTGCCGACGATTCAGAGGAAGTCGAGCCCACCGAGGCAAAGGATAAGGCCGCCGAGCCATCATCTTCTGAAGCATCCCCGACCCAGGACCGACCAGAAACTCACATTAGCCAACTAGACCTGGCCCATTTCAAGGAAGTTTCTGAGCAAGAGAGTTCGGCAATGAGCGGCGAGGTGCAACCCCAGCTTGAGTCTCAGGAAACCCCAGTGGAAGTCAGTGAATTGCCCCAGACAACCCAAGAGGAGGAAGAACATCTACCAACCGCTGCCAGCAAAGATCTTGAAGATGGAAATCCCAAACACGGGGACACTTCACATACGCCAGAAGAACAATTCGCTGGTAGTGTCCCTGACGCAGCTGAGGACGATTCCGCTGCTGGACCTCTTGACGCCACCACCAACGCCCCTACCGATGTTGAATTGACGGAAGACGTCGAGGCCGAGGGAAAAGCGCACAATCTGGTGCACGAGGGCCCAGCTGAGGACAATAAGCTTGAAGATGACCAAGACGTCCGGGAAAAGGCTTCCGCTGCCTTTGCCAAAGAAGACCAGACCGACAAGGCTGATAAATCCGACTCTCCTGAGACCCATGTTGAAGTTGAGAAGGCTCAACCGTCAGCTTCAGAACAGCATGAGGATGCTCCAGACTCTCGAGAGACGGCTGGGGCTGTTATTTACGACAAGGAACGGGAGCATGATGCTGAGATGTCAGACAAGGAAGAGGAAGCTCACGACAAGAGCCACTTGAATGATGCCCAACAGCACGATTCTCAAGGAAGCAGCGTGGCGCTGGAGCCCGAGTCCAAGAAGATTGACTCTCCCCATGCTGAAGCTGAAGTCTTGGATCCGTCTCGCGACGATGTCAGCCTCGATGATGTCGATCGTTCGCATGAGGCCGACCTTTCCGTCATCACTGAGCACACCGAGCCCGCCGCATCTGCTGTTGGCGACACCTCTGAGCTAGCTGCAAAATCCGAAGAATACTTCCTTTCCGAGTCCGTGAGCCGCAACGTCTCTGTGGCCCCTGATGCCACGCTTGACAGTTCCTCCATGACTGAGACTACGAGCATGGCTGCAGATCAGAGCTACGAGCAGGACCAGCAACACAGGAACCTTTTGCCGGCCGTCGGCGCTCTTGAGCACAACGACAATGGCTTTGCTTTCTCGGATAGAGCCCACATTGACGAGGAAGAAGACAACACCTCCTCTTCTGTCCAGAGTGTGAAGGAAGATGACGACATCATCAAGTCATCGGAAGCCTCCTATAACCCCTTTGCGAGAGCGAATGCTGCAAGCTACGAGCAACCAGCATACCAGTCGTCGGATATCCCGTATAACCCGTTTGCACTGGAAACCGTTGTCGAGGAGGAACCGCCGCGCAACCCTTTCGCCAGCCAGATGACAGATGACGCGTCGGAAGCTTCCAATAACCCTCTTTCTCGCAACATGACCAGTGCTGCCGAAAACTTCCTCCGATCGGCTAGCGCTCTCAGTCATAGCCAGCCATCTTCGCCCGAGCAGAGTTTCGCTCGGTCTGGTAGTGCGCAAGGACACCGCGACAGCGTTAGCTCTACCAACCCGTTTGCCAGAAGCATGACCCCTCTTGGACAGCAAGATGTTGAGCACTCCCCGAACGAACCCTTTGACCGGCCAACCACCGCGCAAGGCCACTACGAGGTAGATGATACCGATTCTGACGACGAGGAAGCACTCGCGGCAGCCGAATCAGCATACAAGACCTTGTTCCCGGTGCGGCGCAGCTCACCCATTGCCAACGAGGGCCTAGCATCTGCAGCGCAGAACATCGAGCACCGACAACCTACCCCGCCAGTTCCCGAGTCGGCATACAGCAATCCCTTTGCTACAACAAGCAGTCCTGTTGGTGCGGGCTTTGCTGAAACGCGGCCCCAACAGGGCTTCTCATCCCCGACTGGCGAGATCGAGTACTCGTTTGCTGGTGCTGACGGGTCTATGAACCCGAGCGCTCAGCAGTTCGCCCAGGAGAGCAGCCCGCTTTTCGCCAGGCATCGTGCGTCGTCATCTCTGGACAGCATCCAGGAACGCTACAACAGCGAGTTGGAGGATATGGAATCTGACTCGGAAGAGCCAGAGAGCCTCTCAGCCTCTCAGCAACTGCCAGCTTCGCAGCACCACGCCATCCCCCCTATGCCGAGCATCGCTGAGCGCTCCTTTCAAGAATTTGAAGACTCTGACGAGGAACAAGACTTGGAATCTCGCGACCCTCAGAGCGACCGTATGGATAATGTGTTGACATCTCCCGAGTACAGACCAAGCTCCCCTCCCCTTCAATCCCCCTCACGTTCTCTGAACTCCCACAACCTCAACTCTGAAGAGGTGAACAACTCGTCCGAAGACGACGGTGATATCCCAAGCGCTCATCCTGCTCATCCCGTACAGACAAGCACTCTCTCATCATCCCAGGATAGCGAAACGCCCCTCTCTCCTTCTCTCCGCGCGTCCAGCTCTCAGGGACACTACAGTCAGCAACCGAAACCGGAAGACTCAGACCCGGCGTCTGGCCCACTGCCTCCCCTCGCCCCCAGTTCCCTCTCTCAAACCCACCTGCAGGTCGAGAACTCAGATGAGGAAGATCAAGTTGTCTTGCCCGCGAGCATTACCCAGCCTAACATCCCTAGTGCACTGGCATTGTCAGAGAACCAGGCGACCCCTTCACCACCACTATCACCACCACCGCGTTCCCCTAGCTCTCAGGGTCTCGATAATCAAGAGCATCAGGACTCAAGTGAGGACCAAGCTCGACCTGGTCAGTTCCCCTTTTCATCATCATCTCAGTCTAGGGCCGCTCCGTCCCCGCTTCTGGGAGCCCCAAGCTCTCACGGACAATACCGCCAGGATCTCGAGGATTCATATGACGAAGAGGATGAATGGGATTCGAAAGCCACCTTGCCCGGCCAGACTCCAAGTCTGTCGACGCCGCAACACATGGCAGCCCCGCCATCACCTCCGCCTGCGCATACAACCAGTGCACAGGGCCACTACCGTCAAGAACTCGAAGAATCGGACAGAGAGGAGAATGAGGAGGCATGGGAAGCTAATCAATATGGTCAGACAACGAACTTGATGGGAGCAAGCAACCAGATGGCGCAGACCAATGCGACGGAGCCAGTATCCAGGGAGTCGGTACCAGCAATAAGCAGCCAGGACCTACAAAGTCATCAAAGAGAAGAAGAAGGGGAAGAAAGCGATGATTCTTGGGAGAACATTGGGCAGCGCGGTGAGACACATGCAGTTGGCTCGGCAGACCCGACATCCCCCGCGCTTCCCACGTCCCAGCTGCACGCCGATGACTACAAACAACAGTGGTCAAACGCGAGCAATGACGGTATTTCCACAACGTCAACTTATCTCCAACAATCCGGACCAGGGGACTTCACAGATACTGAATCTCAGGAGTACGTCACCCCGTTGCCTTCGGCTGGGTTCAGCGCGTCTTCGCAGTACGCACAAGGGGTCATGGACTCGCCACGACATCCGGAATCGGCCGGCCTCAAGAACACTTACGACCAAAGTTACAACCGAGGGGTCATAAGTCCCTCGTACGGCCAAGACGTGTCATTTGACCGAAAATCATCGCTTGCCGAAGAGCTTGCCCAAGACCATGACTCGGACTCGGACGTCAGCGAGTACGACTACACAAAAGCACCTGCGTTCCTCACCCAAGGCTTCGCCTCCCAGCAGCAGCAGCAACAGCACTCCAACGAGTCTATTGTGGAGCAGGTTGTCACCACATCTTGCACCGATGAAGATGACGGCCCCAAGACCGCAGTAATCACCCCTGACGAGCACCCAGCGCAGCACGCATCTGCTCACTTTGGGGCAACATCATGGCGTGACGAGCTTAGATCGCCCAGTCTGTTCGGTGCTACAAGAACCAGCCGCTCGGGTTCCTTTAGAGAAGATGTCCAGCAGTCTCTTCATGACGAAGCCGATGCTAGCCATCTATCTTCCCCTCAATCCGCACACCAGCCGGAACTTCTGGCTCAGGGAGCGTACGTGCCACAGCAACCTCAATTTCACGACCAAGAAGTGCGTGATCGACAATCACAATTGCACGGGCAAAACCTAGATGCCCCACAGGGTTCTGAAGATCATTCATGCGGCCAAACGCCTCTCGAAACGCAATTGCTCGGGATGACCGGAGGCTCCTGGGAGCAACCCCAAGCGCAGTCTGCCCAACCGACAGCGTCGCAACCTGAAGTTCGAGTAGAGACATCAGGCGTCCAAGCGGAAGAGGATGACGAGCAGAGAACTCCGCATCTGGCGCCACAGCAGAGTGAGCAACACCCAGACGTCAGCCCCATGGCGTTGCACCAGGAATCGCCTGAGGCGCCGTCATCGCAGGGGACCCCTTCTCGCGGCCTCGCATTCAGCAGACACAATCCTGAACGGCCGCAGACACCGCCTAATCAGACAGCCGTGGAAGAGAGTATTGATCCCGAGCTGATCGTCCCGCGCGACGTGACAAACGTGCCATGGCGTGACAGGGCCGACTCGGTCCCGTACTCGGTGCAAAGCCAAAGTACCATTGACTCCATGGCGTCTTCGCCGGTGCACTCGGCGCTGCATGTCGACAAGCACGAGCCTGTCATCCGGGACTCATGGCCGGCCTCTATGCACAATCTGACGAGGCCACGCAACGACTCTACACTGACGGACCGCGACGACTACGACCCCTTCAAGTACGAAGGCGGCGTCAAGGCGACGCGTGGGCCATCGGGTTCCGTGGGGTCCGCGACAGACAGCCCTCATCGGAACTCGGTATCAGGCAGCTCGCCTGGGGGCCTGATTAGCAGGATGCGCGGCATCTTTGAGAACTCGCAGACCAAGCAAGAGCCGGCGAGCCCGGCCCGATCACGGCCCGTGTCCGGGGTCTTCCACCCCGTACAGCGGACCAAGACCGGCAGCGGGGGCAACAGCCCCGGGTACGAGCGCAAGGCAGGGTTCCTCAACGAAGTCGAAGACGAAATAGACGAGCAGAGCGCGCTGCTGCGCAGCTCTGCGGGCGGGCTGGATGAGAATTGACCACGCTCGGGCGGAGCGGGGCTCAATGTCATGAGGGTGAAGCGGGATGCCGACTACGACGAGTTGGACGAGCGTCCGAGACGGAAATACCAGAGAGACGCCAGCGGCCTGCGGGTATCGGTTGCTGCGGACCAGACCGAGGTGGGCGGCCCCGAAGAGCCCTCTAGCGAGAGCGTCTTTCGTCTGGCATGGTTGTTCGTCGAGGGGTGGCGGCGCAAGCTTCAGAAGGCCGGGGACACGGTTGAGAGGAGTCGATGGGAATGGGAGCTTGGCGGTGCATCCGCCGTGTCTATGCACTCTAATGCATCGAGCTTGACGTTGGGTGAGATTCTTGCCGACGCCCGCAAGCGCGCACATGGGGGACAGGGCAACCACAGCAACTACTACCACTACTCTAGCATGAAGAAGCAGAAGACGAGGAAGAGGCAAAGAAAGTCGGTGCATTGGGCGTAGAGCCTACCAAGGTACATGATGTTACGAAATAATGGGTCACGGGTACGGCGTTGGACTTGTAACAGAGGATAATGGAATAATGGCTTGCGTTTGGGTTTTGACTTTATTTGACTCCTCCTTTAGTGAACAAATAAACATGTTCTAACGTTTCCCTGCTAGGCCGGTATCGCAGTCGGCAGCTGGACGTTGTCCTCGAACCTTTCATAGAATGGACCATGGTGCTTGGAACATCAGCCGTTTGTGACGCTGGAACGGACAACAGAGCACTTGCGGGCCGGCCCGGCGGCTACGGCTTGCAGACCACAGGGATAACTAATCTCGGGTGTAGATTCCGCTGACTGTTGTGGAGAGAGACTGATAACTGTCATCTACATTACCAACTCGTCGTTTGACATCCAAACCAGAAAAAGAGTGTAGGTACTTGACATTCTCAAATTTCCATGAACAAGCCTGGCAAAGAAAAGTGAAAGATACGACATGTTCCTATAATTTTGAGGAAGTCCAGCAACCTCATGGCCACGAAAGCTGACATCATACTTTGTTCACGTCGACAAGCACCCAACATGCCCTGGTGCGCCCTCAGGACCTATATCGGCCCGACGACAGAGAGTAAGTGTCTTGTGATTCTTGGCTGCATTCATAATCATTCCGTTGGGATTCATTCGACCGAGCCGGCCTTCGAGCAGTCCCGGTCAACCCAGAAATTTCTTGCCCCTGAGCGCCGTGTTCCCACATTTTGCCCGGGGGCGGGCGGCGAACCGAGGTGCCTCGGCATCGATCCACTAGCACATGCGACGGGGTTTGAACGTAGTCACCATGACATGGCATGACCGTAGTTGGACCTTTGGTCTTCGTGTAATCAGGATTGGACAATTGGAGCCCAAGTATCGGACAAGATCCGTATTTTGGTGCGGATTCGGGATGAAAAAATTGAATACACGCGAATACACCTAGATGCGGACCATTAGGAAGCAAAGCTCAAAAACAGTATCCTGCTGTTTAATTTCCTCTTCTGCAGCCTGGCTGCATGTACAAGTCTTCCAGGAACACAAGCCAAAAGCAGGCATCTGGTAACTCTGATATAAGCATCCTGACTAAAAGATTAAAGCCTCTAAGATAATAATAATCTCACGCAAGGCGGCATGCAGCCTGGGCCAATTTGACTAGTCACACGGCAACCACTTTCGCAAGAATAAGGGCGCGGCGGAATGATACCTTGTGACTCTAGTAAGACTCTATAAAATAACGTGTATAGAGTCTACTTCGTTTGGGGCTTGTCTCTACCATGTCGGCTGCCCTAGGATTCAAACAAATCTATTGCAAGATGTACACCGATATTGGAAATTCTAGACTTCCAAGGGGGTAAAGACTCACTACTGTTCAATGTGAGATATTGCTTTAATCCGAGCCCTTGTGAACCTTGTGAAGTGTGGATATTGCCTACGAAGAAGACGTTGCGTTTCGAACGTTGCCTTCACAGAGGTAATAACCTTGACTTCATATGGACTTGAACGATCTGGTATAAGAGACGTTGTGCTGAGGTGTCTTTCACTGGAAATTGAAATGGCCGCTGCCCAGAAACCCTTCATTATTTCCGGCAATCAAGTCTCCCCTCTTCCGTGGAAGAACCGTCCAACAAAAGCTTACCAATGCTTTATGCAGTCATATCCCCCATATATCATCATCCGCCACCCAACATGGAGTGTTCCTTTAGACTACCCCAGCCTCCGAAAGCTGCTGGTTAGTTAATTTTGGCAACGTGCTTGCCTCCGCCTGAGTGCGGCCACAACACACGCGAAGCCAAGACGTAATAGTGTTTTACAGTCCTAGACATATCACGACAAGATTAGTCTCCTGTATTAGATTATTTAGGCTCAACTTTATGTTGACCAACCGAGAGAGTAACTGCGTATCTGATGCGAGATGTGGATAGTATTAGTCCCGACCGTTGCGATGGATCACGGAACGCTACTGGTACATAGGTTTCACGCGAAAAGCCGTTGCTTGGCGTTGGATAACAACTCCCAGGGTCCCACAAAGCGTCCATGCAGTATCCATGTTCAATGAAAGTTAGTACCATAGCGGAAGCCAAGCAATGGGTCAATTCTGTCACAAGGCGCCGATCGTTAGGTTTGGAATATGCATATATATATATATATATATTATAACGCGTCAAGTTATAGGCAATGAGCTGATGCATTCCCATGCCCTATGCGGATAAAATATCCAACAACAAACCCACCGACCATTACGCCCGCTAAAGCTGCGCATCTCTGCCAAGTCTGTTGCGCCCGAAATGGACGGAGAACCATCCATTCTACCGCGTGACAAACAAGATAAAACATGTACTGAATGGAATTTATTAACAACCCGCATCTGCAGAGACTGGTTGATTGCTCGCTTCGGTGTACGCGTCAGTGTCGGATCCAGTGTTGATTTGCGTGGCTGCAGACCCAAACCTTGACTCGCTGAAAAAGGCACTAAAAAGCGCCGGTTTGCTGTGTTGCATCATTATGTCTCTGTTCCCCGCAGACGACCCAGATACCTACAGGAATCAGATTAAAGTTCGGAGTTGGGGCCTAGCGGCCGGGGTCGTTGTTGGCAGATTGAGAGTGTTGAGAGGAGCGCTGGTGGTCGGTCTCCCACACTGCCATTCGCGACTCCGACAATGGATTTCGGTATTTTGCCGAAGCCCCGCCGGAGATTGAAAAGATGGGTGAGACGGCCGGAACCCATGGATTAGACGGAAACGGGAGGGTGTCGAGTTCTGTTTGCCCGACGGAACGGAGCGGTACGCCTACCTCGGCGTCAGTACTCGATCTAGTTCGCGGCGAACTCGGCATTCGTCTGTCATGATTGCGCTAGACGACCTTGGAACCATACCCCCCCTGGCAGACCTTGAACAAACCTTTTGGTTCCTGGGGGCTCAGCACAAATTCTCACTAAATGCCGCTTTTGTGACTTGAATAGCGGGGAATTCTCGGTTTGCCATGGTAGCACAGCAGGACTACTGACTCACCGCCTGCAGGCATTGCATGTTCCACATGTCAGTCAGTCTACGGAGTATTACGATGGACGAGGGCAGAGCAGCTACCAAAGGGACGCAGCACTGTAGCAGATAAGCACTAACTATCCGTACATGGTAGACACATCGGGGCGGGGTTTGGGCTGGCTCCGGATGCCTTACTCACTGGCAGATAGGACCGACGGGATGGCCGAACCTAGTGGATGGCCTCACCATCATTCATGTTCATCTCGACCATTAACGACGTCGGAATAGGCCCACCTCACGATTGTTCGCCTATGGAAAAGTGGGAATGTGTACACTAGGTACTCTTTTCTTATGGCATAATACTTCATCCTGGTACTCCACGCACATAATGGGGGCCGAGGTAATATAAGGCCAAATAGGGCGCAGAGATTAGCCACCACGCAAGGTGACTCGGCCGGTTTTCAATTCTGAACATTATCAGGCCTCTACCCCCTCCTTTCTCTTGCCATATTTTCTGGAGTAGAATCGTATCCAGATCATCTTGCCAGTGGTCCAACACCACATACATAATACGATACCACCCCAACACACGCATACGCCCACTCACTCGCACATCACCCACAACAAGCATGTCAGAAACGGTGCCCATTCCTGAGCCCCCTGGGCTGCCGATCCTTGGCAACATCAATGAGATCAACTCCGAATTCCCTCTAGGGTCCATGCTATCTCTCGCTGACCAATATGGTAACTTTACACCTTACTGGGCCCCTTTATCGACGAGACGTAGCTAATGTTGAATCAAGGTGAGATCTACCGATTGAGATTTCCTGGCCGTTCCGTCGTTTTGGTCTCGACCCAGGCACTGGTGAATGAGACATGCGATGAGAAGCGATTCAAAAAGTCTGTAAACCAGGCTCTTAATGTAAGTCGCTCTCCATGTAGAACTTGTTGTTCGTAATGTCTGACCTCCCATCAGGAAATCCGAAACGGCGTGCACGATGGACTTTTCACAGTAGGTTTTGATGACGCAGTGAAGCACTGGACTCGGACGCTGATCGCGAATGCAGGCGAAAATGGGCGAGGAGAACTGGGGCATCGCTCACCGCGTGCTCATGCCCGCCTTCGGCCCTCTCTCCATTCGTAACATGTTCGATGAGATGCACGACGTTGCAGGCCAACTGGCAATGAAGTGGGCGCGTTACGGGCCGCAATCGCCAATCACCGTGACCGACGACTTCACACGCCTAGCGCTCGACACGCTGGCCCTATGCTCCATGGGCTTCCGGTTCAACAGCTACTACTCGCCTGTTCTCCATCCATTCATCGAGGCTATGGGTGACTTCCTGGTCGAGGCCGGTAACAGGACACGACGTTTACCGCTACCTTCAGTCTTCTACGGCTCCAAGGACCAGAAGTTCGCCAGTGATATCGAAATACTGAGAACCACGGCGAAAGAGGTTCTGGAGTCGAGAAAAGCAGGCAAGAGTGATCGTCGTGACCTTCTCACGGCTATGCTTGAAGGCGTCGACTCGAAAACGGGAAAGAAGATGACGGACGAGAGCATCATGGACAACTTGATCACGTTCCTTATCGCTGGACACGAGACGACATCTGGCCTGCTGTCCTTTGCGTTTTACCAGCTTCTCAAGCACCCGGAAGCGTACCAGAAGGCGCAACAGGAGGTAGACAACGCTGTCGGAAAGGGGCAGATCAAGGTCGATCATCTCTCGAAGCTGCCTTATTTGAACGGTGTACTCCGCGAGACTCTTCGTGTCAACGCGACGATCCCGCTCTTCTCGGTTGAGGCCTTCGAAGATACTCTACTGGCAGGCAAGTACCCTGTGAAGGGGGGCGAGACCATCCTCAACCTGCTCGCCAAATCTCACCTCGATCCCACCGTCTTTGGTGAGGACGCCAACGAGTTTAAACCCGAACGAATGATGGACGAGAACTTCAACCGCATCACCAAGGAGTTCCCCAACTGCTGGAAGCCCTTTGGCAATGGCATGAGAGCCTGCATCGGCCGTCCGTTTGCGTGGCAAGAGGCCCTTCTAACCATGACCATGCTTCTCCAGAACTTCAACTTTGTCCTGGACCCCAACTACAGCTTCGGCATCAAGCAGACACTCACAATCAAGCCCAAGGACATGTACATGCGTGCCATTCTTCGCGATGGCCTAACGCCCACGACCCTCGAGCGCCGCCTCGCTGGTCTCGCCGAGCCTGAAAAGGCCCCCGAGCAAGTCAAGAACAACGCAGCAACCGGAGGTGAAGGTGGAATGCCATTGACGATCCTTTACGGCTCCAACAGCGGCACCTGCGAATCTCTGGCCCAGCGCGTAGCATCAGATGCCGTGTCTCATGGCTTCCATGCGACCAAGATCGACTGTCTGGACAGTGCCAACGGCAACCTGCCAACTGACCAACCTGTCGTCATCATCACGGCGTCCTACGAGGGCCAGCCTCCTGACAATGCCGGGCACTTTGTGGCATGGATCGAGGGCCAGGATAAAGACAAGGCGCCGCTCAAAGACGTGTCATATGCCGTCTTCGGTTGCGGTCACAAGGACTGGGTTCAGACTTTCCATCGCGTCCCCAAGCTAGTCGATGCTACCCTGGAGCAGCTCGGAGCGAAACGTCTTGCCGATGTTGGCCTCACGGACACGTCGACTGGCGAAGTGTTTACGAACTTCGAGTCCTGGGAGGACGACGTACTCTGGCCCGCGCTGACGAGCAAGTACAAGACGACCACCGTCCAAGACAGCAAGATCAAGAGTATGGATGTCGTTATCAGCAACCCCAGAACATCGGCTCTTCGTCAGGATGTCAAGGAGGCCACAGTCATCAAGACTGGGACGCTCACCAAGGGCGGTGACGCAAAGGGCATCAAGAAGCACATTGAGATCAAGATCCCGGATGATATGGTATACACCGCGGGAGACTACCTCGCCGTTCTTCCCATCAACCCGAAGGAGAGCGTGCACCGCGCGATGCGAAGATTCCACCTGGCCCGCGATGCACACCTCAGTATCAAGACCGATGGTCCCACGTCCCTTCCGGTCGATAGCTCGGTCCCTGCCCACGACATTCTGAGCTCATATGTCGAGCTCTCGCAGCCTGCCACAAGAAGAGTAAGCAAAAGACTTTCAGACTATAACCACTCAAAATCACAGTCTTGACTGACATTCTCCACAGAACATCCTCGCTCTTTGCGAATACGCCAAGGACGAGGATACCAAGGCTGAGCTGAGTCGACTTGCGGGCGATGACTACGCCAATGAGATCAGCAGCAAGCGGGTGTCCATTCTTGACTTGCTCGAACGCCACCCCTCGATCGATTTGCCCATCGGGGTCTTTTTGTCAATGTTGCCGCCGATGCGTGTCAGACAATAGTGAGTCGCTTTCCGTGTAGCCGTATCTCGCGGAGCAAAGCGTGTAATGACTAACATGGTTCAGCTCCATCTCCTCCTCGCCAATGGCCACTCCCAACCGCGTCACCCTTACCTTTTCTGTTCTCAACGAGCCTTCGCTCTCGGGACAGGGCCCTTACATCGGCGTAGCCTCCTCCTATCTCGATTCTCTTGCTGAAGGCGATTCCCTCCACGTAGCCGTCCGTCCGTCCCACGCCGCCTTCAGCCTCCCCACTGACGCCGAGAGAACGCCCATGATCTGTGTCGCCGCCGGCACCGGGCTTGCACCCTTCCGGGGCTTCATTCAGGAGCGCGCCACCATGATTGAAGCAGGCCGCACTCTCGCGCCCGCCCTGCTTTTCTTCGGCTGTCGCTCCCCTGAGCACGATGACCTGTACCGTGACGAGCTCGATAAATGGGAAGCTCTCGGCGCCGTTTCAGTGCGCCGCGCCTACAGCCGCGATTGCGACAAGAGCGAGGGCTGCAAACACGTGCAGGACCGCATGTGGCACGACCGCAAGGAGGTCCTTGAGCTTTGGGAGCAAGGCGCTAAGGGTTACGTCTGCGGCTCTCGGGGTGTCGCCGAGTCCGCCAAGGACACCATCATCAAGATCAAGATCGAGATGGAAAAGGCCAAGGGCGAGGACATGGACGAGGACAGCGCCAAGAAATGGTTCGAAGATTTGAGGAACATTCGTTACGTTACGGATGTCTTTGATTAAATAGCGATGAGCTGGCTCGTATGGTCTCGGTTAAGGTTGTCACTGATAGAATGGGGTTGAACTCTGAGCGTTCTGATGCTAAAATACACAATACCAGATAGAGCAACGATCTTTTTTCTACTTCACAGTATGAATGAATCACCAGTGGCATGTACGATCACACACCTATCCTTCCCATCCCCTCCCTTTTTGTCCCCTTAAATATTCCAATAGGCAATACCCAATCAAGGTCCGTCCGAACGTTCCTATCAATAAGCTTCGTGCGGCGGTTTACAGGCAACTACCTGGTTCCCACTTGCCAGAGGCTCAAGGAATAAGGCCCCTAGCAAGAAACTGGGAGCGTTAGAAACACAATTGTAAAGCACCTTGGTACATAGAAAAGAGGTCATACAAAACTATTACTATTAGAAGAGTGTAGGGTAGTTCAGGACTTATACGGTGCGGTGATCTAAGAGGAGAAACACCACAACCTACATAAGCAACACAAGATTCCTCACTGATTAGTGTATAGATTATCCTAATCAGAGCACAGATAGTTCTACTTTGAACGAGCAAAGCTCTAATTAGGACAATACGAACAATATGGGATGGGTACTGAGCGGGTTTCGCCCACTATATTGCTCCTGGTTTAAGTTCAGAGAACCATAACCCGCTGTCCTTGCTCTAAGTTTGAGCTACAACTACAGGGTGGTCACCCAGTGCAGCAAAGTCTTGCTATTGAACTCATTATCGACCCATGCATCATCCTGAATGCGTTTTGATCTTTCACACCAAGCTGCAGTCGAATTTTGCGAGTTTCCCCGCAAACTCTCCGCAAACTCCCCGCACGATGAGTCCGGTATCTGAATTGTTCCGAATAGATGACTTGTTTAGTTGGTCCATGACCCTACCGTTCTAATCAGTGCTCACTCTCTGTGCTGGCCAAGTGGCAATCTTATCAGAGATTGAAGGATTCTGATAGGCGGTGCCCAAAACCTAAAACTCACAGGTGGGAAGATCCGAGGCGGTACATCTGGTATCAGACACGGAAAGTAAAAAGAATTCTCAACCCCAACCGAGGTAACTAAAGGTAGAACTCTGTAACATGTACCGTATATAAGCCCATCATTAGCATAAAGTTTCACGGGTTTTAGAACCATTTCCTTATTTCCTCTCATGATGATTAGAAATACGACGATATATCACATGCCATCTTTGCTTTGGGTTCAAAGACCGAGGAGTCGGTTTCGGTATATGAAGTGTTCTTTTCCCCTCAACCACTCCGATAGTGACGAGTCAGTCGTCACGACCATCACACATTCGTCCTTATGTTACCTGCTAGAGCTATTATGGCTACAACCACTATTGAACTTTCAGGGCCTGGTGCCCGGGCTGTTCGTGGGCAACGCACTCTGCCCGCCATGATCGATGAAAGAGCTGCTCACGTGCCTGACCGGACATGTTTCTCAACACCTTATACTTCAGAGATTCGAGATGGTTGGAGAAAAGTGACGAACAAGGAGTTTGCCAATTCTATCAATTATCTTGCCCATGTGATTCTTGAGGCCTGCGGCACCCCGGCCCCCGGCACGTTTCCAACAATCGCTTACGTTGGACCCAATGACGTGAGATATTTTGTGCGTTATTCATCCGGATGTCTATTATGTTGAGGCTATACTAACTCGTCAATAGATCATGATCGTTGCCGCTGTCAAGGCAGGGTATAAGGTGAACGCCATGAGTGCATGCGACGTGTGATACACGAGTTGACGCAATCGCAGGCCCTATTTGTGTCTCCGAGAAATCCATTCGAGGCTCAAATGAATCTATTCAAAATGTCTGACTGCCGACTGGTGGCACGGCCCGCGTCACACCGATCAATCGTCGCGTCTTGGGTGCAGCATTGGAACATGAAGCAGCTTGAGATAGAGCCCCTGCATGATATCTTGTCAAAACCACAGGTCACCAACGTCCCTTTTACAAAGAATGCAGCCCAGGCCGAATGGGATCCCTTTGTTGTCCTTCATACCAGCGGCAGCACGGGACTTCCGAAACCTATTGTAATCAAACACGGGTCTGTTGCTCTATCGGACCGCGTTCATTCACTGCCGGAGTGGAACGGAACGTTGCCTCTGGTCCAGGTAACTCATGCCCTCACAACAAAACATTTTATCCCGCGTGAGTAGCAAAGATTCTGGCAAGAAAGTCTAGCTCTTGTGGCTGATCATTCTAGAACCCATGTTCCACGCTGGCGGTGTTCTCGGATTCATAGGCACAATGGCCATTGGTGGCAAAGAGGCTGTGTTCTCCCTTCCAGATCGCCCATTGACAGCCGACCTCTCCATTGAAGTCATTCAAGCGACCGGCTCAAACAGTGCTATGTTGCCTCCGTCAATCTTAGAAGAAATGAGCCGGCGTCCTGAGCATATCGCAGTATTGAAACAACTCAGCTTCCTTGCGTTTGGGGGAGGTAAGAAACTTGATGATTTTGAGTTTATAAACTGCATCTATAAACAGACATGGATACTGATCTTGTTGAAGGTCCTCTGAATAAGGAGGCTGGCGACATTCTATATAAACAAGGTGTACAGCTGGTCAACATTATCGGTGCCACAGAGTTTGTTTACCCTTGTAACTATGGCCAGGAAATCGCGAGGCTAATAGTCGCAGAACTGCGCCCATATGCCTTTATCATCAGAAGAACCTGGAGCTTTGGCAATACTTCATTTACAACGAAGAGCTGTCTGGAGTTGAGTTCCGCAAGGCAACTACAGACGATGATGTTTACGAAATGGTCATAACTAGGAAGTCAAGGCAGTTGCCTGTCCAGGGTGTGTTCTACACGTTCCCGCACAAGGAAGAGTACAATACTAGCGATTTGTATCAACCACACCCGACACTGCCTCATCACTGGAAGTTTCACGGCCGCTCGGACAATATCATCAACCTATCAAACGGCGAGAAGCTCAATCCTATCACGATGGAAGACATCATTTGTAGAAATCCGGCGGTCAAAGCCGCTGTAATTGTAGGAACTCAGAAATTCCAGCCAGCCTTGATTATTGAGCCGTCTGTCTACCCCAGGTCCGAGGAGGAGATTGATGATCTCATTGAACGTATCATGCCACAAGTTGCAGAGGCAAACGCAGTTGCTGGTAAGTACATGTTAACCGGAATGAAGCGCCATCATGTTTTCACAAAAGATTTTCTCCGTTGATCCCAAGGATACAAGCTGACAGAGTACACAAAAGCAACTCACGCCCGAATTGTAAGGCACTTGATCGCTGTATCCAAGCCAGGAAAGCCGTTCCTCATGGCCGACAAGGGAACCCTCAAGAGGTCGGCGACTATACAGCTCTATGCCGAGGAGATCGAAGATCTCTATGCCAACCCCAGGGGTGTTCCTCTTGCCAAGGCTCCGCGCCTCAATGTCAGTTCTCAGGCCGCCCTCAGTAAGTCCATTGAGGAACTGCTTCGGAAACATCTTGGCGTGCCTCACTTGGAGCCCGACACCGATTTCTTTGCCGCAGGAATGGATTCCTTGCAGATTATCTCCGCTGCGCGGTTCATCACGGCCAGTCTCCGTGCGACGAACAATACTTACAGTGGCGTGACAATCGAAGCTCGCGACATCTACAACAATGCTAGCCCCAATCAGCTTGCCAGCCACATCCTTCAAACTGTTGGCAGTGGAAATGCAAATGACCTCGCAGATGCTAAAATCCGGACCCAGGCGGCGATGGAAGAGCTTTACAGAAAGATGACGAAGGATTTGGTTCATGCCACACCAGCTCGTCCCGAGCCAGCCAAGGATCAGCAGACTGTCATTCTCACTGGCTCGACAGGCAACATGGGCTGCTACCTGCTTGATGAAATGATTCGCAACCCTTCCATCAAGAAGGTCATCTGCTTCAATAGATCCAACGACGGCGGCGCGGGGAAGCAGGCAAAGGCGATGGATGAACGCGGCCTGCAACAACCAGAGAAGAGCGGCAAAGTCGAATTCTTCCGCACCAGCCTGTCTCAGCCACGAATGGGACTCTCTCAGGAAGTGTACTCCCGCTTGCTCAAGGAGGCCGATCGCATCGTTCACAACGCGTGGGCGGTGAACTTCAATATGCCTCTCGAAGCCTTCGAACCCCACGTCAAAGGAGTTCGCAACCTTGCGGACTTCGCTGCCACGGCTGATAAGCGTGTCGTCATGGTGTTTGTGTCCTCCGTCGGCTCGACTGCCATGTGGGATCCACGCCAGGGCCCAGTTCCCGAGACCTCCTTGCGTGACCTTTCCCTGGCGGGCGCACATGTAGCCTATGGCCAAAGCAAGCTGGTCTCGAGCTTAATTCTTGAGGATGCTGCCAAGGTTGGAGACTTCCCTCTCGCCATCGTGCGCGTGGGACAGATTGCGGGGCCGCTTGGGCGGGCTGGCGCTTGGAGTCGCCAGGAATGGCTTCCGTCCATCGTTGCGAGCAGCCTCGTCTTGAAAGCATTGCCCAAGAACCTTTCATATATGAATTCGACCGCGTGGGTTCCCGTTGAGACGATGTCGAAAATGGTCTTGGACATTGCCGGCCTCACAGAAGAGTCGAGAGACTATCATGAGGGGTATTTCAACGGCTGCAATCCATCCGTCACAACTTTCGACAAGCTAGCCCCTTCGATTCAGCAGTATTACGGAAAGACCCGCATCCCCGAGCTCATCAGCTTCAAAGATTGGGTCGATAGGCTTGAAGCGAGCGGCACTTCTAAGGACGCACTTGGTGCCGGTCGCAACCCTGGGTTGAAAC
Organism: Colletotrichum graminicola M1.001; assembly: GCF_000149035.1. Lineage (NCBI taxonomy): Eukaryota > Fungi > Ascomycota > Sordariomycetes > Glomerellales > Glomerellaceae > Colletotrichum > Colletotrichum graminicola. Next base: position 313,974 of record NW_007361047.1, read on the forward strand.
TTATTGACTTTTATCGGCGTAATGCAGCTCCTGACGATAAAGTCACGAATTCGAAAGTTTACGAAACTCGGAGAACACTTTCTTGCAGTCCCGCACTGCGCTCGGTCAAGTCTACTACCCCTGAATTGATGGTTCACTGGTGCAAACAATGGGGATATGAAAGCTCTTCCCCTCGTGTTGGTCGTCTATAGAGGGTTAGGGAACTTGATAAATTGATTTGTCAAAAGATGTGACAGCTTTGTACGCGCAAGTTATACAAAACTTTTGAGAAACAAGGAGCTTTGAAGAAAAAGCCATAGGCATTGATGCTTTTATGTCAGATTTATATGTCCAAAAATGATTTACTGCGTAATGAGTCCTCACATCCTAGGGGCTAGCAGAGGCATGGCCGTGAACCTGCAGAAAAAATGGTTGATGTATTAATTTGGACATCAACTTAATCTCTCATATAGTTGGTATCATCATTACTTTGGATGTGATTTCCGATCCTTGGACCTATTTATATCGCGAACACCCGTACACGGTCATCAATTATCTGTCTGTAAAGCTTTAAGCAGTGGTTTATTGTACTTGGACAGGTCACTTTTACTTCTTCTAATTAGAGGCTGATCCATCTTGACATCCGAGTACGAGTAAGATGCTTAGCTTCATCGATAAGGACGAGATCAAGAAACTTCTGCATCATGCCATAAGTCGAGCTCTCAAGAGCACTGAAGACTCAAGAGTGGGTGAAGCTAGTGTGCTCACCAATCAAGACGGTTCTGAACCCCCATTGCCAGAAATCCCGCAAGTCCAACTGGTGCCGAGAAGCGATGGGAGCGGCAAAAGCACCGGCGTGGTGTTCATCATTCCCCCAGAAATGGCTCCCGTAGTTACCGTCTACACCCCGTCGATTTATCATAGCTCGCTGGACGTAAGCGATGTACTCCTCGGAGGCATTGAACAGCAGACTACCGCGTCCGCATGAGGGGTGTAAGAAGTTAGCATGAGTCCGGAGTTAGTTCCATTGATGGTATAAGATGGGTAGCAGATCTGACGGATACTGCGGATGTCAGTCCGGCCGCAGCCATGAAGCATAAGATGATCTATTAGGTGTTTCGAGAAACGAGTTCTATTTTGCATGGAGACTTTGACCGCAAGGGGCAAAACAGTTCGCCATGTTGACTCTCGAGCTTGTTACGGAGACAGCAAGAAGGGATAATTGAGACGATAACGATGAAGTCGGCTTGGATGTTTTCTCCTGTTTTATACCGATTGCCAGGTGCGCTACTCGAAACCGGTGGGATTGATTCTTTCACAAAGCTCAGTCAAGTGAAGCTTTCGACAAGCACCTTGGTGGATATGACGATCTTCCTAGGAGGCGACCCCGAGGTCGCAATTTTGTCGAGGTTTCGTTATTAGGCAGTCGTTTATTAACAAGACCCTCCACTCCGCTGCCACTGCTATTAGAACGCGGACTTTTGACCTGACGAGGGCGGAGGCCGCTAGCAATGCGGAGATGCTAACCGCGCAGATGCCATTATCTGGGGTTCAAAGTCCTCACTTCACGTCGAGCCTTATCGTCGATGCCTTGGCGGGGGGTGGGCGGTGGACGGCGCATGTTCCTAGTCTTATTATTGCCTCAGTATCGGAACCACGGATAACACGGCACCAGAAAATAGACTATCGGGTATCCCTTTCAGAATCTTTATCACAGGCCTTCAGTAGCATCCTGCGAAACTGTATAGAGGTTGCCATCTTGTTTTGACAAACAATGAATGTCCAAAGAAAGGCGAAAATGAACTAATTGGGCATAAGGCATTTGCTCCAGCGCAGTGTGACTCTGAAAAATAGAAAGAAAAAAAAACGGAGGCATAACCAGAGGCCCTATTAGGCAGGTCAAAAGCGTTTACTAATATCTTGAAAGCCTCTAGCCCCCGAAGTACTTTTTGGCGCCACAAAGTGGAAACTACTCAACGGATGCCTTGAGCCTTTTCTCGGTTTTACGGGTTATTGAAGCCATATCGCGATTGTTTCTTCGCTGGCCGGGAATCCAGGCTTGGTAACCGTGGCGCGCGGCTTAATTGTGTCAAGCCTTCTCCAAGGAAAGAAATCAGGGTACAACAAGTCCAGTTCTCTTGGCCAGAGATAGTTTGTCTGCATATTTGGCAATTGTGCGCCAGAGGCTTGACAATGCATTGTCGGTCAACAATGCTTTCACAACAGGGCGAAATACTTCATCCAGGTATTGCCACCAAACGCCTTCAAAACCGCGCAGTTCTTCGCAGCAACCGCACTGATGAAGTGAAAGAAAGAGCTTGATGCGTTCTTTCGCAGTTGCGCGCCTAGAAACTTCCACTAAATAACTTTCTTGCTGTAGTCTGGAAGAGAGACGCCATGGCGATTTCTCTAGATAGCGCAATCCACTGATAGCCATTGGGCAATACAAGCGAAAGAAAGTGGGAACCTGGGAAATGTATTTAACTTGCCTCCCACATACCGAGATACGTCGCCATGTCTGTGGAGAGAATTCGAGGGATTTTTATCGACACGTCATCGGATTTAGACTTTGCGTGGACCACTCTGTTGAACAAGAAGCTGAGAAAAAACGATAATATGAAAAGGCAAGCCCGAATTTGAGGAAAAAGCAATGCGGGGTTCCTTCTTTTTCTTCATTTCTTATCTGGAACTTCTCCGTGCAGGTTTAAAAGGAGCTATCTATCCGTATATTTCTCTGAAACTTGGCCCTGTGCCAGCTCCAATGACTTTTTCGCCCCGTGTAGATCCAATTTAGGAGGATCGACAACGATAACAACAACAATGCGCGAGATGGAATTAAAACCATTCCATGTCACGCACAATACCTACTCATACTGTGTTTTTCCGACTGTGTATACCTGTGCGACCTGAAGAAGGACCGCCTTGGATAACTCCTCAGGTCTCCCTCTGGGCAATGATATACATGGCCCTAAACCCAAAGCTGGGTTATGCTCCAGCACCCAAAAAGTCTTGGAAGTCGGAAAGTAAGCAAAGGTCGTCGTCCATTTTCAATGTCTGAGCTGTATTCGTTTACACGCGACAGCAATAGCGCGAGAACCAACAAAGAATGAGACACGGCCATGCACCAGCACCAGGTGGGTGACACCGGGCCATGTTTGTGGGCTCCCGAGCCATGCGAGGTCGCAGCCGAAAGCGACGCTAGGTAATCTGGTTTTCTAGGTCCTTTCAGGTAGGTACCTATGTTGTTCCGCACGGTCCGTCAAGCCTTGTTGGATCCATGCCGAGATACTGGGGGGAAGGGGGACATGCCAATACATTCTTGACCTAGTTCTGCCAAGGAAGGGATACCTATGATAGTACAAAAGAAAGAATAGCAGAGTCGAACATTTTCCAGGCCTTCGTACGCTGCTCATGCTGCTCAAGGAGACTACACATATTAAGCGCCGTCATCATAGGCCACTCGGGCACCGCCTCTCTCTAGAGGTATGAGTGTTTTTGATTCGTGTGCAAGTACGGATACTAGTGTAGTTTAGGTATTAGCCCGTAGGCGCCCCCCTTTCTCCGCTGTTATGTCGCAGTTCATGCCATGCTTGACCAGGGGGGGGGGGGGGGGAACTAAACACTTTAATTAGACTACCATATTGCTAGGAGCACTGTATCGTGATCTCAATCGTCGCAAATAGGCGGGGAGCTCACAGGGGTTTGCCAATCAGTTTTCTAAAACAGTCTGGGAGCCACGTCCAGTCTTAGTTTGCTGAGCCAATCTGAAAGGCGTAAATCGACATCAAGCAGGAACTCCCGTGCCGATCGTGATTGGGTTTACAATTCGCGCCTAGCCTGCTGCAAGGTTGGTCATAGGATGATGTGGTTTTGGGCATAATACTAGATGTATAAATTTGTACAACTCTTTTTTGGATCTGGTTAAACAGAGTTCTCTCATAAAGTCCAGTTGGGGACACTAATGCCAAATGCATAGGCATCATCAGGGTATGTCCAAACGGGACATCGTTATAATCGCGACCAGAAGCCGCAGCTCTCGATTTGCCGCTCTGAATGGTTAAAAACCGGGGAACCTTCCCAATTCCTGCTTTTGGCGTTGCCGCCTCCAAGCTCTGATTCTAACTTCACGTTTGTTGCTTAACAATGGTGAGCCTGCTACGCAATCTTAGCTTCCCTAGCAGGGTTGTAGCCCGATCCCAGACCCCTGTTGGGGTAGTCGAGCCAGGAGAGAGAGGCTTAATGGTAGTGGCGCGTTTCGGCCCTGGGATAATACCGTCACTAGTGGTACCTGAAGCCGCTTTTAAAGAGGGTCGGTCATGTGGCACAGCAGATTGGTTGACGAGTAGGACCCAGCAAGTCGCGAAAAGTCAAAATGCATCACGGCTGCACACAGTAGACATACCTATACGAGGCATGACGACCTAATCACAGCCGCTAGCATTCTTGCTGCTGTCAGGTGAATAAGCAAGTTGGGCTTAGAATGCAGCCATGTGAATGGTTCTCTGGGTGGCGCAAACTCTGGCAATCTCGGGAAGATCGCGATGAACCAACTTCAATGACAAGGCCAAGAAGCTTACGGGAGTTGTCCGGCAAGACGACAACAGGGATCGGGACCCACCGAACGGTGAAACGGAACGGGGACGGTAATTACACAGGCCAAACTGGGAAGAGGGTTACATCCATCAACCAGGAACATTTCAATAAAACACCTGCTTGTTCGCCATGCGCCCCCGGCCACTGGATCTCTCTTTTCCTTTCCGGTCCCAAGATCTACGGTTTTCCTGTGCGATCCCGGCCGGCCTGTCGTTCTTTTGATCAACCAACTCACGCTCTTTAGGTCGACGAACGACCATCTCTCACCCAGCCCGCTCTTTTCAACTCATCGCACGCGGTTATCGTGGACTTGAAAACGCCAAGATGCCTGTTAGACTTGCAGAGAGCCCCCACGCGACTTCCACCATTCCGGCCGTGCCCTTGACGACCACTTTCACGGCACCCGCACAATGCACCGAGAACCATTTGACCATGCTGGTCGGCGCCTTCGAGAAGATCTGGATCAATGAGCCGGTTCCCCTACCCAACCACACCATCTCATCATGCTACCCGACGGAATGGCTTGACGGGTACGCGTCCGTCATATCGAGTTCCAGCTCCGTCGCCCCCTACATGAGCCCGTTGGTGTGCCCGGACGGTTGGAACACCGAGACCAGTACCTGGACGGACGGCTACATTGCTTGCTGCGCATCGTATGTTATGCCTCTCGTCCAACATCTCGATCGATGATGAGGCCGGTATACTAACACGACAGGGAAACAGAGGCTTCACTTTCGCTGGGCCCTCCTCGGCTATTGACACCGACCGCCCCGCCTATGGCGGCACGTGTTACAGCAACTTTGAGCTCGGCAAGACGGCCACTGTCACCGTCTACAACAACCACATGCTGTCGACGACGATCGCGTGGGCGGCCTCGACGACACCTGCGCAGGCTTACGCGCACCCCATCGACGGCATTGCGGCCGACTACACGCCGACCGCGACCAGAAGCAAGACCAGCACCAAAACGGGGGCTGGTGCCGCCCAGACGGGCGTAAACGCTGCGTCGCAACGGGGAGGCAACTCGAGGGCGGCCTTCATGGTCGGCTTTCTGCTCGCAAGTCTAGTTGCGTGGTAGGTTCAACGAGCGACAATAAACATGTTAATGTTACGACTCCAAGCCCCTGCTATGTCATGAAATCGCCAGGAGTATACATGTTTTTCGGGGCCAGCCGCCTCCCGACTTTGGTGGGCTTTCACTTCATATAAACCATTATTAGGGAAACATACATTTTTTTTTTTTACAAACTCGGGTACTCGCTTATGGCTGTTTATTCACCCCCAATACCCTTAGTTCTTAGTCGCAGCTTTTGCATCATCAGATCGACACTTTGTCGATTTAGCCGCTGTATTATGCATAGGACAAATGACAGTGATTTGCAACGGCTTTCTAGTGCAGCGCCCCACCATCTTGCTAATTCTGTTGATTGGGATATTAACCAGATATACCATGGCAGCACGCAACTGTGCGGCTGGCCGCTCATCGAATTTTTGCCGAGGCTACGCTGATAATCATATCGAGAGTGCATATCATCAAGTGAACTCTCAAAGTCCATCTGCCAACTGCCAGTGAGAGACGTAAACCAGACTGAGTCCCCGGCTTTCTGATGGCGCTATGCGACCTCACGGCGTCAGCGTCGCGCTGTGCAAAAGGTAGGTGACTAAATCTACTTGAACGTGACATTCGCTTCATGATAGGCCAGCGATTAATACTTTGTAAGCTTTTCAGGGCAGTGACTCGCTAGACGACTGCATTGTAAACCTGTTCTGTGTTATCATTATCTCTGAGAGACTTTGCCCTTGCCGGGGGCCTGACATGATCACCCTAGCGGCTTTTCAAAGCACGAGAATGTTATCTCTCGCCTCAGGTCCCCCACTCACCCCTCTCACCGTAAAGGTAGCACCGCTAGCAAGTCCGATGGCATGGTTTGTCTGTTGATTCAACAAAACACAACACAGCCCACGGTGATGCTTTGTCTTGTTGTATAGAATTACCTCAGACGCAGCTCCACAAAAAGAAATCTAGTCGGCCTTTAGGCGGGCCTGATCGGCTGCGCCGATATCAGGGCGATATCGCCTGTACTCCAAAATACATAGGGTCAGGGTTAACAAGAGTTTAATGCAAGGTCAAGGGTTAATTTGATGAATGTACTGCTAGGACCCCTGCTATAGCCGGCGACAGCTGTACCCTACTGTTGCCTACTGCTATCTACTGTTGCTAACGCCTGCCTACTGTTGCCTGTTATTACTAGCGCCTACCTACTTGTAATAGGCAACTATAGGTAGGCAGGCGCTAGTAACAGTACGTAGCAGTAGGTAACAGTAGGTAACAGTAGGTAACAGAAGGTAACAGAAGGTAGCAGGTAGCTATATAGGTCCTCAACTCCTTTTATAAAGTTTGACCTAAGTCTAGAGGCTAGTAATAATTTATATAGGGAAATGAGGGTTTTTTGTACATCTACTAATAAGAAAGTTATATTTCCTAGCAGTACGTCGCCTATACTGACATAATTAGAGTTCTATAATATAGATCTAAAATCATAATATACCCTCCTGTTTTTAGCCCAGTGCGGCACGATTTGAGTTTTTTAGTACTTGTGGCTGGTGCTTCGTCTGCGATATCGGTCCATATTGGCGGTGTCAAGTGATATTGGCGATGCCGATCAGGCCCTAAGCATCAAAAGACGTCAAGTTTTTTTGGGGGGGGGGGGGGGGGGGGCAATTAAGAGATCAGACAGCTTCATAGAAGGGCTCGGAATTCTGCGCCCTCCCGATCGATAGCCGACACCCCTGTCATGCGGGCTCAGTGCGGAGTGAGTGTCTGGTACCGAAACATCCGTAGAGGCCAAACCTTATTCAAATCCTCCTAGGCAACCAATAGCTTACGGTCTTTTCCATCCAAGGATTAGAACTAGGATGTCATTGAAAAAATTACCCGATATGACAAGATGGGCTCCGGATTGTGGACCTTCTACTGCAGGAACCAATGAACCTTATGTCTGTGTATCCCATCTCAACTGTATACAATGTTTCAGTCTGGTCCGTGGCAGCGCAGCTGCAGTTTCGTTTCATATTCAGAGGACCAGGAATCGGACTAGTGTGTGATTGCTTTCGGTGCATATTCGGATTCGCACTCGGACATAACGACAGATCGTGTGACGTACATGAAAGTGGGAGAGTTGACGACTCTCGAGGTGAAGGAGTTGTTCCTTGAGCCGACTCAATGGGAGATCTGGATTCAGATCTAGATTTCTTCATGGCAAGGTTAACTAGCATGGTGAGTGTGCAAACAATGAACAAGAATTTCTAAGCATTTCAAGAGGGGAAAAAAAAAATGTAAAGAAAGTCCACACTCCAGCAGAGCAGGCAGTCGTGTCTCATTATCAGTAGTCCGGTACTGTTACATATCAATCCTTGAAAGACCCATTCCGCCCAAAACCTTAGAATATGTGCAAACGATTTAAGCGGTTTACTCCTCATCTTCCTCCTCATCGGCCATCTCGGTGTCCTCGGCAGCGCGCTTCACCATGCGCTTGAACTGGCGCTCAGTCTCGCTGATGGCGCGGGCCAAGTTGCGGCGAGCGGCGGCTGCTGTGTTGCCAGCCTGGGCCATCTGGACGGGGACAATGCCACCGAAGGGGCCGGCGCGGGCAGCGTTCTGGCAACGGACCAAGCAAACGTTGGACTGGCCGGCGACGGTACCAGTGCAAGTCTGGTCCGCGGGGATCTGGGCCTTGAGGGGGAAGTCGGTCATGGCACCAGCCTGTTCCATGTTAGCACGTTTTTCTGTCATGTTTGAGAAGCAAAGAAAGACACTTACGCGGTTGCGCGAGTTCTGGCCGGGGACAGTGACGGGAACGTCGACGTTGGTCCAGCTAGCACCGGTGGCGTCGGAGTTGATCATGCAGTCGTAGGGGCCACCACCGTCGGCGTTGACCTGGTGGACAGTCATCTCGAGGGTGCTGCCGGGGGTGACCTGGGGAAGCATGTCGCCAGTCATGGCCATGATGGACTTGGTGCCGGCCTCGAGATCGTTCTCGCCGCCGCCGGTGGTCTGGCCGAAGGTGTCGGCGTTGGGGCCCTTGAAGCGAGTGGAATCAGTCTGGAAGGGCCTGGCGCGAGTGCCGTCACGGGGAGTGCTGGGATCGACACCAAGGGCCATGCCGGAGCCGCCGGCGGGGCCGACAGCGCCAATGATGGCACCGTGTCCAGCCACCAGGTTGGCGGCGGCGATGATGGTAGCGGCAGCAACGGTTCTGAGAGACATCTTGACTGTTGTATAAATGATAGGGCTCCTAACCAGAGGAGTTGTAACGAGTAGTATCCTGCCGGAGGAAAGAAGGTAAACTCAAAGAGAGAAGAGACTGTTGGAAGCTGGAGCTGTTGTTGCTGATGATGAGAAGAGATGAGAATAGGTTGGGGACTATCGGCCGCTTTTGTACTCGAGACTTTCGCCATTTCGAAGCCCTTCAACTGCGCAAAAGCCATACTCGGGCAATCATGACGGCAACCAGGATAGCCGCATCAAGCATTGCAGACACGTTCCACCGTCCGGTACACCTCCCCAGCCTCCAGCTCAATTTCATTCAAGCTCGTAAGAAGTAGCTCAACCCCAAGCATATTCGTTTGGAATCTAGGCCAGAAAAGATGAGGCCAAACACGGGCGAGTACAACCGCATGTCGTGAGGGAGACTGGTTCGAAACTGTGCCTTAACCCACGAGGAATCGTCCAAGAAGGAAGCAGGGGTAGCGAGCCTTGCCTCAGAACCAATCGCATCCCGGCCGCCCAACCCTCTCTTTCCCACTCGATGGAAGAAAGGGTTAAGGGTTTGGAAAACACAGTCGCAGATCGGGAAACGTTTTGGTGTCGCATCCTGGGAGTTGAAGATGTTCCAAGTTCTGCGCCACGTCCGTATCTGGTACCCACCTCTCGAGATGAGAGCATGCAACAAAGCCCACCCACAGACCAAACACCCTTCCTCTCCCCTTCGTTGGATCGATGAAATGGGAGGCCATGCGAGGGGACCTAGGGAAGAATGACCCGGGGTGGTGTGATATGACAGCAGTCAGTCAGTCCCCTGCATCGCCGCTGTTTAACAATTGGCGCTCGGCTGTTTCTGCACGTTCGTCCTTTGGAAAGGCTCTTGAGTGGGCGATGGGCTGAGAGACCGGGGGTTAAGTGAGATGCAGAGGGCTTCATATTGGCCATCATCTCAATCCTGAAACCAGGAAGCCCTTTGAATTGTTACATTCTTCGACGGCCAACGGCAGTGAATACGCCTAGTAGCAAGTTGAGATGTCATGTTGTTCAGTCTGTGCAGTTTTACGGTCGCCGCGGCTGCGGCTCAGCACCTGTATGTTTATGTTTTGCGAATGAGGATACCCGATCTGGACGTGGGCAGACCACGGCCGCTGAAGAGGCTGACTCCTTGCGGCATGCAGCCATGGCAAGCCAAGCATCCCTTACACCTGACGGAAGCTAGCGCTTAGTGCCAGGCGCTCCAGGGCAGGCTTCGACACTCCCTCCTCCTCCTTGTCGCTGGCGGCGACCATTTTCTTCCCATTGGACCGGTAGAAAAGCGTGACTGGACAACCCAGGTAATATAGTGGAGGGAGGCGAGGAGGTAGCAGCCGGGATCCGAGGGTAGAAGGGGTGGAGGAACAGGGGACCAAGAGCAAACATCAAGTCCATGTTCCAAGGCAGGAGAGGCTGGTTCCGCCTGGGGGTGTCTTGGCCGCCTAGCATCGCAGACCACCTCGTATAGGGTTTGCGCATCGTTTCGCGGATCCCGTCATCTATCTCTGGGCATGATCCCTGGGGCAAATGCATGAGCTGCTGGTGGTCTTCAGGTGCCTCGATGCGCCACCAGGCGTTTCTTGGTGTTGCGGACCACTGTCTGACGACCCCCGGCATGAAGCAACACCGGGCAGGATGTGCCATGTCGCTGGTTCCGTTCTGGTACTCAGCGACCTGGAGACTGAGGACCGAGAAACCTGAACAGGGACCGTCGGTTGGCTGCTGTCCCGATAAGACATGGCAGTTTTAGACGGACTGACAAAGTGCGGAAGAGGGGGGGGGGGGGGAGGGTTACGCTTGGACCCTGGGGGAGATGACCAAACGACGCAGCTGCAGCCGTTCCTTGGTGAAGGGGGCGACATTTGACTCGTTGAGCGAAATCCGAATCCTCCGCGACGGGCTTGACTCCACCCGAGTGGAAGCGCGAAGATAGATTAAGCTTATGTGTGTGGGTGTGTGTTCGTTAGTGTTGGGAAGACGAGTGTAATAGCGGGGGGATCTCTGCCCAAGGATGTTCGCATAGGAGAGCACAGGACAACAGAAGGCGCCCATTGGCTATCCTGGTTCGTGTGAGCTCGCCTCTACATATGCAATGAAGCCTAGGCTATCCGAGTCCTCGAATGGCCTAGTGTTGCGTAGCCTATGATATCCGGCCATCATACGGCTCAGGAGACTATTGTTATCATCTTGCCTAGTAGTCGTCAGCACAAGCACCTTTGACACTGACTCTGGCCAAGTCTCGACCCGGCATGATGGCAAATAGCAGAGCGCTTGTGCAGGCTTACCACGCCGCCAAGGCCTCCGTTTCCTACTTTCTGTGAGTTTGCTTCCGCTTCGAGGCCGGGAACCGACGGCCCTTCCCCCCTCCCTCCCCGGCCGATCCCGCCGGGCAGAGTTCCGTGAAACCCAGCTGGGTAGGGTATTGTATATTGTGATGTAATGTTGTGTGATGTGGTGTGGCGTGGGCAACCGTCACCACCAAGATTCGCCTGCCAGGCCTTGAGACACAATGATTTGCATTTCCGCGACCACGATGCTTGCTAGAGATCAACCGCCCTCTCCAAACCAATCAAGACAAAGCTCTCTCGAACTTCCAGTGTCAAGGGTGAAGGGTCCGCCCGCGCTCAATAAGCCACGCGCGAGTCGCCAGGCCGGAAAGCTGCAAAGGACCTGCGGCGCCCTTGAAGCTAGGACGCTGCAAGCAAGTTTGATGTGCGCTGCCAAGAATATGCCAAGGAAACCCAAAACCGCGCTACCCAGAGCCTCGATTCCGTTTCTCAAACAGAGCCCCAAAAAGGGAGAGGTGGTGTGGGCAGCAACGCCATCACACACAGGAATTGCGGACTGCGTACAGTTTGCCGTCGCCCTTTAGAGTTGCATGACTTTGCTACCAATATGGAAGGGCAGAGCGAAGTAGGGCTGGTCATGGACGGACTGCCGAATCACACATGGAGAAGCTAGAGTGTGTGGGTGGGAGCAATCTGTTTCCGAGCCGCTCCGAGTGGCTCTAGACCGTGGGTTCTATGCACCCGGAAAGGGATGAATCAAGCTTGCCTCGCTATGAACCTCCCGTCATTTTCGAATGGTGGCGGTACAAGGCTACGGCTACTCCTCAGTCACCTGCAATAAGAGAGTATCTCTTGAAGCTTGTTTTCGACATTTGACAGTTGAGATTATTGAACCAGTCATCTAGGAGCTGCTCCTGAGTCAAAACCATTATCAGATAGACAGTATGTGTGGAATGCTATCGCATACATTCATCACATCATCTGACACTCATGATGAGACGCTGGATTCGCTTAACCGATGGTTTATTTCGAAAGGGCATATCGTTCTGTTGGCTTGCGCCGTCGCAACTCTCGCCCAGTCCCGGCAATTTCATCACCATCGTTGAGATGCTGCTCTCAATGCTTGTCGCCAGCCCATCTTCTTCAAAGTTCCATGGGACGGCCGTTTCAGTTCCCAAGCCCGTCCTCACCAACTTCACTCTGTCTTCGCCTCTCGACGAGATCCTCGTTCGGCCGTCTTGAGACGCTCGGTATCGACATCCCGACCCCCAACGTTAAGATCATCGTCGTCTTGGTCGCGTCGGTTAGTACGTTCCGACGGAACTCCATTCGTCTCTTCTCTCCATTATGGAATAGCGCTTCATTGTACCAGTGACCCGCTCCAACGTAGATGCTCGTCTTGCCACCGCAAATCCTGCACTAGGGCACCTTGCTCTTATCTACCAGATCTTCAGATACCAGAACTAGAAACGCCTGCTCATCCTCCAATAAGGGCACGGAGAAGATCATGGCTTTGAGGCAGGAACTGACCTGGCACTGGAAAACGGAGTATGAGCCTCGGGGCATTGGGAGCTTGTCCGGAGGCAGCCCGTTGGCGACGAACAGGCCGTCGGTGTTGGAAGTTCCGACGTTTGCGTTCGCCCCAAACCTCTCAACCCACGCGATAGGAGTGTCATACGTTTTGGACCTCTGATGTGATCTGACCCTACCCAGCTGCGTGAAGAAGCAGCTCTGGAGAACCTGCTCCGTCACGCCAGCCATTGAAGCTGAGAAACACTGAACAAGGTTTACTCCCCATACTTGGGGAATCCCGGGAAGCGCTTGACGAACAGGTCGGATGAAGTGTAACTCAGCCCGTCAGAAGCCGATAGCGCGGCACCGGCGTTGGTAATGGTTGTTGTCGAGGTTCTCGGCCAATCTCTTGTCTTTTCCAGCGAGCCGCATTGGATCAGCGGTGGGCTTTGTGCCCCTACGGGCGGAGCCGCTGCCGGACATATCCATGCACGCGGGGTGGAGGCCAGGGCCTCCTGGTAGATGATGTGATGTGCGTCGGTGAAGCCGTTGAAAGTTACACTACATTGGTGATTTGTGTATCCTCGTTGTGCTTGAGCCCATCCGCGACCGCGTTGACCGTAACAGCCGCGGCGTCTTGAGCCGGATATCCGTGCAGGCCTGTAGAGATCCCGCAGAAGGTCACAATATTTCTGCCATCGGGAGTTTCTCCAATGTCTCGGTTGCATACAGCACGCTGGTATAGCACTCGTCCCGCAGTCAGGGGCCACCCTAGGAGTAGATCACGTTGTCTATGCAACAATGCTAGGGCTGGAAGCACCCGAGGCCTTGCCCATTCGTGGTATTCGTGATGGCTGCGCTGTCATAGAGAGTCGTGATGTCACACTCAAAGGGTAACTCTAATATCTTTGGAGTTTTCCCGTTTAATCGTGCTTATTGGCCGGATGGTACCGCCAGACTCGGAAAGTCGATTTGACGACTGCTGCTGTAAGGCCGAATCTGGCTGGCTCGAAATACGTTCCGGAAGCTGGGGCTCTGGCTGCCGTAACTAGAAGAGTTGCTGAAATAGTTGCAACTGGCTTGCGGGATTGTCGTTCTCTAGCTGGTCTTTGACGTGCTGGTAGTAGCCATGACCGTTTTTCTGAGTTGCTCCGTGCCCCTACTCCGGTTTATTGAGTAAGCGAAACAGAAATCTGGTTAATAGATTGGGCATTAGGAAAGATGGCTCAAGAAAAAGTGAAGCAATACTCGAAATCAACTACCACGATGGTCTTTCATCAACTGCATCAACAGATTCACGCTTCCAGGCCACTAATTATAATCCTTGTTTCAATATTGCGGTTCCAGAATTGAAAATTCTACCTGTTTTCTTCTGTTTTCCATCTTATTGATGGATATAGTCGCTCTGGACCACCATGAGCGGTCTAGTGCATTTCACTCGGTGCGTGCGTAATACCACAATACGTAAAAAGCTGATACGCAGCACCTGTAATCTATGCTATGTTTCAATCACTTAGTGCGGCATGTAATACCTGATAATGCAGAGCAACTGCCGAATCGGATTTCACTTCAACTATGGCGCGAACGACCTATGGGCACTAGAACGTTGGAGACAACAGAGTTGATACTGGGCTGTGCTTTGATGTACCGACGATGACGATACTGTTGAACAAGGTCAAGCATGTTTGCGGCGAAACACACGACGAGGATATGACTGGCGTATCAACGGTGATGTCTCTGTCGAATCCACCTCGAAGGTCGGGCAACTTCGCGACCAGGCGAGTAAGCGGCGACAATGGTACTTTTTCCATTCTATTTGGTTCTCAAGTGTTGACAGCACGCCTATATCTCTTCGAGTAACTATTATGATATCTGTCATGCAAAAATACATATAGCGCATTATGAAGAGTAGTACTACAAAGGAAAAGAGGAAGTGAGCGCTCAGAGAATGTTGTAGATGGCACTGATAAATACTTACGGCCCAAACACTGCCGCCCAGCCATAGAGGGAGCAGTCCAGAGTAAGGCTAAAGGCAACCCATAACATTGTCCTGTTTTACATGGCCCTTAAAACTACCCGATAATCGCTATTAATGGTAGAGTGTGCCTCTCGGGACCGACATCCGCCATGCGTCCGGGCATCGTAGCATCGTATGGGGTTGAAGGATAGGTCCAGCGTAGAATGATGCTACATATATGAGGTGTTGGAACAGCATTTCAACCGATTCTTACGTATGATTCAATGACCACAGTAGTCTATATAACCGGACACTTTCTAGCTAGCTAGACCAACTAGACTTAGACAAGAACCAGACAATCAGAACACAGTTACAGCCCCTTTTGTTGATGCATCGACCTATCTACAGTCCTCCCAACAGGAAGGTAGATTATAAAACACCAAGGGATGAATGTATTATACTGTGTATGTATTCCGAGGTTTCAGTCTAGCCCTGTGTTATACTAGTCGGTACAAAAGGTACTGCATACAACGTGAACCCCATCGGGACAGGTACAATCGCGCTCAAAAGACAGAACCCAACTTTTTAAACCCCTTCTACACAGGTGCTGTCGTCGTTATTCTTTTTACATTAACAAATTGCCGGGTCATCACAATGCAAGTTGCGGCATTTCCCTATACTGGCCGCAACAGAGACAGCAGAATAACAAAAGAAAGCAAAAGTAGTCGTAAATTGCATAATTGTGCCAGTCCAGTCCAGTTAAAATTCATGGCTTACAGGAGAAGGACAAGGAGAAGAGAAGAGAAAGAAGGGGGGAGGTGCTGAACCAACTGGCACCTTTTGAGTCAAAACGCAATGGATGGTTTAAGAAGAGAGACGATGGCGAGATTACTCGTTTGAGTGGTTTAGCAGCAAAGAGAAACCAACTGAGCAGGTTTTGAAGTATATCACGGGGTTGCTGGCCTGATTGATATGGATAGTTTAACAGTAAAAAAAGAAATGTAAGGAAGAGAAATTCTCCAGCTTTTTGAAGCGGATATATATGGCGTGGACTGAATGCTGTTAGATAGTGAAAGGCGAGATGGGGAACCTAGAGTGCAGATGGGTGGGTTTATAACATTGGGAGACTTTTAATGGCCAGAATTCCTCAAGATGACTTCAATAGACATCCCGAGAGGCTTCAAAGGGTTCCAAGCTAGCGGAGAACAACTACGTAATATGAACTTCTATGATCATCAACGCGCTTCAATGACGTGCTCACTGCGGCATCTTTTGCCGTCCGCAACAAGTAGCTCCTGTTGCCAAGGACTATGACTATCTGCGCCTCAGATACATCCTGGGTTCCTGCAACAGGCAGCATACCATGGAGGGTCAATAGAGTTCAGACAGAGCACAAAGCAACAGACCTATCATCAGTCCTCTCATTTCGGATTTCGCCATCACTGATCGGCAAGTTTTGGGGATGTCTCAAAAAAAGGCGACTTGGTTCACAAGTCAAGGCAAACCAAAGAATGTTCGGATGTTCGGACCTTGACATGATCCATAAGCCTGTATAAAGTTGTTTAACTAGCGTGCGCAAGGGTTTCGTTGATGCCCTCATGTGAAAAATGAGAAAAAAGATGTGGCGATTGGCCATCCACTCTACCATAATGCCAATTTTGTTCTGCGTCGATTTGATCGATCCTCTTTCAGTGTCTCGTAGCAACAAGGCCCCAACTGAATGTAATATCGTGACGTCCCATCAAATACGAAGCCATCGAGCACAGTCGTACCGATTAGTATAACGCTCTACTTATGGTTTACGTCTGGATGTTGATACTCAAGTTATGCCTTACACTGTGGGGCTTACCAAGACTCTGGAATCATCTCACCATTCTCAAATACAAGGTACTCAGCGAGGAGACGCCCGTGGTCGTGTATGACATGCCCACGACGAACAGTCATCCATCTTGACTCCTTTAAGAGAGCGATCACAAAGACTGCAATGACCCCCCTGTTAAACCTGCCCGGGACTACCGTGCGTTTCTGGTGTGCGTCCGAAGGTGTGATCAGACGATCTGACAACCTGACAATGTCCCTCTCCCCCTCTCCCCCCTGCACATCTACAATAGGTACCCTTGTGTGTAGTTGTATCTTATCTTTACTCTGATTATTCAAAGATTATAAGACGCCCCATCCATTATCCAGCTTGAGCCTTCTGCACAGGCAGTTGCGCCTCTCTAACAAAAGCTGGATTTTCTAATGCGAACACTTAGGTAGTAACACTACGTACGGCCCGCTCTGGTAGAATAGGGCCCCGTAATGAACAACAGAATTGAGAATATAAAGCCTTGTTGGATGCCATCCTCGGTGGATTTAATATTAATCGCAGAGCAATAACGGCCTTCCTTCCTTTTACAATGGTCAGACCCTATTAGACAACCCGCGTTCGCGTCATAGAAAAGGATGGGGCGACACTGCCGACGTGGTGGAAAATATGTGAAAAAGTATGCTGTCAGCCAGCCCATCAGTGACGGGGATTGGGGTAAGTCGCGCGATCAGGAGGTACTGGAAGAAAGAAGTATCTAATATCTCAAGGTTGCACCAAGTTGCGGAAGTTGCATGTAACCCTGGTTACGATACACACAGTTTTGGCCGCCGGTGTTCGGAGTTCACAGTCAAGGTTCAATAGGTTCGACCATAGCTCGGGCCTGGATGAAAACAGAAATTCGTGTAGGCTAATATATGTCCACCATCTACTTCGAACTGAAAGGTAACAGAACGACTAGCTTATCTCCCAATTTGGTCGATTAGAACGAACCTGTGACTGAAAACACAATAATCCGCCAGGGCCCTTGATGTCTCAGAACACAAGTGTAAGTTGAAGGGAACCAGGGAATTGAAGAAGAGTCAAGTGCATGTTTCCGAGAGCTTTGCAACCTGTTCCGTTGGTACTGTAACCACCGACCGTGGACTTCCATACGCACGTTCCGATCTAAGATCATTATGCGTGTGAGAGCATCCTTCTCCGTGTCAAACCGTCAAAAGAAACAACACAGACGCAATCGATCGAAACATCTCCGGGCGACCGGCCGTGCGCAAAGAGACACACCGGCCGTCAACCCCCCAGAAACGTCACAAGCAATTGGCTTCGGAGTCCCCATCAACCATCATAACCCCTTCACCGGCCCAAATGGGTTCTGCAACGATAACAGACGTCTTCTCACCAGGGACGGCCTTCCTCAGGTCTGAGGCACCCTCGCTGCTCCAGCTGCCTCTCTTTCTCCGTCAGATTCCAGATATCGTATTGGAGATTGCCTCACACCTCCCCACGGAGTCCGCCATGTGCTTGGCTCTGACGTGCAAACCACTCTACGGCCTTCTCTTCTCGAGCACGCTCCGGAATCTCATGAGCAACGAGAGACAGATCGCCGGGTTTCTCTACTTACTTCTCAAAGACCTACAACAGACCCGAGACTGCACGTATCTCTGCCACCATTGCTCAAAACTACATCGCTGGAGGTGTCCCCACGGGGGCCTTGGCCAGTGTGCGGCTTGCCCTGGCATAGGAGTCGAACTGGGGCGTTCCAAGCACGCAGGCGATCAGCAGCACGCGTGCATTACGTATCGATCCTACTTCACCTACACGTTCAAAGGGGTAGAGGCCGGCGGAGATTTCTCGAGATGGGTCATGCACCGGGAGCGCGGGGGGTTCTGCTCTTGCTGTGGGAAATCGCCGTCCCGGGGGACGAACGCTATGTCTGCATGAGGGTCTCGTGGTGTAATCTATAGTAAATGCATACTTGTATCTGTTTCGCTGATGTAGAAAGCGATTATCACGGCTAGCATAGTTTCCATAATACCCCAAACGCCGATTCCACGCCACAGTGCTTTGAATTCTAGAGGTTTAATTGACTCCGATCTGACCTAACAGCCACTTGGCCTCCTCGAAGACCTCGTCCGGCCTGCCCTCCGCTTCGACGGGGAGAACGTCCAACTCGCTGACACTAGCGCCCTCGTACACCTCAACCTGCCCCTCGACCATGTTCGCCAGCATGTAGTGGTAGTTCCTCCCGCTGATCCGCTCGACCAACGTGTCCGGACCGCACTGGAGATCGAGGAACACGATCCTCACGCCGTCCCGCTTCTCGACCGCACCCCTCAGCGCGTCGCGGTACGACTTCCGCAGAGCCGAGCAGCTGACGACGACGGAATCGTAGCCGAGTTCCTCGACGGCCTCGACCGCTCTCCGGCCGACGCGGCTCAGCCACGCCGAGCGGTCATCATCCGTCAAGGCGACGTTGCTACCCATCTTCTCGACAGCGTCCTTCGAGTGCAGCGAGTCGCCCTCGACAAAGGGGGCCCCGAGCCAAGAGGCCAGCGAGGCGGCGAGCGTCGACTTCCCGCTGCCGCAGGGGCCGGTGACCACAACGACCGTCTTGGCGGCGCCTTGGCCTTTTTCGACCCAGCGGTTGGCCTTGAAGTACCCGACAAAGTTGTCGACCAGCTGCTGGTCCAGCACGGGAGCCTGTGCAAGCGCGGGCGAGAGCGAGCGCGCGTTGTCCGTCGCGTACGTCTTTGACGGCGAGAACTCGTCCTTGTCATACTTTGACGCGAAGAAGTCGACGAGCTTGATGGGCGGGTTGGCGACCGGGTCCGGGTTCGAGGCGCGGAGGCGGCGGATCCATTCTCTGGGCTCGACCTCGTCGAACTCCAGGCCGGCGGCCCTGAGGGCGGGGAGGAGGTCGTCGGTCCAGCTGAACGTCCTGGCGTTGGTCACGTTGGCGAAGACACCGCCGGCGTCGGAGAGGGAGATGTCCACGACGCCCTGGGCGACGGTGTCGACCGGCAGCCACAAGGGGGTCTCCCGGAGCCTGGGCAGGGCGCCGATGGTGATGGCCGACTGGAGCATCAGGGGGATGGCCTCCGTCGCGTTCCAGACGCCGTGCCGGGTGTCGGCGACGACCTGGCCGATGCGCAGGACGCGGGCCCTGATGCCGGCCTTGGCGGCGCGCGCGCAGAGGTGCTCCGCGACGACCTTGGACTGCGCGTAGCCCATGCCCTGCGCCCACTCGAGCTCGGGGGCGGCCTCGGGGACGGGCGTCGTCGTGGCGCGGACGACGGTGCTGACAGACGAGCAGAAGTTGAACGACACGGGCGACGAGCCGACCGTCGCGGCGTCGCCGGCTTGCTTGCAGAGGGCGATGAGGTGGTTGACGCCCGCAATGCTGCTCTTTTCGAAACTAGACAGGCGCATGTTGAAGTTGACCGGCCAGGCGGCGTGGATGACGAGGCGGAGGTCCCGCTTGACCCGGGCGTAGGCCTCCTCGGCAAGGCCGAGCTTGGGATCGGCCAAGTCGGTGGCCAGCGCGACGAGCTTCCTGCGGGAGGAGGCCGTCAGGGCGTGGTACAGGCGGCGCTGGATGAGCGAGCTCTTCACGCGGCGGGCTGCTTCGGCGTCGGAGCTGGCGCGAGTGAAGCAGTAGATGGTCTTGATGGTAGGGTCGGCGGCGAGCTTGGTGACGATGTGAGCACCGAGCGAGCCGGTTGCGCCGGTGACGACCTATCAGAGAAAGTCAGATATAATAAAGGGACAAACAGAGCATGGTTTGGGACCTACAATGGAAGACCTGGGTGCTGATTCTATGGGAGAAAAGTCGCCGTATTTCTCAATCAGCTCCCGCATTTCGCTCTCGATGGAGACTTCGGCCTCAACACCCTCGCCAGTGCCGAGACCGTACAGGTATGCGCTCAACTTGTTGACAGACGGGTGGTCAAAGACTACGGTCTGACCGAGCTTGTTGTCGCCAATGTCGACGGTCTTCAGAATGTCGGAGCGCATCTGAATCGCCTGGAGGGAGTCAAGGCCAAGGGAGAAGAAGTCGGTGTCGTCGTCAAGCTGGACCTTCTTGGAGAGCGTCTGGACGAGTCCCTCGCGGATAAAGTTCCTCAGCTCGGGGAGTCCCAGCTTCTGCAGGTCGCCGCTGCTGGCGTCGGCGTTGTCGTAGACCTCGTCGATGTCCTTGGCGTACGTCTTGTAGAAGGCCTGGCGGATGACGCTGCCCTTGTCTGTCCTCGGGTAGGCGCAGTCGTGCGGGAGCAGCTTGATCATGTTCTTGGAGATGTGGGCGTACGCCTCGACGGACCGGCCCGCGCTCTCAACGACAGGCCAGATGGCCTCGAGGATCTCGTCTTCCGTCTTGCCGGCGAGTGCCGCGGCTGGGACGATGAGGGCGCCGAGGGACGGCCTGCCGACGCCGAAGATGACGCACTCAGTGACGTTCTTGCTGGAGCGGATCATGCCCTCCATGTGCACGGGGTTGAACTTCTCGCCGTTGACGAGGGCGATGGTGTCGTCGAGCCGAGCGATGTACTTCCACGCCTTGGGGATCGTCGGGTGCGGCTCGAAGAGGTCCTTTGTGCAGTAGGACCCGTCGTCCTGGTTCGTGGCGACCTTGGCGGGCCAGCCGGGCAGAACGCAGCACTCGAACAGGATCGGGCCGCGCGGTATCCATTTCAGGTACGGCGCGAGCTTGTCGTGCTCGCGGACGTAATTCCACGCCTTGTCGTCGGGCGGGCGGAAGGACGTCATGAGCTGACCGACTTCGGTTCTGCAAGAGACGTTAGATATGAGTACACAAAGGCCTCCCCTTCCCGGGAGAGTTGCTACGACTCACGCTCCGTAGTGGCCGACTAGGTTGACGCCGTTATTAACGAGCGCGTCGCCGAGGCCATCGGGGCAGGCCGAGCCGCCGTACATGACGATCTTGAGCTGGCGCAGCAGGTCCATTCCCTCCTCCGTCTCGGCAAGGAGCTTCAGCGCATAGGGCACACCGTAGAATATCTCAAAGTTGTGCTTCCGCATGATGCTGCTGAGGTGCTCCTGCGTCAAAGGGAGGTCAGCGTTGTACAGGTGGATGGGCTTCCCGGAGTAGACGGCCCGGTACAAGTTACAGATGCCGTGGTTGTGGTACAGAGGCAGGGTGATGAAGGCTTTCATCTTCATACTGCTCGAGTAGTTGTGAATGGCCGACTTTTGGGTCTGGTATATGGGCTTCGGCAGACCGGTTGAGCCTGGGAGGGTCACTTTAGCACGGCTCGGACGCAAGAACGCGGCATGTTGAAACTCACCGCTGGAGTGGATGATGTAGACCAGGTTGTTGGTCTCGACCGAGAGAGCACGCCCGTAGTCCAGACGAGTGTCGGCGTGCACCTCGATGGGGAAATCGAACGTCGACTGGCCGGCGATCTCAAAGACATCCAGATGCGGCAACGTCAGCTTGGCCGCCTCGGCCGTCTCAAGATACCTCTTGTCGGCCAGGAGGTACTGCGCGCCAGTGACGGTGATGAGAGACTCGATCGCCTCTTGTGAAATTCTCGTCGACAGGAACAGCGTTGTGTGGCCGAGCTTGGTCAAGGCGAGCATGGTGATGAGGTAGTCAAAGTTGGAGGGGCCAATGACGGCCACAGTCGTCGGCTTCTCATCGGACGTGAGTCTGCTCGGGATGCGCTGCTCATACACCTTGGCGACGCGGTATGCGAAGACGTCGAGCTGCCTCATCGTGTAGTCGACATAATTGATGCCCGATGAGGGGTACGAGACAATGACGCGGTCCGGATAGGCCCGGGCCCGTCGGCGTACCAGCTCGTCGACCGTCTGGATGGTGCTGTCATCGTTATCCGAGTATTGGGCGGCCACTACGGGCGAGTGGGCGAGGGGGTTCGCATCCAAGCCGGAGCTGCTCGGGAGCGTCGCGCTCGCGGGACCGTAGACAGGCGGAGGACTCATGGCGGCTGGCGATGCACTTGGTTTCCTCCAAAGTGTGGGCGAGAGAGGCACTGTGGGTTCTTATCGACAACCACCTCCTCCACCCCTTTTGACAGACCGACGGCGGGCTTCCGCGTCTTAGGTCGGTAGCCATCATTCCGTTGCCGGCGATCCGTTCTCCGCCCTTCTGATTCACAGATCCGTGGTAACCAACTGAGCGGGCGGTTTTGGTTGGCGGTGACGCGACAGGATCTAGGGTAAAGTCTCCGTTAGTGGGGAGGGCGAAATCCGTGATTCCCCGCGTTTTCGAGTTTGGGCGACGGATTTTGCACGGATTCGGACACGAACCAAGCAGGGGTGTGGCTGGACTCAAGGATAAGAATCCGTCATCCGCGATGAGAGACCCCGCGATGAGATGAGAGACTCCGCGATGATGAAGCATCATCGACGGCAGCAAACCGGCCAAGTGACTTGGTCTGGTTTATTATCTCGCTTTCCTGCTGCTCATTATTATTATCAAGTCATCTACTTCTCCCCCCATGTCTCTCACGAACTCCAATTACGGAAGATAACACCCCTCTCCCCCCTCCTGTCACTCAGTATGTCTCTCGCCACGCACTTCACCCTGAACACGGGAGCGAGAATCCCCGCCGTGGGATTCGGCACCTGGTAGGCCGGGCCACACGAGGTCGGACGCGCCGTCGAGACCGCCCTGCGCTCCGGCTACCGCCACATCGACTGCGCCGCCGTCTACCGCAACGAGACGGAGGTCGGCGAGGGCATCCGCAAAAGCGGCGTGCCGCGGTCCGACATCTTCATCACCGGGAAGCTGTGGAACACCAAGCACGCGCCCGAAGACGTCGAGTCCGGCGTGGAAAGGCAGACGAGATGGGGCTTTGACATCTTCCAGGAGCTCGGGGAGGAGGAGGTCAAGCGCGTCGCGCAAGAGACGGGGCCCGAGAACTTGAAAAAGTTCACTGTTTAGTCACATTGAAATCATTGGTTTTTATTCACGGTTTTATTATTATTTTCATTTTTAAAAATATATATAGAATCGACCTTTTCTTTCTCATGAGAATCTCACCCGCCGAGATCCGGCATCCAAGCGAGCGGGTCCGCGTCAGTGTCCATGTACGGACCAAAGGCGGACGAGTCGAGCTCCAACCAGTCCGTCGTCTGCCACTCGTCCAGCAAACTGAACCCCGACAGCCCCGAGTCTCCCTGGCCCATGAGCTCTGCCGGCCCAGACCCGTCGGCAGCGTAGGCGGGATCGAAGCCGAGCCCGTCGGCAGCAGCCATCGTTAACACCCTTTGGTTTTCGTGACTTTGCTGCCTGGACGGCGGCGCCTGCTGGGGGGGTAGTTGTGGCTGCGCGGCCGGCGCCTGGCTCTTGCGCGCCACGTGGCCGAGGCCTTCAGTCCGGAACTCCTCGAGGACGATGGCGTATCGGCGGCTCGGCGAGTTGGAGGCCGTGGCGTGCGCGAGGTGCGTCTGGCAGCGCTCGGCCAGGTCCATGAGCTTCGCGTGCCTCTCCCGGCCCGCGCCTTGGACCGGGAGGCCCCGCCGCTTCTGCTGGATGTCCCGGACGTACGTCACCAGCAGCGCGCAGAAGGTCACGTACTGCGTCCACCAGAAGGCGTGGAAGATGGGGCCCTCGGCCGCCATGCCGTCGACCGTCTCGAGCACCGTCCTCGCGGCTTCGATGCACTCGATCACCTGCGCCTCGCTGCCGGAGCTCAGGTTCCCGAGGAGGAACAGCCGGTTCGCGTGCATTATGGCGTGCGAGTAGGCCAGCCTCAGCACCGTCGCCTGGCGGCGGAAGCTCGGGATGAGCATCGACGGCCGGATCGAGCCGAGATGGGGGGGCAGGCTGGCTCGCCAATCGTGTATCTCCTCGCTCAGGCGGTGGGCGGCGGCCACGCGCTCCCGTTCGGAGATGGGCTTGATCGAGTAGACTTCCCTCGACGTGTTGCCGATGATTCGTGCGATCCTGGTTTCACGCGTCAGCATCTACTAAAGGAGGGTGACCCCGAAAATAGTACTCACTTGACGTGGAATATCAGGGCCTCAATGTGGCAGTCCGGATGCTCCTCTGACCGTTCAACAGGTCCCTGCGCAGTCATGTCCTCGTCTTCGATCCTGTCGGGGTACTCCTGGTCGATATCGTCGTCGTGGAAATGCCGCGGCCGGCCGAGGATCACGCCCAG
Source organism: Colletotrichum graminicola M1.001 (assembly GCF_000149035.1). Lineage (NCBI taxonomy): Eukaryota > Fungi > Ascomycota > Sordariomycetes > Glomerellales > Glomerellaceae > Colletotrichum > Colletotrichum graminicola. The sequence continues at coordinate 338,554 of NW_007361047.1, forward strand.
ATACTTGTCCAGCACGTACGCCGTCCAAAACGTCCGCATGCGGCACTGCGCCTGAATAAAGTCGGCGCTCCCCGCGGTCAGGTGCCGCTTCTTCGCCGTCTTGCGGTGCATCCCCAGAGCGGAGATGATCTGTAGGGCGTTCCCGAACGTGTACCAGGCGCGATTCATCCGCGATGTGGTGAGCAGGTATAAAACCTGGATCAGGCGGGACTGCGCTGACTCGAGCCGGGGAAGCCCGGTCTCCCGCTCCGACAGCTGGAGGGCGACGCAGAAGAGCCGGTCGCTCTTGGCCAGGGACATGGTCTCGTTCTCTTGCGAATTGAGCCCGTTGGACTTTTCTTGGTGCGCAGCGGACACGGCGAGCGCCGTGAGGACGATGGACGCCTTGCTCCGGCCAATTTCCTGCCAGACGGGCTTGCCTCGGCGGAGGTTGTCTACCATGACGCCGAGCCAGGCCTCAACGGACGGGCGGTGGAGGACGCGATACGTCGCTATGCACACGTCAAAGTACAGGCCCAGCAGGGTCTGCAGTTCTTTGGAGTCGGGGAGCGTGAGACTGGCCATGTCTTCGTCCGTGATGGAAGGCAGGGGCTTGTCGCCGGCCAGCATGAGTGGCTGGCTCTCGGTCGAAGCGTTGAGCTCGGCCGAGACGATGCTGCTGTCGCGTCTCGACAGCCGCTTCCACGCCCTGTGCAGGAACGTCACGCCCGAGGTCGGGTCGAAGATCTGGCCTTGGATCTCCGCCATGCCCAGCTCGGGCGACGCCCGCGATGCCGGCCCTTGCCTGTCGCGGACCTGGCTAAGCAGCAGCTGCGATGATGGGGGGATGGCATTGCGCTCGGCCGTTTCGGTGGTCTGGTACAGGACGGCAGACTCTTCCTGCCCGGCAACGGACACGGAACCGCGATGAGAGGCTCCCGTATTGGACCCGGTAGACCAGACGGCCGAAGACGGCGGCGGGGTCGGGGGTCTCCCGCGGGAATACTTGGCGTCGTAGACGCAGGTGCGGCCCTTGCGGGTGCACTTATCGCAGGGAATTGTACCGCTGCACTTGGCCTTGCGCTGCTTGCAGAAGTCGCAGGCCCGGCTGACCTTGTGCAACTTGCGGCGGTTGGCCGAGGGGCCGGTGAGCTCGTCCGAGTCCGGAGACTGCAGATCTGCGGAGCTGAATCTCCTTTTCCTCGACTCACCGCGGGGGCTCGCGGCCGAGGCAGTCGAGGAAGAGTGGCGTGCATGGTAAGTTACCGGGCGGCGAACCTCCGAGACATCCATGGCCACTGTCGGAAAGAGGCCGGTGACAGCAGGTTAGGAAGTCGGAAAAAGAAGAAGAGCTTCTGTGGGACGCAACAGGAAAACGACGGAAAAAGAAGGGGATTCGTCTGGGGAAGCATGGATTGGAGCATGAGGGGAAAAGCTCGAGTACCTAGCAACGCGGATCATACCTACAAGTCGCATAGAGGAATATCTGCATCCCCCTCCCCGCAGTCTGCAGAAGAGGGGAGCGAGCCATGATGATCTGACGGAAGGTCGTTGCTTATTTGACGGTCGGGGTGGGAGGAGATGAGAGGAGGTCCGACAGGGAAGACGGATCTCTCCATGTCTATGGCTAATAGGTGCCACCGCCGCCTCTGGGAAGCATTCGGTAAGGTAGTTGGAACACCGAGGAACAGCAGCCAAACACGACAAATATCCCAAAGACCCCTCCCCTGACAAAACTAGAAAATCAATCCTCCCGCTTTCTCCCGCCGCCGGTAGCTGTGTGCACATCCACATTCCCTCCTCTTACCGCGGCCCAAAGTGGCGTGCGGGGGAGAATGTGGGGAGGGCATGGGGCGGACCGACTTCGTGCCGCCCGTGGCATGTCTTGTTTGTTGTGTTCGTGTGTCTCACAGGCCAGTGAATCGGGTCATTATACAGTATTGGTAGATTTCATATACATCGTCAGAATTACATACATGCATTACAGCATTACCTTGTCGTCCATCCGTCATGGGCCAGGCCATGGTGGTAGTTGGTGTCCAGTCTTTTACCACTGCACATATCTTGTGTTGCGCCAGTGAAGACGAAATCCCTCCTCTTGCAATTATCTGATCCCCCCCCCCTCACTCGTCTGGGTCCCTTTACACCGGCACGTCCTTCTCCGAGTGTGACACGCGGATCTGATGGTGGTAGTTGCTCATGGCCTTCTCGTCAATGTCCTCTTCAAACACGTTGACCTTGGTGTTCTCAAACCGGCGCGCGCTGATCTTTTGCTCAAACAGCTTATCCAGCTCGGCGTATGTGCGCCCGCGCGGCTCCGGCACGCGGAAGTACGTGTAGACGCAGCAGAGGAAGCAGATGCCGCCCCAGAAGAAGCCCGTGTAGTTGTGCCAGTTCCACGCGCTGGGGTTCAGCATGTAGGGCGTAAGGACATTGTTAATGATGCCGACAACGTTGCTGAGGGGTAACAGTGTTAGCTTGCTGTTGACTAAATTGGGGTGACCGTCAGCCGGGGAGGGATGAGGTTGGCTTACTAAAGGTTACGTCCCAGGACGACCGTCTTGATCTGCAGGCGGCGCGACGGCAGCTCACTGACCAGCGAGTAGCACACGGTGCCCACAGTCAGTTGGTAGAAGAGGGCCCAGACTATCATGATGCTGCCCGTCGCCAGCGCACCCTGCTCACGGTGCTCCTCCGGCACGAGGCCCAGGAACCCGAGGACCATGAGCATGCTGCAGAGGCCCACAAGGCCGTACAGGTACAGCGTGCGGCGGCCAATGCCCCACGACATCAGGAACCAGGCGCCAAAGACGCCCACCATGTTGATGCCGTACTGTCCGAGGGCGAAGTTGTACGAGTTTCTCGTCGAGAGACCGGCTTGCTTGAGGAAGTAACTAGATTTGCATATCAGTACCCATGTCGTGTCGTCGCGTCACGTAGACCGCGTTGTGTGGAAAAAGGAAAAAGAAAAGAACCTACGTAGAGTAGTTGGAAAAGGAGTTACCGCTGAGGTTCTGGATGGCCCAGACCATGCAGACGATCTCGGTACGGCGCAGGTCGACCCCCTTGAAGCAGTCGAGGTAGGAGGCGCCCTCGGTGATCTTCTCCTCGAGGGCATTGGTATGAACCATCATGGCGACGGTCTCGTCGGCGTCAAAGTCAGAGTCCTTGCCCTTGCTCGTCAGGCGAAGCAGCGACTTCTTGGCGTCATCGATCCTGCCCTTGCGCACCAGCCACCAGGGCGACTCGGGGGCGAAGTAGATGCCGAGGGCCAACGGCACCGGCCACATCCACTGCAGGCCATAAGGGATGCGGTAGGCCCACTCGTCCTGGCGATCGAGCATGGAGACGATGACGCCGATACCGATCTCCTGGCCGAGACCCCAGCAGAAGTTGACATAGGTGGTCAGGTAGCCGCGCAGGGCGACGGGGCAGACCTCGGAGGCGTAGGTGATGCAGAGGGTCTGGAACACGCCCCAGGGGATACCACAGAGAATCTCGGCCACGAGCAGGGTCTGGACGTTCTGGGCGGTGAAGAAGATTGAGGTGAAGGCGGCGACGAGTAGAAGGCAGAGAATGACGGTCCAGCGGTAGCCGAAGCGCTCCGAGACCCAGCCGTTGATGAAGAGACCGATGATCTCACCGACGGTAGCACCGTTGCTGAGGCCGGCCTGCCAAGGGGCGGGGACCTGGTAGGTGCCGTCGGCGGTGAGGACTCCGTACTTTTGGTTGAACTGGGGAAAGGCGTAGAAGTTGCTGACGAGGCTGATGTCGTAGCCCTCCATGGCGATACAGGTGGAGATGAGGATGCTCCAGGCGATGGCCTTGGGGTACAGCTTGATGCCTTGGGTCAGAGTCATGGCGTGCTCCTTGTCCGTGGCGGACTTTGCATTCTGCACAAAGGTGCTGGCCAGCTTGGCCGAGTGGTCGCCAATGTCGATGACAGAGTCGACGGGGGCGACCACATTGTCCTCCTCGGGGGCCGTCTTGGACGCCATCGTGACGGGACGCAAAGCGACAAAAATGTGGGACTGGCGGTGCTGCGATGCGCAGGTGTCGCGCGCGTGTGTGCTTGCGTGCGGCTCTGTCGCAGTTGGCTATGGTTTGCGCAGAGTCGGTCGATGAGGGAGCGAGGGAAGCTTTGGCCCCGAGGTAGCTAGTAGATGGGATGGGGAAAAAAAGGAAAAGACGCCGTTGGAGAGATCGTGGGATGTTTTGTGCGGAGAAGGGATAACGGCGAGCTTATGAAAGAAAAGAAATGCCCGCTTGCCGGGACGCTAGGTTGGGTGAAAGCCCACAAAAGAAAGGGCTCGAAGTTTGACGAAGTGCGACGAAAGACTGGGGCCCCCGATATGAGGGGGATAGAAGAGGAGAGACTCGGGATGGAACTGAATTGACGGGCTGGTATCTATCGCATCCATTCGCAAATTGGCACAGCGGTCAAGCGTAACCTTTCGGGTTCATCCGCTAATCAACGTCGTCGCGTCGAGTACCCCCACCGGGCGCCGGAAGGTCAAGGAACATGGACTGGGGACAGCGATGCCCAAGTCGTCGCAAACCACGGAGCAATACGGCGAGGGGTCATGGATGCATTGGAGGAGGGACTGTGCTCTTCCCAGCGATCGACACTTCCCCCCCCTCTTCAATGAATGCCAGCATCGGGGTTCGACTTGCGCGCCGAGACAAGGTAAAGAGTCAGGTTGAGAGGGAACCCCGCATCCGATGGACTGGGACAGGCGACTCGTTTGCTGCCATTGAGTTTGTCTGGAGTCGTCTAGCGTGCAGGGGAGATGAAAGTGTGTGTATGTCAAGGATGGATGGTCAGCTGAGCTGTCAAATACCATGTATGTCGTTCCTCGTTTGGTCTGAGATCCAAGCCACCGGGAAGAAGTCCATGGTGTATGTTGGTGGTGGTGGTGGTGGTGGTGTCGGTAACGTTGGCTTGATAATGGTGATGGGAGACGAGAAGTGGGGTAGTGGCAGATACAGAGAAAGAGAGAGAGAGAGATAGAGGTTCAGAGAAGTTGAAAGAGAGAGGCGTGGAGATAGATGGTTCTCGATCTCGATCTCGATGAAGAATGCCACAGCCACATGCCCAGCCACGGTCATAGCCACAGCCCACAGCGATCGATTGATTGATTGATTGATTTAACTGTTCGTTGTTTCCCCTTCTTCCTTCCTCGTTCCGTCCCTTCTCGTCGCGACAACAGAGGTAGGCAAGCGATGCGCGGGAAGGGGAAGGTGCTCGGGTGCTTGCCGAACTTTCCTGCCTGCCAGATGGCACAGAATGAGTATCCGTACCTAGGTAGGTACCTACCTACTTACCTAAGGTAGGTAGGTACCTGAAGTAACAAGGAGAAGAAGGTACGTACAAGTTGTGCATGCACAGCATAGAGAGCAGGCAGGCACGAATACAGTACAGTGGCCGCCATATGCGCGGAAGGGAACAATTTTCTCAGGTGGAGAGGCATGTGTCGTCGGGCGTCTGCTGACCAAATCACGACCTGGGGGTGGACGACCCTACTGACTGTACGGGAAAAGTGCCCCCGCACACGTCACTGGCAGCCCCGGACTCGAGAGCCTCAACTCAAATCCCGCACAGATCTGTTCAAAAATCGAGGGGCTCCCCAGATTTTGCTCCATCTTCCCCAGGTTTCAATTCATTCGACGTTTTCATCGGAAAGAATTGCACCTTTCAAGTGGCTTCAGGGCGCCATGCCATCTCCCGAAGCGCCTGATTCGTTGAGTGCCACCACTTGGTGAGTGAGACTTTGAAAGGGGGGATGATCCACCGCCGTGAGAGGGGCAGGGGTCGCCTCGGAAAAAAACGCCTCTTTCGGAGTCGACGAGGCCATTCGAATCCGGACAGACGGCCGTGAGAACGAGAGACGAGGGACGAGCTGTAGCGAAATATCTCGTGAGATGCCTTCAGCTCGTGGCTCCCGGCAAGAAAAGATGACTCGATGGACTCCGGCGGTGGTGACGCTGCCTGTTGGTGCCAACGAAAGGCCTGACTGAGGGAGAATTTCCTCATGTTCGGTTCATCTTTATTATTTTGGAAGGCAACTTGGCTGACAGCAAACTCTGCCTACAGCGAACAGTGCCGCGAACAGCACCTGCGGTGTGATCGCGTCCTCCCCGTCTGTGGACGGTGTCTGATGACAGGCAGGGAGTGCCAGAAGGGGTACAAGTTCCGCGCGCCCAAACACGCCGTCTTCAAAGAGAGCTACAAATGGCCTCCGACGCCCAAGAAGCTCAAGTTCGTTGACGAGACGCGGGGGCTTGAGCTTGGAGTCAGCGATGACATCGACAGCGCAGAGTCCGTAGTCGGCTCCACTTCCGCAGACCTCGAATCGACTGACACCTCGCCGGGCACCACGACCGCCGTGATCTCGGCTGACCGCCCGCCGCTGCAGGCGGCCAAGGCGGCGAGTTGGCCTCTCCCCAACGGGAGCCAAAATGAGAACCATGGTGGGAGGCATCACGAGAGCCCCCATGAGAGCCATCATGAGAACGGTCATGGCAACAGTCACGGAAGCCCACCCGAAGGCCGTCACGGCCGCGAAGTCATTAACGAGCCTGCCCAATCGCCGCCACGGGCATCGCCGACCACGCCCGGCGCCGACCACCTCAGCCCCCATGACGATCGACGAGAGCCGTCCCAGTCCGACTCGGCCGTGACTCTACCTCCTATGCAGTCCGTGCTGCCGCCCTTTGAAGGCATATATACCGATCGTCCCGCATGGCCGCTCATCGGCCGCCAAGAAGCCACTCTGTTCCGCCACTACGTTGAGAAGCTAGGATTCTGGGTATGTCAAAGGCCGACGCCCTGCCTTCTTTATCAAGCGGGAAGGGGGGAGACCACTAACTGACGACGCAGCTCGATCTATGTGACCCCATCAGGCACTTCGAGACCGAAGTGCCGCAGCGGTCCGGCTCGTGCCCCATCCTCCTGAACGCCATCTTCGCGCTGGCGGCACGGCATCTCAGCCTGACAAGCGCCTACGACTCGCTGGCCTCGAACCGTTATCACGAGCAGTGCCTCAACTACCTTATCCCATTGCTCGACCACGCCAGCACCGTGTCAGACGAGAACCTGTTCGCCGCCACCATCATCCTCCGGGTTCTTGAGGAGATTGACGTCAACACCCTTGGCCAGGACACGCACGGCCACCTCCTCGGCATCCACGCCTTCGTCAACGTCGGAGACCGCTTCCTGGCCCCGGGCTCCCTGACCGCCGCCTGCTTCTGGGCCGGCCTGAGGCAGGAGATCTACAGCGCCGTCATCAATCAACAGGTCGTCCGCATGAACCTCGGCCACGCCATCGTCGATCGCTCGACGGCCCCGGGAGACGACTTTGTCTGGGCGAACCGCGCCATCGTGCACTGTGCCGACGTCCTCAACTTCTGCTTCGGATCCGAGGCGGGGTCCGTCCTACAATGGGGCCAGCTCGAGATGGCAAACAGGGAATGGAAGAACGCGCTGCCGCCCTCGTACACGCCCATCTTTTTCCGTGAGAGAACGAGAGACGAGGCCTTCCCTGAGGTGTGGTATCAGAAGGCGTGTCACAGTAAGTGAGCTCCTATCTGCCTCAGCTCTTCGCAACAGCCGATGGACTTTTCAGCATGGGCGGTGTCCGCGACGAGGCCGAATCAGAACGCCAAACTAAAGCTCGCCAGTCATCGCCGTCCAACATCACATCCTCGCCGAAATGTACCTCGCACTATTCAACCCGAGCATACCGCGGGTCGGCGGCGGCCGCAAGGCTGCAGAAAAGCGGCTCACGGAGCAGATCCAGGAACTGCTACGGAGTCTGTGCGGAATCGGCATGTGCAACCAGTGGTCACCGCCAGCCATGTTCACGGCTTGTATGGGCATAGCCATCGGTAAGATCTGTCTTTCTCTCTTTTTTATTTTCCTTTTCTCTTTCCTCTGCTGTCTGAGATTTCCTCCGTCCCTTTCTTGAACGTGGCTCCGTATTCTTGCCTCACACGCTAACTTGGCCCTTTTCACAGCCGGTGACCGGTTCGACAACAGACACGACCAAGAGGCGCTGCTGAAGATGCTGAGCATTACCGAACAGGCCCACGCGCGGCCCACGACGGCGGTGCGCGAGCAGCTAATGAGTGCATGGGGGTGGGTAGATGTGGACGCCATAGGCGAGGGATGATGGCCGGTGGAACCCGGGGGTGGTGGGTCAGCCGTCTGGGGAATGCTTGACTACAGCCTCTTCGATTGGGTCATGGGGATGGGACTTTTTCTTTTCTTTTTTCCTTTTGGCGGCCGCCCCCGATGAGGGGTCGCCTCCCGCTCGGGACTGATTCCGCATCACGATAGGTTGGTGGGTTGGGTTGGACGGCATGCGTCCCCCCCAGATTTAGATTTCTCATGGTTCTAGCATCTCTTGATACCCGGCATGGTGTAGATTCCGTGTCTGTGATGGAAAATATCTGGCCGGCTTAGCCGGGATGGCTGAGGTAGTGGCAGGCGACGCATGGTCAAGAACGATATGACACATTTCGCAGTTCCACCCACCTACATGATTTCAACCTCGTATTTGCGCGTGTGTGGCTGGCGTCTGTTTGGTGGCTATTTGCCGTGTCTATGCTTCTCCCCGCATGCACAATACCGTCCGCGTGACGCTGTGTAAGTCATGTCAACCTAGCCCGCCCAGGTACGGAACAGATCCCGCTGAATTAGCGTCAGACACTTTCCTACAAATGAGCCGCTTTGTGACCAATGCTGATGCCGGGCCAGGAACGCTTCAACGCGTGCCTAGGTTAGAAGCTCGGGGGGAAGGCCGAGACAACGAGGGGTAGCAGGGTCTGGGCGAAGCACCCTCGGGCAGGCGAACCAGGCAGCTTGCCTAGCCGGATCCAATCAATGCAAAGCCATTACTGAAAAGAGTAGGGGAAAGCTCGTGGGGGATCAACACGCTCCGCATGGGGCGGACCCTGAAAAAGTGACGTTGAAAAGACGGGCACGTAGAAACTGACTAGTACGAGAGGCCGCGCCGCCGAAAGAGGGAATAATTGAGACTGGTTTGCAAATCCCATGACGAGGCGGCGGGGACCACAATTAAGCTTTACCACAAGGAATGAGAGATGCAGAGCAGGGTGCCATCAGGTTACATCTTTCTCTTGGCCATCCCACCCTAGGTGCCTAGGATGCGATTTTCGAGGCGGGAGATGGGAAAGGCGGGAGGTAAATGTGTGGAATAAGCGTTGGAACCGTTGAAGATGCAGGGATGGTTTCGCGGATTTTATCTGTAAGTGAAGTCGTCGGGATTTTAATACTTTCGCACAAAGTCCCTATTAGACTCGATTGGGACTAGCTTGGAAAATCTGCGAGAGATATGTCACGTGATGGCCAAAACTGTTCATTTTCCCCGAACAGCGAAGAGAAGAGGGACGGGCGCTCCACAAGGGTCGTCGGCGGTTTTATCCTCATTTAAACAACTGGAATCCAAAACCTGGAATCCCCTCGCACCCGGTTGCATCTCCTCGCATCTCTCTCCACAGAGCTGGACCGCGCCCCGTCTTTCTTGTTCCAATTTACATCACACCCCGGCCTGATCTTCGCGCGGGGTCTTTTGTTCAGTATGGAGCATATCGATTATGGCTGCGTGACCAAGATGGCTTTTTTTTCCTTTTTCCTATCTCGTCCAAGTAGGTCCAGCCCTCCATGACGAACTGTACCTTGGCCAAGCACCGCGTGTGGCGCGAATATCAGTTACCTCGCCATGTCAGAGTTTTCCTCGTCCATCTCGGCGTCTACCAGGAATAGCAAATTCCATGTTCTACTTGGTCTTATCTTCCTAAGCAACAAACATATTTATATACTGTCTCCCTGAGGCTCACGTCCTTAGACATTACACTTGTCATCATCATCCGTCATCTTGAGCGAATACCATTAGAAGCATCGCATTTCTTCCTTCATACCCAACGGTTTCTCGTCTTTCCATCTTGTGTATTTTTGACTTCTTGTAAATCCCGAATTCCGAATCTCCCAGCCGTCACAATGGCCGCTGCTGCTGTCGCCGTCCCCTACGTCCGGACCGACGGTCACGCCCTGGAGCAGACCACCGACTTTGTCGAGGAGGTCAACATTCTCAAGGACCAGGTCAACAAGCAGCAGCAGCAGGAAGACTTCTACGGGGAGTCCAAGTTCGACCAGGAGAAGGACAAGACCGCCTTCCGCCAGTACGAGGACGCCTGCGACCGCGTCAAGAGCTTCTACAAGGAGCAGCACGAGAAGCAGACGGTCGAGTACAACCTCTCGGCGCGCGAAAAGTTCGCCATCGACGTCACCGGCCAGAAGGCGTGCCGCGACGAGATGACCATCTGGGAGGCCATGGAGAAGCTCAACACGCTCATCGACAACTCGGACCCCGACACTGAGCTTTCCCAGATCCAGCATCTGCTCCAGACCGCCGAGGCCATGCGCCGCGACGGCAAGCCCCGCTGGATGCAGCTCACCGGCCTCGTCCACGACCTCGGCAAGCTCCTCTACTTCTACGGCGCCGAGGGCCAGTGGGACGTCGTCGGCGACACCTTCCCCGTCGGCTGCGCCTTCGACCCCCGCATCGTCCTGCCTTCCACCTTCGAGGCCAACCCGGACAACAACCACCCAGTCTACAGCACCAAGCACGGCATCTACGAGCCCGGCTGCGGCATCGAGAACCTCATGATCTCCTGGGGCCACGACGAGTACATGTACACCGTCTGCAAGGAGCAGTCCACCCTGCCCCGCGAGGCCCTCGCCATGATCCGCTACCACTCCTTCTACCCCTGGCACCGCGAGGGCGCCTACCGCGAGTTCATGAAGGAGGGCGACGAGGACCTTCTCAAGGCCGTCCTGGCCTTCAACCCCTACGACCTGTACAGCAAGTCCGACGATGCCCCTACCGTCGAGGAGCTCAAGGTATGTTCTGTCTCCCCCGCTGTTTGCTCGCGACCCCTGCAAGGACAGCCAGTCACTAACGCAAGTACTAGCCCTACTACATGGAGCTCATTGACGAGTACTTCCCCAATAAGGTCATCAAGTGGTAGAGATACCACTGTTTGTTTTCCGAGTTTGTCCCGTTATGACTAGAGCGACATGAGATGGGTTTTTTCTTTTTCTTTTTGATATATAAGCCCTCCAACAGCGTTTTCTTCCCTGTTTCCGTCGGAGGCACGGCGTTTTCATAGAATGGGCGGGTGGTGATGAATACATCCACCGGGTTATCGGTTGTTCTTTTTTTGCGAAATGGCTCTCAAATGTTATGCCGGCCAAGAGAAAGAGGCCGCTACAAATCGACTCAAACGTACTCGGGTAGAGGAAGTCTGAACCTTTTCGACAGATAGATGAGACATGTCCAGAAACGATTGAAAGGAAGACACGCAACGTCGGCCTTCAACAAATGTGAATGTTGAAATAGTATAAACCTACACACACATGACAATAGAAGAGACAGTAGACAGGAAATTACAAGGATGTCAAGAGACGGCTGACCACTCGGGAAGAGTAAAAGAATTGCCACGCTTCCTTGTGAGCTTCTCGACGCCGTTCAAGTTTCCACATTGACATGGGTTGAAATTACTCGGTAGACCGAGGCGGGTAGGTAGTCTTCAGCAGTCTTGGTCCTGGCAGCAAATGGAGGGTAAATGCCACGCGCCTATGTTGGTTAGTCAGCACAAGGTGCCGAGTAATTTCGGCTCCAAGCCGAGCCGGATATAATGGTCCCACTTATGCCGGGTACGGCCCCACCCTTCAGCCGGCCGTGGTTCTTTTTGCCACCGGAGGTTGCGAAATTGCCACTGCTTGGGAGGGAATACATGTTTTGACAGGCACACACTCATTGCCTTGGTTCTTTCCTGATCATCCTCTTCGAGTTAGGGTTGTTCCTCATGGCCTTCCGGGCCTTCTCTTTTGCTGCCCTTGTTCAAGAACAGGTGAGGCCAATCTGCCGGAACCTTGAAGGTGAAAATCCTGCACCAAGAAAGACCCACTCGCACAAAGTCCGAATAGCCAGCAGAGGCGGATGGACCGGCGAATGTCAAAACGGTCCACAAATGGCAAAACCCTAATAGTCATCCTGTGTCTCATCCTCTTCAACAACGAGTACCTCATATCAAGCACAATAGCTCAGGGGTAGAGCGCTGGGCTCATAACCCAGAGGTCCCTGGATCGAAACCAGGTTGTGCTATCTCATCTTTTGCTTTTTTTCTTACTCAAACCTAACCTCCCTTTCTTTTTTTCCCTCCTCGTGGCGAACTCCCCGGCACGGCAGGGGAACTCAATGTGGAATCATTTACAGTCACCCAAGCGCCCATCATAACGTGATGCTGCTGATTAGTTTCCTGCTAGACGTGTTCTGAAGTAACTTTTAAGTTTGGTTTGGCTTTGCGCCGTTGGAACGGCCGCCCATGTCAGGCCACACCACGAGAGATCGGTCACATCCGCCTCAGCATCGAGGGGTCTTCCCTCAATTTGAGCTCAGTTTGTTTATAACCGTCATGTGCTGAGCGCCGACGATGGTAAATTCGATACTGAGAGGTCGAGTGCTCCGCCTCTTGGTACTTAAAGCACACGATTATCTCAGTATCAAGCACTTATCATATCTTTCATCGCCGGAGAAAACAATGAAATTGAGGGTTTTGGCTCAAGGTGCCACCAATGCTTCGCCCTCATCAGCCCGTCCGATGTGGTCAGATGCGCCGCTTTGAGCAACCCTATGGACATCTCCCAACAGGCACGATCCTCTCGGAGTCGTGGAGTAGCCGTTCACTGACCTCCTAGAGCTGCATGCGTGAGTTATCTGGAATAGCCTTCCCACGTCCATGACCCTATCAACCCAGCCAGTTTGCCCCCCTCGCCACCGCCCACTCTGCCAGATTATCGCCATAGCCGCGCGCATCTTTACCAGGTCGACTCCCACTTGACCGACGAGTGGATCTCGGAAGGCTTGTAACGCTCATCCAACCTGAACCAAAAACATGGGCCATGTCAAACTTGACATCCGCACGTCTTTCAACCGGCTGCTCGGAGGGAGTGGCGAGTAAACAATGGCTTGCGGCGAATTGGATGGAGGGAGAGGGGGGTGAATTGTTTGGGGTCGTTTTGGTTCGATCCTCGGGCAGAAGATGAAATCCTCTTGAGTTTACGTTTCCTCCCTCGGCAGTCCCTCATACGACCGCACGGCCGTTTTGCGCCGTCAGCCGCCACATGTGCCGGCCGAAGAGGCGCTGTGCCCTTGCCGCTCATGTGTCTGTCACGAAGAAACAAAAGGGACATAGCGGACGCCAGGTGGGATGTCGCCGCTTGCCGTGCCTGAGCGCCCTGCGGACTGGCCGTTCTTGACACAGGTACAGCCACATTGCTCAGACCATTGCCGCCAAACGCAAGATAGGCTTTAGTTGCGCAGAGCCAAGACGGGACCGAGGGTGACGGCCGCCTCAAATGAACTAACACTGGGGTAACAGCGGGAGCCAAAATCGTGGGTAGCGAGATATTGCCACGCTACTGTGGTGATTGGGACCATGGCCCTGCGAGAAAGATGCGGAAGGGATAGAGAATATCCAGCTTTACCATGTCCGCCCCCTCCCCCAACCAGCAGCAAAAGCAAACAAGCTTTGGGCAGTACACAACATCCGAATGCGCTTATGAGAACCAATTGAGAAAGGAATAAAAAGCAGGTCCATGATGAATCACCGCGCATGCTGAGCACAATTCTTCTATAGCAGTGCGCGCATGTGGTATGCCGATATACCCATCATCGCCACGGGAAGTTATGCGAACCCGAAAGCCGCCCGAGAGTTGCATGGCGGCGGCCGTCCGTCTTCATACTGCTTTGCTCCAAGATTTCCATCCTCGCGCCCATGTAGTAATACATGTTGGTCTGAACTACCTCGCATGCTCGCCGCACCGGTTCACTGTCCCGGTCGGGTATGGGCAGAGGTATGGGCAGACTGCAAGAAAAAAAAGAAGACGCAGACTCGCCCACTCGGGCTCGACTGGAAATTTAGATAGCCGCCATCAAGGCGGCGAGCTCGACGCTTGGTACCCGAACCGACTGTCAGGACCGCGCCGCTCACTCCCACTCAGACTGTTTGGAACACCGTCCCGTCTCTCGCCCTGGCCCGAACTGTTGAAACCAACCCGCCCTCTTGGTATAAAGGCCTCTAACTGGTACGTGGGGTGTCGAAACGGGGCCTCTCTCCGCGCGACGCAAACTCCATCAGTTCCTCGCAACTGTTTGACCGAAGAGGCTAGGACCACAACCCATCCCCGAACGACAGCACCGTGCTTCCGAGGTTAATCTACGCGGTGACCACACTTTATAGCTCTGGACTTCCACCTTATCTAGAGGTTGGTTCGACCGTTTGAGGTTTGGGGTTCTGGAAGCTCTTGAGGCTCAGCTTTCTCATTCTCTCTCTCCTCTCTCTTCTTTCGTTATAACGACGATTGCGCGAAGTTTGTGATAGGACGGTAGTATTGGTTGCTTTCGAGGTGAGTATTTCTAGTGGTGGAGAACTCCATCCATGTCTTCTTATACTCAATAGCCGACTCACAAAGGTGTTCATAGCTGCATACGCATCATTGTTTATTCCCGGCCACGTCTCTTGGACAACGATATCCAATATGAGGTCGACACTTTCGCAGAGCGTGCTCTTTCTGCTCTACGGCCTCGCTATAGCGGCCCCGCCCAACTCGGGCGTCGTGAAGAGGCAGGATGCACCGGCAGCGAACCCCGACGATGACCAGAGTCCCAAGTCATGCAACACACCCAGCAACAGACAATGTTGGGTCGACGGATTCGACATCAACACCGCTTACGAGGAGAAGACTCCTGACACTGGGGTGACTAGGGAGGTAGGTTTGTAGCTGTCAAAGCGATGGACCAGCGCGCTGACATGTCACAGTATGACCTGGTTCTTACTGAACACCCGACGTACAAGGCTGGAGATGGCATGGACAAGAATACCGCCATGCTCATTAATGGTAGGGAATGGCAGCCGAGGCTATTGGCGGTTCTATGCTAATTCAGGATGTGCTGCAGGCGGCTTCCCGGGCCCAAACATCAAGGCAAACTGGGGTGACAAGATCCGCGTGAGAGTCGTCAACAACCTCAGAACGAACGGGTATGTACAGAGGCGCAGATGACATACCGACAGCGGGCATTCGAGCTGACATGACGCAGCACGTCCATTCACTGGCACGGAGTCAGACAGCTGAACAATAACATCAACGACGGAGTCAATGGTATCACCGAGTGCCCCATCCCACCGGGCTCCAGCAAGACGTACGAGTGGCGCGCCGAGCAGTATGGCTCCTCATGGTGAGCTCCGTGATTCTCGACTTCTCAACGTGGGCAAAATCTGACTCCCCCAGGTACCATTCTCATTTCTCTGACCAGTATGCCAACGGCATTGCGGGCACCATCCAGATTGATGGACCGACCTCCAAGAACTACGACGAGGACCTCGGCGTCTACTCTATTTCGGACTGGTACTACAAGTCGGCCGACGAGATCCGGTCAACCTTCACTGCACCCGCGGCCGTCCCCGCCAGCGACAACATCCTCTTCAACGGCACCCACGTGAACAAGAACGGCGGCGGAGCCTACTCCCGCGTGACGCTCAAGAAGGGCAAGGTCCACAAGATTCGCCTCATCAACATGTCGGTCGACAACACCTTCTCCGTCAACCTCGTCAACCACAAGATGACGGTCACGGGAACCGACTTTGTGCCCGTCAAGCCTTTCCAGACGGACTCGCTGTACCTCTCCGTCGGCCAGCGCTACGATGTCCTCATCAACGCCGACCAGGACTCCAGCAAGGCCTACTGGTTCAACGTCACGTTCGCCTCCAACAGGCTCTGCGGCACGTCCAACATCAACAAGCCCGCCGCCATCTTCCAGTACGAGGGCGCGTCCAGCAACATAGTGCCCAAGGACGCGGGCCAGGCGGTCACGGATTCCCAGTGCCAGGACAAGACGGATTACGAGCCCATTTACAGCGTCAACGTCGACTCCACGGCCTTCTCCAAGACTCAGGACAACTCCTTGGACGTCACTGTCGACACCAGCAGGACGACCAACCAGCAGCGCGTGTACTGGAAGGTCAACGGCCAGGACATGGACGTCGACTGGGATGAGCCGACGCTGTCTTACCTTGCCAAGAATGACTCCGACTACCCTGCCCAGTTCAACGTCTTTGAGGTGCCGAACGAGAATAACGTAAGTATACATGCCCTGGACCAATCCTTTTTTT
This sequence comes from Colletotrichum graminicola M1.001, assembly GCF_000149035.1. Lineage (NCBI taxonomy): Eukaryota > Fungi > Ascomycota > Sordariomycetes > Glomerellales > Glomerellaceae > Colletotrichum > Colletotrichum graminicola. The sequence goes on from NW_007361047.1 coordinate 354,790, forward strand.
TTTTTGTTATTGAACCCGTACTAACCGTTCGCAGTGGGCATTCTGGGTCGTCGAGAACCTCTTCCCTGCTCCTGTAAGTGCTCCCCAGCCAGGAACTTCCCCGACCCGCACCATACTGACAAAAAGCAACAGCATCCCATGCATCTTCACGGCCACGACTTCTACGTTCTCGGCCACTCGGATCCCACGAACGGCGGACGGGGCAACGGTCAAAGGTTCAACCCGCAGACTGACACTTCCAAGCTCAACTTCAAGAACCCGACGAGGCGCGACGTCACCACGTTGCCCGGCAGAGGCTGGCTCGTCGTAGCGTTCAAGACGGACAACCCCGGCGCCTGGCTGTTCCACTGCCACATCGCGTGGCATCTCAGCCAGGGCTTGAGCGTCCAGTTCCTCGAGCGCACGCAGGACATCGCCAACACCTTCAAGATCGACGCCATTGACGACATGTGCTCGCAGTGGAACTCGTACGCGAAGAATGCGCCGTACAAGCAGTCCGACTCTGGTATTTGAAGCTTTAATAAGGGGCCTCTTGCAAATTTCTTCGTCATCCGGGGAAAACATCACACAAGCTTTCTTTTTTTTTCTCTCTCTCTCTCCTGTTTTTCTGGAACGTCGTCCTCAGTCTGGTTTAATTTGCGGAAACGGAGCGGTGTTAAGGGGCCGGAAGCATAGTCATCACAGAACGAAAGGGAGAGAGCATCATAGATAGATATACAACATCATGCTTATCATTCACATGATTTTTCTGAAGCCTTTCAAACCAATCATGTCTTTGTGAATTATTCTCCGGGAAATATGGGTTCACTCACATGTCCATGGACTGTGAGCCACAATCTATCTCAACAGCGCATGTGCCATCGAGTTGGCTAGGAATTGAAAGCTATTCTAAATTAGCTTTGTTGTCAAGCCATTGCACAAGAACATTAAACTCGGAGCATAAAGGGGCCACCTGCAGCTGAGAGAGGAGCAAGTGCGCAATGTGCCTCGATTAGCTTTCCCCATCCTTTCGGCTCCTGACTGCGAGCTGTCGACGCTTCCTGTCGCCCAAGTGACCTGCCTTCAGAACCAGTTCGCCCTCTTTGTTACGGATCTCAAAGTCTTCCGAGGTCGTCCAGTCCTGGCGCAACGTCTTTTGTTTGATGACGTCGCGGCCCACCTGGTTCTGGATATCACGGCGCCCGTTGAGCAAGTCGTTGTTCAGCTTTCCCTGTAGGTGACGTTAGGAGGGCATTCTTAACACAAGTAACAAAGAAACAAGAAACGAACTTACACCTCGCTCCTTGGAGGGAGCGCCGGCGTATTTGCAGATCCAGTCTGCTCGGGTGAGAGAGTGGATAAGAATCTTGCAGTCCTGTTGGGGTCGAAGGTTAATTAGAGGCTTGCTTTTGTCAAATGATTAGGGGACACAGCAACCTACAAGCGCGTTCTCACTTATAGCCTGCCATCTCTCGGAAAATGTGTCAAAGTGCTCCCACATGGCAGTCGTCTTGGATCCAGACCAAAGTGGCCTCATGGTGAATCCGAGCTGCATCTCCATCGCAGCCCGCTGAAAATCAGGCCTGTTAGCCATGTTCCAGCTTCATTAAAGGACGGGGATCATCTCTTACCAGCAGTCTCCAGCAAAGAAGCTCAATCTCAACGTCGGAGATGTGATAGTGAATCACTGCTTCGAGGAGCTCCACGGGTGTGCTCTCGGTGTCCGTCAGGGCCCAGTCCGTCTTGCTAATGCCCTTCGGCCGAGCAGCGACGTCGAAACCGGCATCCTGTCCCTCCGCACCTCTTCTTCGCTTCCTGGAGGTGGTCTCGGCAGCCTCGGATGATCCGCGACCGTATTGACTTTCAAGCTTGGCGAGGCGCTCGCGTGCCTTTCTCAACTCGTAAAAGTTTCCCAGGTCTGTAACGTGGTCGAAGAGGCTTTTGACATAGGCGCGTTGCTGTTCGGCCGACGATGGCCAGGAAGCGTCTTCGTGGGGCGCCTTGCCCGCTGCGCGCTTGACGTGCCGTTCGTAAGCATCGTCGAGCTCCTCGAAATGATCCATGTTCTGAACGACGCCTTTGTAGCGGAAGGTGGGAGGAGCAACGAGCTCTGCTGTGAGAATCGGGTGCTGGTGCTCTGTTTCATACACGTTGCTCGGCTTTGCTCTCTTCGCCTGCAGGGAAGAAGCCGGCGTCGACGAAACCAGCGGTGATGGCGCGATTGTCTGCCCAGGTGATGTCGAGGCCTGCCCGATCTGCAAAGTCGCCAGCGACGTTTCTTGAGTCTGGGTGCTGGGCCAGCCGTAGGACATGGCGCGGAGCTCTAAGGCCGCGATGGCCTGGTCTGCCTCCTCTGGGTGAAACGTCGCCATCATGGAAATCCATTCGTGAAATCGGCAGACTAGGCCCCAGACCCCTTCGTTATTGGGCCGGTTGTGCAAAAGGGTTACGTAGAAGTTGATATCGGGAAACATCCGCGGCCCATCGTGGTACCGGTAGGGCACCATGTCTTCTGCGAAGCTCAGTCAGTCTCACGTTCTCACGTTCTCTAGACGAGACCCGTAGTATTGATGGATATATTCAGGGGTCAACATACTCAAAATTGTGTCGAACATCCACTTCTTGGTCTCATAAGGCACCGCCGGGTCATCCAGGACCTCGAGATCCGCGTAGAACAATGGCACCGCTTGTTGCTCGTCGAGCGTGAGCTCCAACTCCTGGAGTAACAGTGAATCCATTGTGTATAAATAATAATGTCGGTGGGAAAGCAAAAGTCGGGAATTAAGTTAGAACGACGAGAATCAAGGAGGTGGTTTAAAGTCGAAGATTAGAAGGCTTTGAGGAGGTGAAAGGGGGGGGGGGGGGGGGGGGGCTGTAATAGCTGGAATTGAGAGAAATTGACTTCTCAAGGTTGTTCAAGTGAATTTTAGACGCGACTCTACGTTCGTCTGGTAGTTTGTGAGGGCTGGGTGCAGTGATTCAGATCGACTTCACCTTTGACCCACAGGTTTATGAAGCTATCCCCAAGCGAAGAGGTGTGAAACAGAGCTGTTTCCATCTGAAGTTGGACAACTTCATCTAAGAGTTATGCCCAACGATTCTAAATTGGAAGGAGAGCAAGTTTTGTATCCCAAGGTCATACAGGAATCCAGATGGACCGTTCCGACGCCTCGGCCGGTACCGGTACAATCTTGCTGAATACTGAGCCAGAGCAGTTCTATTTTTCGCGAGGGAGTCCGCAACAGTAAGAAGTGGGACACGCAGCTTGTTAAAACCCGTTATAGGCGAGGTTTTATCGAAATACTTTGAAGTGACTGCAGACATCTCTTATGAACCACCTGCCATTCAGAGCATTCCCTCTCGCACTCGCTCAAGAAAAGCTCTCTTTCCGGTGCGGAACTTTAGTCTGGTGGACAGGAAACAGTCAGGCTGTATTATTCAGCCCCGAAGAAATCTTCTCATCATGGTATACATCAATCTCTGAGCATATGGGAATTTGACCAAATGAGCTGCACTATCGGCCATAGACAACGGGCTTTTTGTGAGCGGAAAAACAATCTAGTGACGTGGATATCGTGAATCGTGGCCGAATAAAACTTTTGATACAACATAAGCCTTGGGTCTTTGGCCAAACAATGAGCATCGCACACCGGCCAAAACGCGGCGCGACTTCGTTGGGAGACGCTCCAACATGTGCTTCTCGCGGGGATCTCCTTCTTCGCCTTTCGTGACCTAGGGGAACAGCATGTCGGGGACAGCGCCGAAATTCATGTACCCGATGCCGCCGTCGTCTTCCTGCAAAAGAAAAAGTTAGATGCTTTTCCCAACACGCAAACTCGAGGGCAAGAGAGATGCCGCCATTACCATGGACTCCCAGTCCCAATCCCCCAGGAGGTCGACCCCGTCAAAGTCCATGTCCAGGTCGTGGACGCTGGGTACGTCCGGCGCGCTGTCCCCGGCCAGCTCGCGAAGCATTTCGGAACACTCAGCCACCCGCTCCTGACAGGTCGCCCTGAAGTACTCCCCGAAGCGTTCGTCATCGAAGCCGTTCTCCATGCTGCTGATGTGCGAGGTGAGGAGGGCGCTGAAGAGGTGGCCCTTTACGTTGGTCTCGCCGGACAGGATCCGCCTGCGGAACCAGTCGTGGAACGTGTTGATGATGCCGCGGAGCTGGGCCTCGGACCCGACGAAGGGCATCGCCGGCCCGTTCGTCAGCTCCTCCTCTTTGAGGTTGCACAGCTCGAGCCCGATGACCATTATGCTCTGCAGCGTGACGGAGCGGTACGTCCCGGCGCCGTTGATCGTCAACCGCTGGAAGTCCACCTCTGACGGGGTGGCGGGCTTGGCCGCGCCGGAGCCCGATTCGTCGGGGCACAGAAAAGCAGATTCGCACAGCCGCAGGGCCGTGTCGAACATGACCATCCTGGAGAAGTAATACATCGGGTTCCGCAGAGCCAGCGGGATGATGGGTTGGTGCAGGGCGAAGAAGAAGCGGTACGACACGACCTCCACGTGGCGGAGCTGGAAGGCCGTCACGGACGCGTGCGACTGGAGCTGCCGCATCATCCGCTGCAGCGAGCTGCTCAGCCCGTTGCTGTACCGCAGCGTCTCCTCGTACACGGTGTCGGACCGGAAGTCGTTGACGCGCTTGGCGGTGGCGAGACGGGCCGCGAACGTCCCGAACAAGGCGATGGGCACCGTCATCTGAGTGTAGGTCTTTGCGTCCTTCGGCACGGGGTAGGCCGAGTCCGCGTCCTCGACGAGCTGCTCGTCGTCAATGTTGGCCGGCGGCTCCGTGTCGTAATCATGCATCGAGATGAGCGGCGGCCCGCCCGAGTCGATGCTCGTCTGCAGCGCCATCTCCAGCACGGTGACCCAGAGCCTGCGGCGCATCTCGGCGCGGTAGGGCGTCATCTTGACGATCGCCTTGGGTTCGCGGTGGAACCCCATGTACATGGCCGTTCTGACGAGCGCGCCGGCGCCGATCCAGGATAGGTCGCAGCCGATGTTGGCGGTGTGCCGCAGGAAGTGCATCAGACAGCGGATCTGGATGCCGGTGATGGTCATCTTGGACTTCTCGCACGGCGTGATGAGCCAGAACATGCCTTCCCAGAACCACTGAGTCGCGAGGATACGGAGGGTGAACCGCTCGTCGTAAACGGTGGCGCCGATGCCCATGCAAAGCTGCATGAGGACGACGAAGGGTTCGCTCGCTTCGGAAGGGTTCTCCCAATACTGCTCGTAGTCGGCCTTGAACGTTGGGACGTGGACGATGCGGTGGACCGTCTCAAATGTGCGGAGGTAGTTGCCGATGAGGATGTCGGCCAGCTCCCGAGACGGCATGCTCTTCCCGATGGATATGGAGCTGAAGGCGGGAGTGCGGCGAGCCTTGACGACGCGGGCCAGCTTTTTGCACGCCTCGAGGTCGGAGTAGAGTTGAGAAGTCGTTTCACCCCCAAACTTCCTGGTGATGTTGCCCATGCGATAGAGCTGTCGCACGTGTAAGCGAGGCAGCCAAGCCTGGTTTGAACAAACTGATACAGTGGGAGACTGGGTTGCTCTGCCGACGATGTCGCCGATGCTGAGCGGACGTGGAGATTGAGAAGCCAGAAGGCACAAAGTAAGGGGAAGAAATGAAGTAAAACAGTGAACCCAGACGTGTAGACCTTGTGAAGAGACATGGGACTTACCATCTCGGTCGAGGCCATCCAGTGACTCTGTCCAAAGTAGCGAGTCTTACTAACACAACCTCGACTGTACTTCAGACCTTCGCGCAGAACCGGGGCAGACCGTGACGGCCCGTCGCTTCTACTCCCGCCACTCACGGTCAGGTCTGACAACTGCTGCTCGAGCTGCTTCACCCTCTCCGTGAGAGCATTGACAGTCGAGGAGGAGCTGGGACAACTGCCGGGTGTCGACGCGGTATCCGCAAGGACACTGACGGAAGCAGAGGCCCTCACGGGGTTGTCGGACCGGTACTTCCCATGGTCCGCTGGCCCCGGCTGCTCAACGGGGATGGGCGTCGGCGCAAAGAGCGGGGCTCCCTCAGAGGTCTCGAGATCTAGCCTCAGCGCGGACGACTCGGGATCCTTCAGACCCCGCAGGGCCTGGGCCGTCGGCAGGATGGGATCGGGGATCCCAAAGCCCGCTTCGGGCTCGGCGGACCCATGTACGGGGCTCTTGGGCCCGCCAGGTTTCCTCCGCACAGCGAGATCGTTCTGGGTCATCATCATGGACGGGGCAGAGTATCTCGGTGGCGGCAGGGACCTGAAAGCCGAGTGAGCCGGGTCGGACAGACTGTCACGGGCCGGAGCCATATGACCAGTGGACCCATTGGCGCCGGGGCTCCTGAGCGGACGTGCCGCCGGCTTGGTCTGTGAGACGTACGTGCAGAGGGTGTGACCAGTGCGGACGCAGGTGTTGCAGGGGAGGTTTCTATCACAGCGGACTTTGCGGTGGCGGCATCGTTCGCATGCGAGAGCGGGCCTCCGCCGTTTCTTCCGCGTCGTCGAGGACTGGTCCGGGCTTCTCGAAGGGTCCATTTTGGGGGTGTTAGTTTGAGAGATTCGGGGAGAATGTGGATGGGGTTGTCGGACGGAGGGTGACTCGGCTTATTCTGTCATTGCATGCGTGTCCTCTGATGCTTAAGTCCTGATTCACGACGTGCCAATACCTAGGCCCAGAGAGATCGTAAAGCACAGAAATCCGAATGTGTTTTTATCAGATTGATCTGATTCAGCCGTACTGGGAGCGATGTAATAGTAGAAAGAGGCGCTTATCCCCGAGATGCCGTCAGGATTCGCGCACCTAAGGACCGGCTCGCCTGCAATACCCCGAGAATTATGGACAGCTGATTGGTTCAAATGGTCCGAAATGCAAAACACCGAGCTGTATGTGAATAAGCCGAGAAAGGGTGGAATAGTGGCGATGATGTTATAAATAACCACGCTTGTACCGTCGTTTGATAGGAATATCCCGGATGGGCTGTAAGTCTTCTGCGGGATAATGATTAAGTATTGTCTAGGGAAATCAGATTGTGCATCAGCACGAAAGGAATGCTGCATTCTTTGATTGCGGCACTACGCATTTGCAACTTCTACATCGGGGTTTGCCATTGAATAACTCGATCAAGGACTTGCTTGGTAAGAGGGACAATGAGCGTTACATATCCAGCGACAGCGACAGCGTCGGGTTCCGGGGGACAGCTGCGAGTGTCTTTGAAGCACAAACGGCCATCAAGTAGTACTGTTCGAAAGGGCGCAACAATGCCAAACATTGATGATGGTTGATTTCTGGTGATGGGAGAGTGTGTACCATATAAAACAATGTAGTTTTACGAAAACCAAGCAGTAGTCGTTTCGAAAAGAAAAAAAAAGCCCGCTACAGTTATGGCAACATGCAGAATTGAAATCATGAGAGAGTAAAGTACCGCTAATTACATGTACACAGGACCCATGTCAATGTTTGGATAGAAGCAAAATCCTTCAAAGAAGCATGTATGTGTATGTGTACGCTGTAAAAAGCCACCATTGGTAGGTTGACTTGCACGGAATATGAGGGCCAAATCTTCTCACATGCCCTTTCAATGGGTATTAACAAAAAGGCCAGGAGAGCGTATTCTCCATCTCGAACAAATCAATTTCCCGACCCGACGCTGCTTGGTAGCTTGATCACCACGTCTCTCTGGATGGGCGTGGCCTACGTGCTGGTTTACCTTGAATCCATGGCTCATCATCCGATCCGACTTTGCCGGGAGGGCCGTCTTTAGTTAGCGCGAGCCAAGGGGCGCATTCCCGCCGACGGCTGGGCTCGTCACATGCATGCGGACTTGAATAGATAGACACACAGACACAAAGGGAATACCCGGTTTGGTTTCAGCGCAAAAGGTAACTGCTCGATTTCTAGGTAAAATGGGGGAAAAGGAGACCAAATGTACAAGACAGGAACCTCTTCCGCACCCGAGATGCAGCATTAGTCAGGAGATCATTGTACACGGGAAGTAGGTTGTGGTAGGTTCGTCGTCCGGCGCCGAGCAGATGGTGTATGCTTCGACCCGTCTTTCACTGCCCTCCGCCCTCCTCCCTTCGCAAAAACCACAGGACGTGTCTTCCGGCCTGAACGTTCTATATCGTACGCCGGATACGCCTTCGAAACTCATCATGCCTCCTCTTCCTCCGCCGCCGTCGCACGGCAATGCGTCACACACTCAACACCGACTTGCCCCCCTTACAGGAGGAGCTCAAGAGGGTTCTCGAGGACCTTCTTCAGCTGCTTGAGGAACTCGGCACCGACGGCGCCGTCGACGACCTTGTGGTCGAAGCTGCCGGTGATGGTGATCTGGTCATCCCAGGCGACACCGGTGGTACCGTCCTCGGACTGGGCGGGGACGGCGACCTTCTTGGTGGTGCCGATGGCGAGGATGGTGGACTGGGGAGGGTTGATGACGGCGGTGAAGTTGTCGACGGCGTCGTTCATGCCCATGTTGGAGATGGAGATGGAGCCGCCCTGGTACTGCTCAGGCTTGAGCTTGCCGTCGCGGGCGAGCTTGGCGAGCTTCTTGACCTCGGTGGAGATGGCCTCGAGGCCGCGGGCCTCGACACCGGTGACGATGGGTGTGATGAGGCCGGTGGGGGTGGAGACGGCGACGGAGACGTCGACGGTGTTGTGCTGGCGGATGACATCACCGCGCCAGCTGGAGTTGGCCTGGGGAACCTTCTTGGAGGCAACGCCAATGGCCTTGATGAGGAAGTCGTTGACGGACAGCTTGTACTTGCCTTCGGAGGAGGCGTTGAGGGCCTGGCGAAGCTTGAGCAGCTTGCTGACGGAGATGCTGGAGGAGACGTAGAAGTGGGGGTTGTTCTGGGTGGACTCCTGGAGGCGGGAGGCGATGGTCTTGCGCATGCCGCTGATGGGGATGTCCTCGTAGCTGGCACCGGGGCCGGCAGCGGCGGCGGGGGCAGAGGCGGCCTTCTTGACGTCGTCCTCGGTAATCTTGCCGCCCTGGCCGGATCCCTTGACGGTGCGGATGTTGACACCCTTCTCCTTGGCAAGGCGCACGGCACCGATGGTAGCGTTGGGCTCACGGTCCAGGGCGTTCTCGAGCTTGCCGGCGGGCTTGTTGAAGTCGTCGGAGGAGTTCTCGGGTTCGGGGGTAGGGGCAGAGGCCGGCTTGGCCTCGTCCTTGGGCTGCTCCTTGGGAGCGGGCTTAGCGGCCTCACCACCGGCGTCGGCGGCGGAGAAGTTCTCGAAGGCGCTGATATCGGCACCATCCTCGACGAGGACGGCGATGGGCTACAGAAGCATTGTCAGTATGAGCGGACTCATCAGTGGCATGCGAGGTGTGGGCAGGTGAGGGAGAAGACGGTTCTCAGCGGCTTATCGCGACTACGGACATATTGAGGGAAGGAAAAAAAAAGAAAAAAAAAAAAGGCTGCACGCACGTTACCGACGGGGACGTCCTTCTCACCAGACTCCTTGAGGAGCTTGGCGATAACACCCTCCTCCTGGAACTCAAAGTCCATCTGAGCCTTGTCGGTCTCGATCTCGACGAGGACATCACCGGGGGCGATGCTGTCGCCGGCCTTCTTCTGCCAAGCTCCGATGTTTCCCGCCGTCATGGTGGGCGACAGGGCAGGCATCTTGATGACGGTGTGCGGGGGGTAGGAGGCGTAGCATCTCAGGATCTGGGAGGAGAGGTTGCTGCGGAGGAGGGCATTCGGACGGACAGTCCGTCTCAAGACGGTGGAGATCATGGTGAATAGAAAGCTCCGGCAAGCGACGCACGAAAGCAGGGAGAAGAGTGTAGTTGGCGGAGAGGACCGGACTATGGATCAAGACGATGGACCGTCGACGTCGAACAATTGAAGCCTATGGGCGTGTCGGGATGACGGAATTGGGACAAGACAAGAAAGAAGAAGGGTCGGGTCGGGTCGAGGCGGGGGGGGGGGAGAGAAAAGAGAAGAGGAAGCAGAGCAGAGGCGACGACGCGGGATTATTTTTTTGGGACGACGAGGTTTGATGCTCGAGATTGTCGGACGGGAATCTTTCCTTGGGGCTGGAGTTTTTTGCGTTGAGCTCCGTCGCTGGATGGAGCTTGGGGCGCTAGTCCGGATCGGGAATTAGCGTGTCCCTACAAAATGGCCTGCACAGGGAGAGCCGTTATTTACTGCGCTGAAGCGTCAGTGGGTGGTGACTGATTGACTACCTACTGGCGCCGATAGATTGTGGCCAGTGGCTGGCCGGTTGCGCCAGGTGCTTAACGCCGACAGCAAAAAAAAAAAAACGCCTACGCCAGCCAACCAACCGGGTTCCGCGACTAGGTAAGACTTACTGGCCTCAGGAACTTTTCGGACTTGAAAGTGGGAATAGCCCGGGAAAACAAGGGACCAAACGGGGGGAATCTTGGCCAATGGCATCTCGGGCATTGTTGAGTGAGAAGTGGGTCTCACCTTTTTGCGAGTAAAAGTCTCGCTTTCCATCGCGATGCGCCAGTCATTGGTTCGCTGGTATTGATGCACGTGACCGCTTACCTCATCCAGGCAGTCAATCTGGCATCCACCTTGACTGTTCGTTCCCCCTTGGTCTGTGCTGAGCTGGACTCGACCGAGTATCCACCTCGAATTGCTGACATAAGACTGTCAACCACAAGAAACAACTCACTCCCTTACAGAGTAGGCCACGTACACCAGATGCTTACAGAGTACGGATACTGCTGCTGCACTTTTTGCTGAGATGGACTAGGTAGAATAAGAATAATAGCTCCAGGATTGTCCAGGGCACCTAGCCCGACAGAAAAACCCAAGTGCGAATACAGTCGCAATGTCATTCAATTACTATCGTTCCAAGTACAGTACGGTAACCAGACCACATGCTTCAGCACGCAGCAGTGCTACCTAACACCCTCGTGTACCTAGGCAGTTACCTCTCGACTGTGTCGGTACCTAGGTAGATACTCCGTAGAGTACCTATTACTAAGTGTAAGGAGGTACCTCTCTCTGTATGCGTGCATCGGGGGAGACAGACGGACCAGGGCCTGTGGCAGCCGTGGAGCGAGAGGCCAGGGTCCCCCCCCCCATTCAAAGAAATTTGGACCGTCATTGCCAGCTCCCCCATCTCCAAATTGCCTGTGCTGTCCAATTCAATCTCGAGCACCACCAGCACCGCCAGCCAGAGCTTCCTTCATCCTTTCTCTATATCATCTGTGCCGACCTGGCAGCAAAACACCACCACCACCACCACCGAAGCCCTCCTCCACAAAGTCGACGCTCTTACTCAGATACTCGACTTGACTTCGTCAACCTACACTAATACCTCGTCTCCGTGCCCTCCTCTCCCATTGGGGCTTCCCCTGCTTGCCGTCGCCCTCTCCACGTCGACCTGCATATGCGCATGCGCCCCTCCATGTCCGACCTAACAACAGCTTACCTCCCTACCTAGCTAGTCATACCGACACACCTCTGTTGCAATTCCGCTAGATCCCACGCCGACCACAACACCTCGTCCATCCAGCACGTCCCGATCGCGAAACCCCGTCCTGTAAACTCGCGAATGGCACTTGGTCCCTCCACTGCTCCCCCATGAGATGAGCTCCCTCAAGTTCCTCGTCTCCTCCTTGGAGGCCATTGCGGCTTCCAAGGAGGCCCAGAGGAACAAGCAGCTGACCGAGTCCCTCCAAAAGACCCTCACGGCCATCAAGGAAAGTCATCCCGATTTCCCTGATCCTGAAATCGTCTTTGCCCCTCTGCAGCTCGCCACGAGGACCGGCAATGTCCAGCTCATCACCAGCGCACTCGACTGCATCGGCAAGCTCATATCTTACTCCTACTTCTCGCTGCCCAGCAACCCCGACCCCCAGATCCAAGATGCACCACCACCCCCCGATAGAGCTCCACTCATTGAGCGCGCCATCGACACCATCTGCGACTGCTTCCAGGGCGAGACCACCGCCGTCGAGGTCCAGCTCCAGATCGTCAAGTCCCTCTTGGCCGCCGTCCTGAACGACAAGATCGTTGTCCACGGCGCCGGCCTCCTCAAGGCCGTCCGCCAGGTCTACAATGTCTTCCTGCTCTCCCGGAACACCGGAAACCAACAAATGGCCCAAGGAACCCTGACCCAGATGGTCGGCACCGTTTTCGAGCGAGTCAAGACCCGCCTGCACATGAAGGAAGCCCGCATGAGCTTCGACAAGCTGAAGATCAGCTCGAGCAACGTCACCTTCGAGCAGACCGACTCCGTCAATGGCGCCGCCGATGCCGAAGAAAAGGAACCGGAACAAGACGCAGAACAGAAGGAGGGCTCGCCCGCCCCCGCCGCTTCCGAGTCGGCCCCTACCGAGGGCGACGAAAATGCCAACGGCAAGTTGACATTGAAGGATCTGGAGCACCGCAAGAGTTTCGACGACTCGCATCTGGGCGACGGGCCGACCATGGTGACCGAGATCAAGCCGGGGAGGAAGCCAGCACGATCCGTCTCCGAACAATCCACCCCCGAATCCTCCCACGATGACAGCCCCGAAGCTTTGGACGCCGAGGACGAGGTCTACATCAAGGATGCCTACCTGGTCTTCCGATCCTTTTGCAACCTCTCCACCAAGGTGCTGCCACCCGATCAGCTCTACGACTTGCGCGGCCAGCCTATGCGCTCCAAGCTCATCTCTTTGCACCTCATCCACACCCTACTCAACAACAACATCGCCGTCTTCACCTCCCCGCTATGTACCATTACCAATTCGAAAAGCAACGAGCCCACGACTTTCCTGCAAGCCATCAAATTCTACCTGTGCCTTAGCATAACGCGCAACGGTGCCAGTTCCGTCGATCGCGTCTTCAACGTCTGTTGTGAGATCTTCTGGCTGATGCTCAAGTACATGAGAGAGTCGTTCAAGGTTCGTGCCAGCCGCGTCCGACTCCGCTGGACCCGAACTAACTGTGTTGCAGCTGGAAATCGCCGTCTTCTTGAACGAGATCTACCTTGCCCTCCTTGCCAGGCGCACCGCCCCCATCTCCCAAAAGGTCTACGTGGTCAACATCCTGAACCGCTTCTGCGCAGACTCCAAGGCTCTGGTGGAGACGTATCTGAACTACGACTGCGAGCGCAGCGTCGACAACATTTTCCAGACCATCATCGAGGACTTGTCCAAATTCTCTACAGCCCCTGTCGTGGTGACGCCCGTGCAAGAGCAGCAGTACGAGGAAAAGGGCGCAAGGACTGTTTCGGGAGGCGACTGGCAGTTAAGGACAATTCTGCCCCCCCCCTTGTCCGTCGCGCAAATCACGCCACAGCCCGAGCCGGAGAGTGACATCCCCAAGGAGTATGTTATGAAGCGGATAGCCTTGGACGCTTTGGTGGACTCGCTGAGGTCAATGGTTGACTGGTCTGCCGCCGTGCGGCCAGACGCGAACGGCGTCAGGCTGGACGGTGACACGAGAAACTCGGAGGATATCCGACCGTCCATTGACCCAAGCATGAGTGAGAACCCGTCTCGCTTCGAGACACCGGCACCTTCGACGCCCGTTCTCGAGGACGACCCCGCTTCTTTGGAGAAGGCCAAGGCCAGGAAGACGGCCATGAACAACGCCATCAAGCAGTTCAACTTCAAGCCCAAGAGAGGTATCAAGCTCCTGTTGCAAGAAGGCTTCATCCCCAGCGAGAGTCCTCAGGATATTGCAAGGTTCCTACTTACCGAGGATCGCCTGGACAAGGCACAGATCGGCGAGTACTTGGGTGAAGGCGACCCCAAGAACATCGAGATCATGCATGCTTTCGTCGATGCCATGGACTTCACCAAAAAGCGCTTCGTCGACGCGCTACGCACGTTTCTCCAGTCTTTCCGCCTTCCTGGAGAGGCGCAAAAGATCGATCGTTACATGTTGAAATTCGCCGAACGCTACGTCATGGGCAACCCCAACGCATTCGCCAACGCTGATACGGCTTACGTCTTGGCCTACTCTGTCATCATGCTCAACACCGATTTGCACAGTAGCAAAATTGCGAAGCGGATGAGCAAGGAGGAGTTCATCAAGAACAACCGCGGTATTAACGACAATGCTGATTTGCCTGACGAGTACTTGTTGGCCATCTACGACGAGATCGCCAGCAACGAGATCGTTCTCAAGAGTGAACGAGAAGCCGCCGCAGCTGCAGGTGTCGCCCCGCCAACATCGACAGGAATCGCAGCAGGCTTGGGACAGGCCTTATCAAACATGGGTCGCGATCTTCAACGAGAGGCCTATCTCCAGCAGTCCGAGGAAATCGCCTTGCGCTCCGAGCAGCTCTTCAAGACGCTGTACAAGAACCAAAGGAAGAACGCGCAACGATCCGGCGTCAGGTTCGTCCCGGCCACGTCCTTCCAGCACATTGGCCCCATGTTCGACGTCACATGGATGTCGTACTTTTCCGCGTTGTCAAGCCAGATGCAAAAAACCCAGAATCTTGATATCAACAAGCTGTGCCTCGAGGGCATGAAGCTAGCGACCAAGATCGCCTGCGTCTTTGACCTATCCACTGCCCGAGAAGCCTTCGTTTCCGCGCTGAAGAACACGACAAACCTGAACAACCCCCAGGAGATGTTGGCGAAGAACGTGGAGGCGCTCAAGGTCATTCTTGAACTGGGCCAGACCGAGGGCAATGTCCTAAGATCGTCGTGGAAGGATGTCCTCATGTGCATCAGCCAACTCGACCGGCTGCAGCTAATCACCGGCGGCGTGGACGAGAGCGTTGTTCCCGACGTGTCTAAAGCACGCTTCATGCCTCCGCAGCGGGAGAACACAAACGACTCCAAATCGTCGACACAGTCGAAGAGGAAGAGCAACCGGCCGAGGTCCGGAACGGCGCCACAAGGGTTTTCCAACGAAATCGCTTTGGAGAGCCGCTCTGATGAAGTGATCAAGGCCGTCGACAGGATCTTCACCAACTCGGGCAACCTCAACGGAGAGGCCATCGTCCACTTTGCCCGGGCTCTGACCGAAGTCAGCTGGGACGAGATCAAGGTTTCCGGGTCCAACGACTCGCCACGGACGTACAGCCTACAGAAGATTGTTGAGATTGCCTACTACAACATGACGCGTGTGCGTTTCGAGTGGAGCAACATCTGGGAGGTGTTCGGCGACCACTTCAACCGGGTGGGTTGCCACAACAACATCACAATCGTCTTCTTTGCCTTGGACTCGCTCCGGCAGTTGTCGATGCGGTTCATGGAGTTTGAGGAGCTGGCTGGTTTCAAATTCCAAAAGGACTTCTTGAAGCCCTTTGAACACGTGTTGGCAAACTCTCAAAATATTGCCGTCAAGGACATGGTCCTGCGCTGCTTGATTCAGATGATCCAAGCGAGAGGCGACAACATCCGCTCGGGCTGGAGGACAATGTTTGGCGTCTTTACCGTGGCCGCCCGCGAGGCGAACGAAAGCATTGTCAACCTCGCCTTCGAGAACGTGACACAGGTCTACAAGACCAAGTTCGGCGTCGTCATCTCGCAAGGCGCCTTCACGGACCTCATCGTCTGTCTTACCGAGTTTTCCAAGAACATGAAGTTCCAGAAAAAGAGCCTGCAGGCCCTCGAGAGTCTGAAGTCCATCATACCCCGGATGCTCAAGACACCCGAGTGCCCTCTCTCGCAGAAGAACCACAGCGCGTCTGGGGAGCACGCTGCCTCAGCCGCAGACACGCTGCAAAGATCACAGAACCGGACCACGGTGGAAGAGGGATACTGGTTCCCGGTTCTGTTTGCGTTCCACGATGTCCTGATGACGGGCGAGGACCTCGAGGTGCGTTCTAATGCACTCGAGTACTTCTTTGAGGCTCTCCTGAGATACGGCGGGGAGTTCCCGCCCGACTTTTGGGACATTCTGTGGCGCCAACAGCTGTATCCCATCTTCATGGTCCTGCGATCCAGGCCTGACTTGAACAACGCGCTCAACCACGAAGAGCTGTCTGTTTGGCTATCCACCACCATGATCCAGGCACTGCGCAATATGATTACCTTGTTCACGCACTACTTTGACGCACTGGAGTACATGCTGGACCGTTTCTTGGAGCTGCTGGCCCTCTGCATCTGTCAGGAGAACGACACCATCTCTAGGATCGGCAGCAACTGCCTGCAGCAGCTCATCCTGAAGAACGTCACAAAGTTCACGCCGGACCACTGGTCCAAGGTTGTGGGAGCTTTCTGCGAGCTGTTCGCTCGCACAACAGCCCACCAGCTCTTCTCCGCCACCACGATCAACTCAACGGCCTCCATTGACATGCCGCCGAACGGATTGGATTTTGCCGCCCCACTGAGTCCTACAGAGACGCCCACTGAAGAAGAGTCGCTGCAGGTTAACGGGTTGGGAAAGAACGGCGGCAACACCGACACCAGCTCGACTGATGCCCACGTCAGCGCCATTAACGATGACGACCTGAAGACCCCGACAGCGCCGGTTGCTCCCCGGCTCCAAGCCCAGTCCCAAGCGCCGCTGGAGGAGTTCAAGCCGACATCGAACCTGCAGCAGCAGCCGGTCGTCGTCACAGCTGCTCGCCGCCGTTACTTCAACCGTATCATTTCGCGATGTGTTTTGCAGCTGCTCATGATCGAGACGGTCAACGAGCTGTTCAGCAACGATACTGTGTACAACCAGATCCCAACAACGGAGCTTCTCCGTCTCATGGCGCTGCTCAAGAGGTCGTACCTCTTTGCCAGGAAGTTCAACGCCGACAAGGAGCTGCGCATGCGTCTCTGGCGCGAGGGTTTCATGAAGCAAGCACCCAATCTGCTCAAGCAGGAGAGCGGGGCGGCCGCTACGTACGTCGCTATCCTCTTCCGCATGTATGCCGACGACAGCCACGAGCGTACGGCTGCGCGTGACGCCATCGAGCAGGCGCTGGTGCCGCTGTGCAAGAGCATCATCAAGGACTTTGTCGCCCTTGAGGAGGACAGCCAGCACCGCAACATCGTCGCCTGGCGGCCGGTGGTGGTCGACGTCCTCGAGGGGTACGCCGCGTTCCCCGTGGAGGCGTTCCAGAAGCATATCAAGGAGTTTTACGTCATGGCCGTCGAGCTTCTCGGCAAAGACGTCACGTCGGAGCTCAGGGTAGCGCTCTTGCTGGTCCTCAGGCGCGTCGGCGAGGTCGGGCTCGGTATCGAGGGCATGACCACCAAGGTGCGAGCGGACCGGAGGGATAGCATCCTCAGCAGCGTAACAGATAACACGGCCGTAGACGGACCCGAGGGCGACGCTTCGAGCAGAATGCGGCGCTGAGCCAGTTCCCAGGGGGAAAAAAAGGGAAGGGCCGCGATGCGCACGTTGGGGCTATGGCGTAAAGGATTAAAGATTGTAAAGGCGGGGCGGGGATCATCTTTCTTTGTTTTCATGTAAAACCATTGAACCGGGCTCGGAATAATGGCCGATGCCCCATGGAAGTTTGTTGTGTCTATATTCAAGCATCTTATTCACAGTGTCTCATTGGCGCCCCAGCTCGTCGGGGGGAGGGGGAGGGGCGAATATTACCTGTAGCTATACATATACATGCCCATGCTTGCTCGTCTGCGTTCGAGAAGAGAAGCGTTGTTTTCCTATCCTTGAAACGCCCGTGCCTAATTTTGCTTTAAACAGAACCCACCCCCGGTCTCATGCCATGACGTCTCTGACAAAGGTGCGCAGGGCGTCCGACTCCTCCGGCACCGTCCGGTCGTGCAAGGTCAAGAGGGCCGTCCTCAGCGTGTCGTCATCCGCGACGGCCTGCCTCACGACGTCTTTTAGAATGCCCATGGTGCGGTGGGAGTGGTCAACGACGCGCATGACGCTGAGCAGGGTCTCGAAGAAGTCGACGAGGTTGAGGTGCATGAGGGTGTCGGTCTTGTCGACCATGTGCAGGGCGGCGAGCTGGAGAAGGCCGGTGTCGGCGGAGCCGGTGAGGTCGGGGAACGGGGAGGTGGCGACCTCGACGATGTTAAGTGCGGCAAGGCGCGGGAGGATGCGGAGGACGCGGCCCTGGGCGAGGGAGAGCTGGTGGGCCGACAGGTCGGCGGGGTCGGCGGCGGGGTCGGAGTCACGGCCGCGGGCAGGGGCTCTTCTGTAGTCGCCCTAACTTACGGGCAACTTACGGTTGACAAGAACAAACAGGCCCTCACCCCCGTGGGTGTTATTAGAGGGAACTCCTGTTGGGTATTGTCTTAATCTCCCAATTAGGTTAAGCTACTCTTCGAGACACAAGAAACAGCGATCGTTGGATAGGCGCGCTTTTCTTGTGCCAGTCTAGGCCATAAGACTCTCTAGTAACCGCGGGGATCCCATATGGGCCCTGATCCTCTGTGTGTCGCACACACAACAGGCTAGTTCACAGCTGTCAAAGAGATATGGTGCGTACGCAGACTCCCTCCTCCAGCCCTTCAGAAAGAACGGGTGCTTTTTGGATACCTGCATCCTACCCGGTATGCTTCATGCGCAGTGGTTTATCGGGCCGAGTTAGTGGAAAACCTTTGGTCGAGACTAGGCGATCTTCCTGGACGAATAAGGCTGTGATTCCAATACTGGGAAAAGTACCGGTGACTGGCTACTGACGACGGTCAAACCGCTGCGCGGTCTTCCCTTAACCACTATGGTCTTCAGTCAGTTCCCCCTCGTACTCAGTAGTAGACGCACAAGCATGTGTCAAGAACATATTGGTGAAATTGAGTACGCCGGTTAAACAGGAAGATGCGGCGCCACATACTGCCCTGTCCCGGGGCGCGGCGTCTGGCGAGCTCGCGGCCGGGCAAGCCCGGTGTGCGGTGGCGGGGGGTGGGGGGAGCTCGCAGTCGACGTCGAGGAGGTCGCCGAGGACGCGGGTGGCCCTTTCGCCGACCTCGACTTGCGGGGCGGAGAGCCAGCGGCGGAGGAGGTCTTCGATGACGCGAGGCATGAGGGAGAGGATGGCGGCGTCGGAGGGGGCGGCGGCGGCCTTGGCAAGGAGGGCGAGGGCGAGGAGGTTAGCGGAGGGGCTCGGAGAGCGGAGGGCGACGATGAGGGAGGACTCGTCGGCCAGCTGGAGGACCTGAGTGAAGGGGACGGGGCCGAGGAGCTTGATGGTGAGGGAGACGACGGGGGAGGGGTCGTGGGGCGTCGTCTTGAGGATCGCGGTGAGGTTCGGGAGGAGGACGGGGAGGAGGGGCGGGATGTTTGTTTCTGAGACGCGTGCTGTTAGTTCGACTCTGTTTCTTGGGGAGAAGAAGGAGGAACGGTGGGAGGGAGGGAGACGAACCGTTCAGCTGGAGCTCTACATCGTCGAGGAGTTTCGGGTTGAGGGGCGTCTCGGGCGCGGATACGAGCTCGTCGAGGTGCTTCTTGAGCTCCTCGAGCCCGGAGACCGGGACAGTGTGGTCGGCGGACATTTCCGGGACGACCTTGTCTGTCATAGGGGGTGCAATTTTACAAGGCAAAGGGGCAGTCAGAGGTGAGAGAAGAAGTCGTGGGAAGTGTGTTGCTTTGCGACGTGGGAAGCTATTAGTGATCGACCGAATGTAGATGTTGGTGGAGAGAGAGCTCTCGATGTCAAGGTCCCCCGGCCGCTAAGATAAGATAAAAGCAAATGGGAAGGCGCCTACCTAGGTTCCTACCAGGCAGCTAAGGAGCGTACGTGCTGGGGTACGCGGGCTGAGCTGCTTGACAGCGCCGGCAGGCAGGCGGGGGATTCCGAGGAAGTGCGCTGGAAGGGCGGGGCGGGGAGGAGGGGTGGAATAGTGGTCGCTTGCCAGTGCGGAATTGACCCCGCCGATGGCACCGACCAAAAACTGTTGCTGCTGCAGGTTGACTTGTGACTGACACCTCGGTTTTTTTTTTTTTTTTTTGTCTGTTCGGGTTTTCCCATAAACGAAAGGCAGACTCCAAACTCCAATTCGACTCACACCTACTCACACCACCCTTCCCTTCCCCTGTGACGCATCCGTTTCTCACCGACTCGCGGACAACAAATACCAATTCCTGGCCGAGGCCCCCAGAACCCGTAGAGCAATCGGCAATCACCACCGCGCGCCACATAGGCAGATAAGACACACAGACAGACGCTCAGCGAACCCAAATGTCGCGAGGAGGACGAGGCGGTGGCCGTGGTGGCCGTGGCGGGCGCCAGGGACCGCAGCTATCGTGGGACAACGGCGAACACGCCCCCGACACGCGGCCCTCGGAGCTATTCCCTGTGCGTAATCCCCCCTCTCCCTTCTCGTCAGAGTTAACGGTACAAGAACCTACCCTCTTTCTGACTCTCGTGACCCCCCGCAGGCCTATGCAGTCCCGACGGCGAAGCCCCTCTCCGACCTCGAGCGCGCCAACGTCAACGCCTTCCTCCTCTTCCGCCGCCAGTTCCAGGACGGGCCCCTCTACACCCGCAAGCGCACCTGGGGCATGGACCCGGGCAACACGCGCAAGCTGTACGGCCAGGACCAGGTTAACGCAAAGTACGGCGTGCGCACCCGCGGCACCGCCGACCCCTTCACCGCCGTGCCCACCTACTCGCAAAAGTTCTCCCGCCCCGAGCGCGCCCTTCCCGACCTCGCCGCGCGCCCCTTCTGCAAGGAGTTCTTCCCCCAGGAGCTGCACGAGGCCCTCGACGGCGACGACGTAGGCCCCGGCGAGCGCCGCCGCGGAGGTGACGCCAAGCGCCTGCGCCTGAGCCGGATCACCGCCCTGCCGACCGCCGAGGACGTGTTCCACCTCAACGACGACGCCGACGACGACGTTGGCGGCCCCGAGGGCGCCTGGAAGAAGCTCGAGGCCCTCGAGAGAATGGGCGAGGGCGCCGAGGGGGCCGAGGGCGGCGCCGGCGGTATTGGTGGCGGCGGCGCCGGCGAGGACGAGTGGGAGGGCGGCGAGGAGGAGGAGCAGGACGTCGAGTACGACGACTCGGACGCCGGCGACTACGACGCCGAGAACTACTTTGACGACGGCGAGTACGGTGATGACGATGGCGGCGACGACGACCACGGCGGCCGCGAGGGGTCGTACTGAACCCGGTTTGTACGTTCATGGCGGGGAGGGGGGGGGTCGAAAGGAATTGAATGGCGACGAGTGGGATCAGCAAAAAAGAAGGAAAATGAAAAAGGAAAAGGAAAAACAGTAAATATCATGCGAAGGGACATTGATTGAAACAAAGGCGGATGGATCCGCGCTCGAAGAGGGGAGGGGAGGAGACACTGGGAGCAACATCCCACTCCCTCCCTCCCTCCAGTAAACGACTGACGAAAGAAGACACAAATGAGGCGATCGCATCACCGGGCGTTGGGCGGGATGAATGACTTTGCTGAGCGGGATTATAGGCTCTCAGATACCCCAGCGATACCTCTCTCCAGGGAGAAAGGGTAGAAAACAATTCACAATTCATAATTACACCCGCACAGCGCATTTTTCACGTTTTGACTCGACGTTTTTTTCTGGGGGGCGTGGTGATGAAAGTCAGGGTCTCTCCCTCCCTTGACAATCGGGTATCAACGGCCTCGGCCGCCTCGCTCTAGATAGATGGGTTATTCTACAATCGCGGCAAAAGCTACCTTGCCTGCATCCAACGACGCCCCGTCCATCCAGCCTCGGCCGAGGCGGGTCGTGTCCGAGACACGCTGGCGCACCGCCTCGAGGGCGTCTTCCGCATCGATACCCGAATCCTGGCCGTGGGAATCGGCCATTATGGGCTCCCGGGGGCAGGAAGCTAATGTCCATAGTTTGCGCACATCCTGACATGCAAGGAGCCAAGGCCAAACGATTATGGGGTTGTTTCAGGCTGGACACTCTTCCGATGCGTCGTCGTCTTGCCAATGCTGCCGGTATATACTCTCTTGTTTTTTGCCGAAACCTGAACGCTGTTTGCTCCCCAGACTCGTTTGCTGGACCGAACCAAATCCACCCCCCCCACCATTCGAGGATCGACATTATGTCCTGTTTCCGCTTCGATGTCTCATTTTGTCGGGTATTGACGCTGAAGCTTGGTCAGTTTTTCGCGGACATCGACAATGGCATCGGCCGCCTCGTAGATCTTGTCGCCCATCATCTTGATCGTCTCCAGCAGGTCGAGGACCATGTTGAAGGCCGGCAGCTGCGTCTGGTCCCTCAGGGCCCTCACGCGCTCATACAGACCGTGCTCGACCCCGGGCATGTGCTGCTCCATCTCCTTGATCTTCTGCACCTGGAACTGGTGCAGCTCCTTGAGGCGGTCGGCCTCGTTGGAGAAGAGCGTGAGCACGTCCTCGACGTTGCGGTCCTGGCTGCCGTTGGTCGTGTTGTTCCCGGACCCGCCCCTCGTGAGCCAGGTCTGGTGGTAGTGTGCGGGCAGCTTGAGCTGGTCGGCGCCCGCGAATGCCATCTTGGCGATGTCGGCGTCCGACTTGACCAGGTCCTTGAGGTGCGCCATGGTGACAATATCCTCGTCCAGCGTCGTCTTGACACCCTCGTACTTGCGCTGCAGCCAGTTGACATCGGTCGTCAGTTGCTCGAGGTCGCCGCCGTGCGCGGCCATGAACCCTCGAATCTCGGATGCGTGCGCCATGAACCGCTGGATCATCATGTCGCAGTTCTCCATCTCGGTCTGGATCGACTGCTCGAGGTCGTTGAACCGCGTCGTGCCCTTGATGTTTGACACGTCCACACGCACGCCGGGGACCGTCTGTTGAGTCGTCGACTGGCCCATTGTCAAGCCCGGAGCGGAGCTGTTGTTGCCTGCTTGAGATTGGCCGCTGCTTTGGTTAGCTGGTTATTTGTACACCAATCATCCGCAAAAGTCTACTCACAAAAGACCGCCCGGCTTAGATTGGTTCTGAGCCTGGCTCTGGCCAAAGAGGCCGCCGCCCGCGCCCTGGTTCTGCTGAGGTTGCGTGTTGCCGCCACCAAAGAGTCCTCCGCTAGGTTGCTGCTGCTGTTGTTGTTGTTGTGGCTGGGTCGAGCTCTGGCCAAAGAGACCGCCGGTGGCCGGCTTCTGCTGGGATGCACCAAACAAGCCTCCACCCTGCTGCTGCTGAGGCTGAGCCGATCCAAAGAGCCCTCCGCTTTGCTGTTGCTGAGGCTGTTGCTGCTGTTGTTGAGGCTGGGCTGAGCCGAAGAGACCGCCGCCACCGGACTGCTGAGGTTGGGAGGGTGTTGCAGATTGGGACTGGCCAAAAAGACCACCAGTCGCTGGTGCGGCCGGCTTGTTGCCAAAGAGACCTCCCCCGCCCGTCTGGGTACCGCCGAAAAGGCCACCGCTCGCAGCAGGCTGCGTCGACGCCGCCGCGTTTCCGAACAGACCACCTGCTGCGGGTGTCGAAGAGGAGCCGGCACTAAACAAGAAACTCGGGTGTCAGATAAGACATTGAAAATAGTGGCATGGAGAATGCAGGGCCGTTTAGCTTACGCAGAATTGGCAGCACCAGTGTTGATGCTCAAACCACCACCGGTGGCGCTTGCGGATCGTCCAAACATGTTTATCTTCTGCCCGAGTCCGTCGAGATCGGTCGGTCCGGGGGGGTTTGTGACGGGTACAGGCGAAAGTGTCCTCGAGGACTTTCTCCTTGTTGCAGCAAGATTCGGTTGACGGTCAATGTAGTTTGAAGTATTTGTTGTTCTTGGCCGCTGCTGCTGCTGCTGCTGCGGCTGCGGCTGCGGCTGCGCGGTGAACGCGAAAGAATTGGCGCCGGGCACAGTACCACCGCACGGACCACTCGCAGCTTGCAGAGCTCCTCCTGCTGTTCCTGCCTGCAAAGAATGCGACTGGCGCTGATTGGCTGGTCGGGCCGCTATTCCACCGCTCCCCGGGACCCACCATACAGCCGGCTGACCCCACTGCTGATTGGCCAATACCCTCGACTGCTGACGGCCCGGGCGACCGTTCCTGACGCCTGGCCGCGCCTGTGATCTGGAACCACTGACGGAGCTTCGAGCTCCTGCCGTTGATGCACCCGCACCTACACCTGGGAAATCGAAGCAACCTGCAAAAGTTGCCGTAACATCACCTCTGCTACCACCACCACCACCACCAAACCCTCTAGACGACAACATCGCACACCCGTAGTCCACGATGGATATCGACGAGGACGACGACTTTTACGGCACTGAAGAGCCCGTGGTTGAAACAACAGCAGCACCACCACCAGCAAATTCGACAACAGAAAACGCGGCCCCGGAGAGCAACTCACCCAAACAAGATTCCAAGTCGGAGGAGCTAGAGGAAGGCGAGGAGGAAGATGAGGGTGGCTCCATGGATGAAGATGAGGACGACTCGGTGGGTGTTTTTATTTCCATCAATCGCTTAGTCCAGCTTCATTAGGTGGTTTAGCATCAAGTGACTGACGATTCTCGCGCGTTCTAGGATATCGAAATAGTCACTGAGCGCAAAGACGGCACAAAGGCAGCACCTCCAACGTATGTCGCAGCTTCCCACCACCCAAAACAGCCGCCCAGTTCTCATGTTCTGATATCAAAAACAGACAGTCACGCTACAGCGACATCCGAAACATCCCACAAAGGTCGGCTTCGAATGACATGACCGTCAAAGCCGCCCCGCCCAAGAAGGAGGAAGATTCTGCGAGAGCCTCGCCCTCTGACCTTCCATCGGGCATCCCAAGTGCCGACAAGGCCGCCGCTGCAGCCTCCAAGTCCACCATCGACGTCAACGCGAATCCCGATTACCCCCCCGTCGGCAAGCCCATTACCGCCGTCAACATCGACGAAGGTATGATCACCCCGTTCCCTTGCCATGAGATGTCGTATCGCTAACTTGTGTGAAGATCTGACCGAGAACGATAAGCCGTGGCGTAAACCCGGTACCGACATCAGCGACTACTTCAACTACGGCTTTGATGAGTTCACCTGGGCGCTCTATGCCGCCAAGCAGGAGGCCATCCGCGGAGAGTTTAGCGGCGACGTAATCGCTGCCGGTCAAAAGAAGATGATGGAGGACTTCGGTATGATGATGATGGGCGGTATGAACCCCGCTGCCGCCAGTGCGCCGGCCGCAGGCATGCCCGGCATGGCTGGCGGTGGCATGGATGGCATGCCGCCCGAAATGCAGGCCATGATGCAGCAGATGATGGGCCAAGGGATGGACCCCAGCCAGATGGACCCCTCGGCCATGTCGGCCATGTTCAGCGGCATGCAAGGACAGGCAAACCCGGGGGGTCAGGGCCAGAATTTCAACCAGGGCTTTGGTGCAAACCAGGGACAGTACGGCGGCTATGACCAGCAGCAGGCAATGGGTGGCGGCGGTAACCGCGGTGGCTTCGGTGGCAGAGGCCGTGGCGGACGCCGTCAGTGGTGAGGCCGCCGCCGAGGACTCTGCACTCATCCATCTTTGCAATGATGCGCTGGTTATGATCCCGGCCTGGCTGGCGTTTTAAGGATTTCGGTGGTGACGTCACAACATGGTTTGCTTTGGGGTTTCCGGATTTGGGCTACGGAACTGGCACAAATAGGCATAGAGATACCCTGACAATTGCTCTGGCATTTCTCCCAACTATTGCAACTGTCTTGAGTGACGATGACGAAGAGCCTCGTTCTGCTGGACATCTGACCGGAACATACCTAACTCGTGTATTGATTGGCCCAGAGAGACGCTGAAATATTTATGGGCTGAATGGTGTCAACCACCACGCCTGAAGACTCCAGTTCTAATCTTCAAACCACAATTCAATCTTCCCGGTTTGTTTATCAAGTGTGCTATTCGCTTTGTTCCAATGGCCTTTGCCGGCAGTTGCCATGTTCACTCGTTCAGCTTCGTTGAAATCATACCCAATAACACTTTCCAAGTAGTCGCTATAGCCAGGCCAGCTGTGCTCCCTAGCCCACGCCTGTATCGCGCCAAGATCCCTGCACTTTTGGTCGTGGCCATGTCTGTTGAAGGAGACGAACTCATCCGAGCCAGAGAGTGAGATGTCGGCGTTGCACATGAGATCGTTTCTGATGTGGTCCAGACAATGCATTGTATGGATATCATTTCGTGGCCACTGGTCGAGCGTGAAGTTCGAGATCAACCGGTTGCGAATGCGATACTGGCCGGTTTAGTATCACAGCGACCCCCTCAATGCACTTCTGAGCACTTACCAAGCAGTGAAGCGAGTGAAATACGTTGATTTGATATAACCTCAGGTGAGGTTCGTGGGGGTGATCCACGGTTGATGGCAGGTTAACCCGCTGGGCCCAACCCCCATCCACCGCAACTATGCCGTCCGCTGAGAAGGAAAAATGTAAGTGTTTTGGCATACATGGATAAAATTGAAAGTCAACATACCCTTCCGCAAATCATGCCAAAATCGATCGGCTTCAGGCGACGGGTCTGCGGCGTCGACAATGTCGTAGGCTTTGTCGGTAGCATTGTACTGCTCGAGCGCAAAGTCTACGAGACGTGGTCAAATGAGCAACGAATGTTCGTCTTTTCGCAACTGATGCCCTTTGGGAAGACACTTACAACCATGGGGATCCATATCTTTAGGATTTCTCTCATCCGCACGGAAGGAATGGAAGACTAGGCCACCAAAAACCAGGAGCAGAAGCTGAAGACCGCCAAACATCATGACAAGCCTGAGACCCGAGAAGTGCATGCGTGATGTGTCTTTGACAATCTTACCTTCGCAGCGATGACAGATCTGACTGTGGTCCGTCCCGCTCGTATCACCATCGGCAGATAGAAGCTTGACGCTCGAGCAGGACGAGTCCGACTCCATGATAAGCTGTAGTAATCAACACTCAAAGATGTCTGTGTGCGTTTGTGTTGTGTACTGTATTTGCAATTTGGATGATGATCCAACTGGTTCCTTGAGGTTTGAGACTTCACAGAATTAGATGCAGCGCAAGCTTTGCGAGCGCAGAGCGAGGCAGACCGTGGTCCACGTCAGGTTCAGAGCCGCACTTTTCCCCATCTGTTGTTTACGGGACATGACTCCACTGTCGTGGACTTTCTACATTATTGTATGCAAGGTTAAACAGGCAGCTCAGCTTCTTGTTTGCTTCAAACTACATGGACGGCGCATGAATGAGCGGTTGGAACCCACCCACGGCTCTGCGTTAGGCATGGATTGGTTTCTAACCAATGTAAGTCTCGCCTAACATATTCACCAGATAAGTCCCATGCCTTCAGCTGTATCTTGATGGGGGCTTTACAAGGAACGTTAGGCTTTCCACATCATAAACCTCGAGATATGGTCTTGGCCCGACAGAATGGTTCTAGGCGACAAACATTTTCTGGCGAAGGCCAATCAAGATGTTCTTCTGGAAGGCCCAATCACAGGGATATCACAGCTTTCACCGCTACTTGAAGATAGCACTTTGTGCTGCGAATGCTGGGCTGGTTATTTGTCGCGCAACTCGACAGGGTAAGCTGTCCCGACTACCAGTGAAATGATACGCCGAAACACCATAGTATTCCTTGGTGAGGCTCATTGGACACCAAGCTTACCTCTCGTAGCCATTTACAGTCAAAGTGCCATGGAAATCCCCACAGAAACGTTGAGATTTGTTGTTGAGATCGATGAGTGAATCTGAAATACCTCGTTTTTCTGTCGTGAAGATCATATCTCGATAAATCATGGTGCCTGAGTCGGCCTGACTTTGCCAGGCTTCTCGTTTCTTCTAGTCGTCCCACCGAGAACACTGCTTACACCCCATTGGAAGATCACGAGAGAGGCCCAGACACCCGCGAAGGGTCCCTCGACCGGAAGCATAATCGCAGGACATGGCTGGGTCCGGCTGTCGTCCAGCTTTATATGACACATCTTAATCGACCAACGGCTGACCTGATGGACAGATATCGGACACCTGGAAGAGATTCGCGGGCCCGTGATGTTCAAAGAACCTGAAAGTATGACGCGATCTCCTGCCCTCGATGTAGCTTGGGGCAAGTGGATCGACGAACGTTGGCATAATCACCCCCGTTGTTCCGTGTATGTCTATAAACAGAGGTTAAAAGACTTAGATCATTTCATGCTCGTCCTAGATGAAGGCATCCCAAATCCAGGCTTCAGTCCTAAGTAGCCGTTGAGAGGCTCAGCTGGAAATCGGACTGGGACACTCGCCGTATTTGAGTACGTCCACGCTCTACATTGTGTTGTAAGACCTACCGGCATCTATCAGCATGAGAAAATCAGCAAACCAAGAAGGCATCCTAAGCATCTCTATGGAAGCAGACTTATCCCGAGTACTACAAAGTGGGCCATCGGAAGATGCAAGACAGCCCAGCGTTGCAGCATGCGCACATAGGTATGACGAGCCTTCAACAACAAATGCATCGTCGCTGGCGGCTTTACAGATCACTGCGCGGACTCTATGCGTCAAGTCATCCTCTGCAATGCCAACTTCGCGGTAAACACGTCCTGCTGCAACGAGAGCCGCGGCGGCGTCGACGTGGATATCGCGTCTTCGCATACTTGTATCAACTTGAATACACACATATCCAGCTTCTCAAAATCGCCCTAGCCAGTTAGACCAATGTGTGGTAATGGACTGATGCAACGAGCTTTATCGCTACTTTAACAGCCACAGTCAGTCCGCCAGCGACGAAAAGAGATCCTAGAACGAAGTAAACGAAGCAAGCCAGGTCAAGCGGCCGCTCGTAGAACCGCAGCTGCGCGATCTTGCCGAGTCTATCCTCCTTTTTCGTGAGGGTTCCGTCAGGCACATGCTTGAACTCCATCTTGGTTCCGCCCCCGAGGCCGCCCTGGCTCTGAATGATGGCCTTGTGGAGCATCTCTCTGTTGTAGTCGACAACCTTCTCATCGAACCGTGGGAACCACCGCTGCGCCATCGCGAGGGTCCGCACCAGCCAGCAAAAGCCCCGGAAGCAGGCGTAATGGTACACGCCCGGCCGCCCCATGCCAAGCTGGTCGCAGAGTGCGTCGCCGTTGAGCACCCTGCTGCCGGCCTCGATGAACCCGGCCGAGAGATTCACCGGCGGCACGTCGCGCACCGTCTCCACAAAGTTGTGGCCGGCCACGAGTGACATGTCCGTTACAAGACGCTCGTTGAAGCTCATGCTGTCCATCAGAATCTTCGCCTTCGCTGCCGACGTGAAATGGTCCGTCGGCGTGCCGAGCACGTGGCCAAGGTACCGCCACAGCGCGACGTAGTCTTCGATTTCTTGTTGAGGCACGGATATGCCCATGAGGGGCAACTGAATGAAGGCATGGTTGCAGCAGAATGTCGTCAGGGCGTGTAACGAGTCCAGCGTGTTGATGGGGACGCCATACGCCTCGACGTCGTAATACGATGGGCCTTTGTGCTGGACGATCTTGAGGATGCGCTGACGTACCATGCAGTGCAGGAGACGCACACGGACGGCCGTTGTGTGCCCACGGCCCCCAGGTTGAACGTATTCGAGGCTGTCAGTGACCTCGAGGAGCATCTGGAAGGTCTCAAGGAGCCTCCGGAAGAGCACGCTGGTCCTGAAGCCGCCGGTGCGCACCAGGACCTCGACGACGCCTCCGGACGCCGAGTTCTCGCCAACGAAGCCCTGCAGGGCGAAGCCCATCAGGTTCGCCAGCGCATAACGGTAGAAGAACTTCTGGCCGCGCGCAATTTGCTCCCAGTCGACCCAATCCGGGACGGTATACACCTCATCCCACAGCTGGCCCAGTGCTTCATCTTTTTCGTGGTGTTCTTGGAGGACGGCGAACAGGTCAAGCTTGAACAGGTGTTCCGCATTGCCTGATTTCTCGATGAGGGCCTGTTGATGGATCTCCTGGATTCTGGCGACTGCTGCCGCGCCGACCTTGTCGTAAGTTTGCCGTAGGTGCTCGGTCTTGTCCTTGGGGATGTGGTCTTCGGTCCAGCGGAAAGAGTAATTCCACACAACACGCACATCGTCGCTTGGCCTGGCAAAAGAGAAAACGCCCATCCTGACGGTTTCCGCAGTAAGCGTTCTTGTGAACTTGCATTCTTCAGAAGAAACAGAACAGCTGTTAGCGTGCATCCTAAGTATTACTCCACAGAGGGTAATATTTTAGTCTGGCACATCTCTGTACGGACCAATCAACCAGCGCCAAGCGAGCTAGCCATGCATCACAAACCTAGGTATAGCAGTCCCTGCTCGTATGTGATCGCCAATATCTAGAAATAGCAATATGTGTTGGTATGTGTCATGGTCACATGGACTTCCAGTTTCGTCAACCATCCTCGAGACCCGTATCTAGAGATAGAGATATATAGTTGTGTCATGGTTATCATGTACTTCCAGTTTTGTCAACCATCCTTTAGACGCTCGCGGTCCTCAATGAATTGGTTGTCGAGATGGCTGCTCGGACAGTTGTCGTGTTCCCTGACATGTTGAGGTGCTTCCTGGTCCAGGAGCCCAGGGTAAATTGAAACTACAGGACAGCCAAATTGGCATCAGAAAGATGGCTTACAGAGTACGTGGACGAAACCTTTGTGTCCGCTTTCCAGCAGTGGTAATGGTGGTGATGACTGATGGTTCGGAACCAGAAAGTGCTCCTCTCCCCCGAAAATGCAGAAGATAGTCAACGCCTGCGACTTCTCGTATTTCTGCTCCGTTGCCGCACCGGATGCGCCAGAAGGGCGCCTGCAAACCATGTGTGACTGGGGAAACTGGGTGAGCTCTAGGAAATGATTCTCTCGGCTCATGCTATTGTGATGTGCCACTGTGCCTTCTACTAACATTTCCATCCAGGTCTTCCCCTTTGACGACAGTACGTTGCATTTATCGAAAAGAGCTTTTTTATATGGACCATATCTGACTGGCTTCCAGTGTTTGATTCCGGACATCTAAGATCCGACTTGGAAACATCGCGGCAAGTACTCGGCAGTCTCATGTCAAACATGCTGGGCAAGGGCTGTGACATTGGCACCAAGTTGCCAGTTGTTCAGGTCCACGATGATATTTTTAGAAGACTGTCAGAGGTAGGCCTTACGTTGAGATTCTTTCAAGACTGGCACCATTGCTGAGACCAATCTTTATCAACAGGGTGCTCCCATTGGTGTGCTCGACTCCTCCCCTTCCCCCGTACCTTCATGTCGCGGTTCAGTTACTGATGATAAAGCTATGCAGGGGTCCAGAGACGTTTAGCGAAATCCATGGAGTTATACGCTGAGGGGGTGGCAAGACACGTAGAGACCTTCACGAGCCACCGTATCCCTTCCCTTCAGGACATGCTGCAAACAAGACGGTTGTCCGTTGGAGTCGCGCCGCTTTACCACTTGGTCGAGTACGCACACTCTTTGCAGCTACCAGACGAGGTATTCGAGGATCCTGCGATTCAAGCTCTGGAACGCCTCGGGGCAGACTTCGTCATCCTGTCAGTCATCAGAATCATATACTACATAAACGCTATAAGGTTACACCATAGCTGACCCCCGTAGATAGAACGATATTCTTTCGTATCGTAAGGAAGAGGTGCGTATTTTTACTGAACCCGCGTTTGTCCATTCGATATGCATAGAGTAGAGTACTGATACTTTGATTGTAATTTGCACAGTCTGAAGGATGCCCCTTCAATATGGTTGCGGCCAGTCAGATGAATGGAAACTCTGCGCAAGAAGCTTTCGACATAGTTGGGTCACTGCTTGAGGAGAGCTACATCGAGTGGGATGAGGTAATCAGCCGCATGCCATGCTGGGACGTGGATGTTGATAGCGAAGTTGAGCGCTACATCAAAGGCATTCAGAACGTCGTCCAAGCCAACATCGGCTGGAGGTAAGTGGCATCCGTATTTCCCACATCTCTTTGGGTTCCGTGGGTCTTGGGCAGGCAGGCTCGATGTCAAATGACGCTGCTAACCGTGATGGCACCGTTGCAGCTTTCATTTGAAAAAGGACTTGGGAGCCGATGGCCCGCAGGTACGCAAGACCTGGAGAATCGACGTTCTGGTTAACCCTCCGTACCTATCAAATCCCGGAGAAGCAGACTATTGAGTTATCAACTGAGGCCAGAGGCCCTGCAAATGGTGATGCTTATGAAAGCGTGTCCAAATAGGATTTTCTTCGCATAATAGTAACGTTAAGATCACCGCCGTTTTCAAAATGTAATGTCTGAATGAAAACGCAGCCCGGTCGGATCTAGCTCTTATATTCAACCGAAATAAATCATACTCCAGAGCCTCTTGAGTGGAAGCAATATATTCGCTTTGGATGTATTCATTCATGCTATTTACATTCTTCCTCAAACTCTCTACCCTTGACTAAGTCACACGGTAAGGGATTCCCATGTTTCCAGTAAACCGTATCATGGCTCACTAGTGCGTCGCAAAGCCCTTGCCGGTAAGGTGTTGAATCTACTCTGCGTGTGTTCTCGTCATAAGAGATTCTAGTGGCTAAGAGTCAGAATAAATGATTTAATAGAAGTGGTATTTTGTCTCACTCACCTCACTGATGGAGCTGATCAGACTCGCTGCCAACAGGCCCCTCATCGCCAAGGCTGGCAATAGCAGGGCTTGAGTGAACCCATCTCGTTGTGACATCCGCTCGAGGCTGAATGGGTACAGCAGTGGCCGAGGCCATGATGACAATAAGGGGGAGAAGGATTTGGATGAAGTGCATTGTGACCCTGAAGACTGTATTACTTGAAAACAAAGAAGACTGGGCGAATTGAAATTCGAAAGATAAAAGCTCGCAGTCACTAGGAGCACAGTTTCTGGTTTATTATGATCATAGTAGATGCATAAGGTATGGGTGAGCTTTCTCATTTATGAATAGGCCCGGCAGGCTCCATCAGCCGACGTCAAATGCGGTTAACATCCATTCACATCCCGTCCGATGGAGGACTGCCGTGCTATCTACGACCAACATCCAATTCTAGAGATAAGGCGGCCCATCGTCGGGCTCATGAGTGACAGTGAGAGCTTGTATGCATCATAGACGTGCACTGTGGCCAGAAAAGGGAATTTGACAACGCGACCCACAGATAAAAGAAGCAAACTTTATGTTGTTAGCTAGGATGAGTCGCCGCATACGGCTAGTGGTTGTTTGTCGGATTTCTATCTGGTGACGTGGATTGGGAAGGTATCGTCAAACTCTCCTGACCGACTTTTGAGCAGAAACCTCATCAGTTGTGCCTAGGGAGGGGAATACACAGTGAACTAGCAACACGCGCATTGATTCGAGCGCTTTTCTTTTCCGTTGGGACTGTTGCCGAGGGCCGTAGACCAACTTCAGACATAACGAACATGGCCCCCTTGTCAACATGCAGGCTGATGAATTAATCTTCAGCAAACAAACATACGGAGTACGCAATCTTCACTCATCCACTGGTCATTTCAGAGGTTTCCCACAAGATGAACATCTAGAATCAAAGAGGACGAGCCGAAGAAACGCCGGGAACCCATGCTTTCTCTGGTTTTCGAAGCTATTTTGCTTCTCGACGATTCCAACAGTTGCCAGTTCACCAAATTCCTCAATCAGTAAGTTATATTGCTCCCTATCAAGCACTGTTGCCAGTGGCGCTGCTCAAAGCCAAATCTACAATGAACTATTCCTGTCTACCATCTTTAGCATGAAGCTCCACGACATCCCAGAGTACGATCCTCCATTGAATCAGACGCTGCCATAACGAGAGCCCCAAGACCGCGGGCCAGGTTCGACAGCGGTACTGAAACCGTGGGCTACACCCTTGAGCGGCTCTAATTGTGCATTGTGTGGTACCTATGGTCCTATTTGTGCGCGATTACTCTTTCCCAGAGAGGAGACCGCCCGCGCAACACGTCACCAGCAAACATAGCCGCGGCCCGTCCATGCAGGAAGCCGAAGCCAGAGGCTGTGTTTTCGACGTGATGGTCTACGGCTGAGTGCCGTTTCGGTGTCACAACTGCGACATCGCGAGCACGTACAACGCCTACAAAATGAGTCCCTGGGGGTTCGACAAGGACCTCGAGAGGCCGGCGCCGGAAGAGGTTCTCATGACGGGAGAGCGCGTGATTCTCTACACGGATCTCCGGCTCCATCAAGAGCACTGCTTCTACACCTGGCACAGTCTCCAGAGCTTCGAGCACCAGCACAGAGCATGGCATTGATATCCCCAGGGTATTGACCTAGGTCCAAGGGGAAAATGAAAGTTAGGTTTCGTAGCCATTTCCACGTATGGATTAGGAACGAATGAAGGTATCACGGGTTGTCAAACAAAATAGCAAGCAACAGACTCTCAGCCTCTTTACATATCTACCTAACAACACTCAACATGGAATCTAAGTATCCTGAAGTCATTGACAAACGAGAAACATGTGGATCGCCAACCCCTCATCGGTATTTTTTCAGAGTCAAAGTAGACAGTTGAATTCAGCATGGGTTTTCTTGAACTTCAAGTCCCGAAGTAGAACTCTATAGATAGAAATGGTTCAAAGACTTTTATTAATGGCATGTAATTTTTCAATTAAATTTGAAAGTGAAAGTCCTGTGACCTAGGCTTGAAAGGTCCTAGTGATTCTTGAAGTTATGGTATCAAACAACTGTCTCGTTATTCATTATTGATTATAAACTAAGAAAAAAAGAAAACGAAAAATCGATTCGCTAACGCCTTTTGGCCATCAATTACAGACATGAAATATAGGTTCGTTCCTGCTAGAACCCCTCCTCCATGCCTTGGTCAGGGCATCTCCGCCCGTTCTTTGATGGCCGGCATCTCGTGTATAGGTATGGGTATCGTTTCCTCGGGTAATTCAGCCAGCGTCGATTGACGTGGTGAACAGTAATATGTAGCTGTCGGCATTATCAGAGAGCTCATTGATCTTAGGGTGCTCATTGGACTCGGGGGAAATGGCATGAAAGTCCTACTCGAGGCTGAGCGGTGGTGACCACTATCCGACATGGTGGATGGATCGCAAAAGTGCATCTGACTGTGCTTGTCAACGTCGGGTAGTTCCGCAGGCCCGGCCTGCCAGTCATCTTCCACCTCGTCCGCGACTATTTCGCTGCCGCGTTTGCGAGCGAGGCGACGTCGCAATAGGATAAAAATGGCGAAGAGAGCCGACAAGGCGACAGCCGTAGAGGAGACGGCTATGCCGGCAATGGCGCCGTTACCCAGCGCTGGTGAGCTTGGCCCTGGTGCAGCGGGAGCATTGGTGGCGACAGATGCCGTGGAAGAAGTGGCCGAAGAAGTGCTAGAAGGAGTAGCGGAAGAAGTAGAGATGCTGCTGCCACTGCTTGCGATCTGCAAGGCAGACTCAGTGACTGGAATGGAGGTGGTCGTCGCATAGCTGCTGCGTAGCGGTGGCCTAGTCGGACTCGGCTTGCCGGGGGGTGGTGTGTAAGTCGCAGGGACCCCGCCGGTCGACCCCAAGGCACTGGGCGCATACATGGCGAGCACTCTCTTTCCCAGGTCTTTGCAATCGTTGATAGGTGGTAACGGCTGGATCTCAAATGGCCAGACTGACTGTGTCACCTGAGGCTGGTCAGGTTCAGTCGGGCAATTCCCGCCGCAAGTGTCGGGATGGTTGGAAGCCCAGAACTTCAGCTCGCCCTCGTTCGCGTTGTTGCATTGAACAAGACCAATCCAAGGGGACTTGGCTATACAGAGGCGTGTCAGTGTCGAGGTCTTTGATCATAACCAAGCAATACCGAACGGCGGAGTCAGGCTTGCTTACCTCTATCAAGGCCACCTTTGATGGGGCAGGTCTTGTCTTTGTATGTCGGGTCATTGCAACCGTACTGGTAGGTGACGCCAGACTTGCCGTCGTAGCAGGCCTGGTTAACGCAGAACTGACCGGCCATACAACACCAGCTAAAGCCATTGTCGGTCTCGTTTGCGGGTAGGCAGGGGAGCAGTTCCTGGGGGCCGACAAGGCCAGCGTCGTAGTAGCATTGGTCGTAGTTGGCCAAGACAGGGGAGAGCAGACCAAAGAAAAGCCAGGCGAATAAGAAGAAGCCGATCATGTTGAATTATGGTTGTATTCAAATGAATAGGCGAGAGTGGAAGAGTGTATGTAAGTGCTTCAGCCGGGCGATCAGTTATGACCCATACCCATCTCTAGGTATCGATGATCCAGTCGGTTACTAGCAATAGTAATAGTAATTATAGAAATAATTGGTTCTTGGAGCTTGAAGTGATCAGATGGTAGCAGACAAGGAAGATGAAAAAGATTGAGAGACTGAGACAGTGACAGTGACAGGGAGAGAAGAGAAAGCCGAAGATTGGGAATTTCTTGTGGAATAAGAGGACTTTGGATGTTTGATTGTGTTGTACGATGACTTCCTATTGAGGTAAGAAGCTGCGAGCGAGCACAAGGTGACGGGGAAGGCGCAGGGGGGGTGGAGGGAGAAGGGCCTAGAGCTTCCTTCAGCTTCCTGGTCCTTCCCATCCATACACTTGCAAGATACAAAACGCATATAATCGAAGCGCCACATGGCCTGGTGACAGAGAAGAGAAAAGCAAAAATCAAATCAAAATATTCTCCGGCTCCTTTCATCTCGCTGGCCTTTTCGCGATCATTTCCTTTTTCTCTCTCGTCCAACCTGCCGTCCTATAGCAAGGACACGGATGACAAGTGTTTGCTGCCACCAGCCCTGCTAGCAAGTCACACATATATAACACCAACCAGCGCAAACAAATCCATATCGAGCATTCCAACACGCCCTTGATTGGTTGACGACCGGGGGACAAGACTCCATGTTCTGTACAGCGTCGCCGCTCGGACGCACTGATCCGCCACGGGTGGGGAACAAACTGGGCCCTCGCGGCCGAGAAGCCGACGATGCCGTGCAGAAAGAAAGTAAGCAGAACTGTCTGGACTTACCCTCCCCCTTGCGTACATCCCCTTTGACAGCACCCAACATCAACATACATCGTACATGTTGAGACTACATGTAAGGCGACCATTGTGGGGGGTATCTGACCTGACCTGACCATTGCTGATAACCTGACCAGGGTGTGGGCCTGCCCGGATTAATACAATATTCCATTACCCGAACCAATCCCTAACTCGAATCTTAACCCCAACCCTAACCGAACCCTAGCCGACCCTATCCACTAACCCTACTTGGCTTAGTGCGTGCACGGTACCTTTGCCCCACTAATGGTCAGGTCAGGTCAGGTATCCCCCCCAATGGTCGCCTTGACTACAGACTCGTACATGTTAATAACTGACATGCTTCAAAACTAGGAGAGAGACGGCATGAAGAAGGGGTTCAGGGGCAAGGGGCAAAGGGCAAGGGGTAGCCGTCGACGAGTGCGGGGGATAGCTTGATCGATCTGCACTCGCCATATGGCCAAGCGTTCGTGGGCGTTGACAAACGGGTCCAAGCCAGACACCTCTGCCGTGCCGTCTACCCAATACCTTGGCTAGGGGACTTCTGAAACACACCAACCAACTCAACTATGTACGGATACTAATATACCCGACTTCTACTGCACAAAACACAGCAACACCCACCACACAGCAAAGCAAACCACAGTACAACTGCTGCACCACTTTTACAAATGCTCGACATGGACCCCGGTCGAGATATCAGCCACCACCATCTGCGACGGCTCTACGAGCTCCCATTCGCTCTCATTGAAGGTGCTCGGTTCGCTGGCCACCACTACGTGCTTTCCGTGGCTTGTCTTCTCCAGCCGGCCGTCTTCCTCGGCATCGCCGTCCCCCGAGCCGCTAATATCGCTTGGGAACCCCTTGTATTTGCGATTGAGCGTCGCCCCGGCCGTCGTCGAATAGTACAGGCTGGGCGGCTGCAGACCCTTCGGGCTGCCGTAACGCACCGCCAATAGCGAGCTACCGGACATGGTTACGAGGTTCAGCGTGTTAAACTCCCGCTCCGCCGGCCTGAACTCGGTTTGCATCTTTTCCAGCAGCACAATCGTCTCCCTCATGGCCACCGCCATATCTTTGGCATCGTACACCAACTCCCAGTTGCCGTCTTTGCCACACAAGATGAAAAAGTATACGGCGGCAATATGCTCGGCGTCCGTGGTCCCGACGATGGCCTGCTGGTACTCCAGTGGGAGGTACTGCAATATCGCTGTTCGTATTCTCGAAAACGAACCGAGGATGCCGTTGTGGGCGAACAGGTGTCAGCCAAAGACGAACGGGTGGCAATTGGTCTCGACCACGGGCGTCAGGCCCGGAGCCGCGCGAATGTGGGCGAGCACGGCGTTGCTGCTGGTTCCCCGGACGATGCTCTTGAGCACCAGATCATTGAGCGGTGGCCGGATGCTCTTGTAAACGACAGGCCGAAGCGACTCGGGCCACTTGGAGTCCCTGTACTGCTTGAAATCACACTCCGATGACGTGAACCACCCCACACCGAACCCATCCATGTTGGTCAGCGCGTTTGGCGAGCCCGCGTTGTTGGCCGCCAGTGGAGCGACTTGGAGCTCTCCGAGAGACGGCTGCACTCTTGTGTGGCCAGCGGGGAGGAAGTGCGCATCGACTACCATCCTTGGTTAGCAAACCGAGCGGAAATACACCATCGCTTGAACGTCATGCCGCTCACTCTGCTTGACTATGGCGTGGCGTGGCCGGATGACGACATCTTCGAGGAGCTGAGGCTCGTCGCCCAGATATGCGAACCAACGACACATGACAGAGTTGCGGCGGTCTATGGTGGAAAGAGAGGATGCGTTCAAGGTCTGATGGCAACCCTGTTGTGAAGGTGATGAAACTGGGGTGAAAGCAATGAGTGCACCTGTTGACCTTGATAGGAACTACATGTTAGTGGTTTGCAATGGCTATTTATTGTACGGATCCTGCGTTCAAAGCTCTCTTGAGTCTCACCCAGTAGCGGTGCTTTAAGGGTGAGGCTGTCAAATGTGGCAAAAGTACACGTGAATTCACTGTCAAATGCACGGTTGTGTCAACGTGGGCGAAATTGTCAAAGTGAGCGAAATGGTCGCACGTGCCCAGATCAAGGTGGGGCAATTGGCCGCAAATACGCCAGTTATTTCTTAGATAGATTTTGTTAAATGTGGCGGAATTACACGTGAATTAACTGGCGAATGCACGGTTGCCCTACGGCGAATTGTTGGGGAATGGGCGGTGAATTGGCCCCACTTCTAGTAGCAATTCCACCAATAATATCGCTAGGATTGGCCGGGGATTTCCTAACCAAGAAATAGGGGGTTTTCCCTATTTCTATAGTAATTCACTATAAATACATAACATAATAACAGAATTAATTAAGTAACTATTATAATCCCTACTATTTTAATAATTAATAGTCTAATACACATGTCTGTAATAACTAATATGCTTATCTACTAATTAAATACTATTATAATAATTAATAAGAACTATAATAATAAGGTAACTATCTTATAATTATATAGTAATTAGTTTATATAGCTTAACACTATCTAAGTAAAGGTAAAGCGTTATAATCTCTAGGAGTATATTAACCTAGAGGTTATAGTAGTAGACTAATTAATCCTTAAGATATATCTAAAGAAACTAATAAAGCTGCTTATAACATAATATCTATACGCCTTAACTAAAGATAAGCTTACTGCTTACTAAGAGGTTACTATAGCTATAGTAATTACTAGGATATCCTAGTAAGTAACTATATAGCTATATATAGTAAGAAGTAAGGCTATTATAACTATACCTAATAGGCTTATATATAAAACTAAATATATAATAACGCTAGATAATCTTAACTTATATAATCTTATGTACTTAAATAGTAAGATAAACTACTATTATAAGGAAGTATATAAGTATACTACTTAGTAAAAAGACGTTAAAGATATAGCTAATGTAGTTAAATCTACTATATCTATAGATCTTTAAGAAAGATATTATAAATCTAATAAGTTACTAGCTAAATAGCTTAATAAGCTTAGTGTAGTAGTAAGAATAACTAAAGAAGAGCGCATAAAGTACGCCTATAATAAATATAGTAAAGTGTTAGTAAAAGCCTAGTAAAAGGCCCTAACTACTAAGAAAGATCTTACTATATAGCTTAATAAATAGAATATAGCCTATAGTAAATTAGTATAAGTTAATTTACCTAACTACTAAAGGCTATTAATCTAGTTTAATAACCTTACTACTACTTTATAAAGTAGCTTACTTAGCTCCTAGCTAGATTTATATATAGTAACTAGTAAAATAATAAGTAATTAGAATAATCTTAACTAGTAGTCTCTTTATAAGATAGCGCTAGAGAGGGTTAAAGCCCTTACTAATAACTTACTATATTATAGCTAAGTAGGCTATAGTATATTTAGCCTAACTAAAAGTAATAGTAATAATAACTTAACGTATAGTAAAGATATAGTAAAGGAGAATAAATTAACTAATAAGAGATATTACTATTAATAAAGTGTAAGTAAAAAGGTAAAATACCCTATATGCTTTAATCCTTATCTATTATAACTTTATTACTTTATAAATAAGTTATAAAGGCTTAATAATTAGTAAGTAAATATATAACGTTAGTAATAAATTAATAAGTATATAGTAAGTAATCCTAACCTTACTAAATAAGTGTAAAGAATTAAGGCTAAGTTATATTAATTATATAGTAAATACTATATAAAGGTAGCTTTTTATACTACTTTATAAGGCTATAAGCTAGGTAATTTAGCCTTACTTAATTTAAGCACTACTAACTATATATTTAACTATATATTATAGTTTGTTATGTTAGTAGTAGCCCTAATTAGTAACTATATTTAGGCTAGTACTACCTAAGTTATAATTAAAGGATATAGTACTATAAAGATTACCTTAAAGGGCGCTAATAGCTTACTAATAAAGCTCTATATATATAATATAATATATTATAGTGTATTTACTATATTACTTATTTCTTTTATAAGGCTACGCTAGTAAGGTATATAGTAAGATATAAGCCTAGGTAATAATTACCTAAGGCGTATAGATTATAGCCTTATAGGCTATATTAAGGAACAAGCTAACTAATAAGTGCTTAAATATTATAGGTAATATAGCTATAGCTAAGAAAGTAAAAGCGCTTTTACTATACACTGTACTAATAATTTACTACTAACCTTATAAGTAAGAAATAAATATATAACGTTAATATAGTAATAACCGCTCTATAGTAATATAATAATATAGTATAAGCGTCTTAGCTACCTAGGTGCTAAGGCTCTATAAAAGATTATAAATACTACACGTAGAGTACGTCTAACCTAAGTTAACGCTATAATAATATAAGACTATAATTTATATAGTCTTAGTAAGATAAGGCAGTAGATTTACTACTAGCCTTATAAATCTATTATAAATATAGCGCTAGGTAATTACCTAGCGCTAGACTTTTATAATCTTAAATAAGGCTATATAGGATACTACTTAGTAATAATAATCTTAGATTAGGTAATAGGCCTTATATAGGATTTCTACCTATATAGCTACTACTAAGATACTATTAATTTAATAATAAGGGGCTTCCTTATAATACTAAAAACTAAATATTTAATTACACTAAAAGTTATTAAGGCTAACTAAGAAATCCTACGCCTTAGGTAACTTATAGATACGCTTTTTAATTATAAAATCTCTATTAAGCTATTAGTAGTAAGTACTTAGGCTTAAAATAGTAGCGCTAAGTAAATTACTTTAATTATTAAACTTAAGGCGTAATATATATAGATTAATATAAAATTACCTAAAGTCCTATAGCCTAAAATTATAACTATAGCTATATACCTTTATAATTAAACGCTATTAGTAGCTTAAAGGTAGAAATCTTTATATTAATTATTTTACTTATATTTTATACTTAATAAGTATACTAAGCCTTTACTAATAGTAAAGCTAGATCTTTTATATCTATAAGCCTATAGCTACTAAGCGTACGCACTAATAGTAAATATATAACTATTATAAAACTACTAGTAAAAGCTTACTGCCTATATATAGATTAGATTCCTTATTAGATATACGTCTAGTAATTTATATTACGTCTAGTATCTAGCGTAAAACAAGGTCTTTACTATATATAACGTAATATTTAATAAGAAATAAATCTTTAATAGATTAATAGATAGGTTACTTAATAAGCTTTATAAAGCTAACCTTATAGTAATTTAATAATAAATTAATAAGCTAATTATAGCTAGTAATTAATCCTTATTATATAAAGAAGCTAATAAAGAAATAAATAAAGTAATAGAACATACTAATATTACTTTACTAGGCGCTTTATAATTAGGTAATACACTAGAATATTTATATAAGCAGGCGAAATTTATACTTCTTCTTACTTTACTACTATTACTACTAAGCGCCTTTTTTATAGCTTTTATAGATATTAACGTAGGGGGTAGTAGAATAGGAACTAATAGTTCTAAATTAATTAATCTAATAGCTAATAGCTAAATACTTACTAATAGTAAAATAATTAATAGGTAAATACCTAAATTAATAGCTAATAGCCTATTAATTAATTTATTAATAGCCTATAGCCTATAAGCTAGCAACTTACTTAAGGTAATTAGAGCTAATAATAGTTTAAATAATTTATTAATAGCTAATAGCCTATAAGCTAGTAACTTACTAAGAACTAATAGTTCTAAAATAATAAGGATAGTAATCCCCTATACCTTATCTTATCCCTATATAATTAATTTATAAGATATTACTAAGTCTAAAAAGGTATTTAATTCCTAAGTAACTACAGCTAGCTTATTAGGTAATCTCTAGCTAGTAGTAACCTTATTTAAAGGCGTTATAAAAAGGTATTATCCTGCTATACATATAGGTAGTTAGATTATACTAAGGACTTTATTTAAGGCTGCTTTCCTTATAGGGCTTACTTTATAGTAAAAGATTATAGACTATATATAAGGCAGCTTATAGGTAATAACGTAGTCTAGTATATTATAAAGTTAACTAATAAGTAAAAATTACTACCTTTAGCTAAAGTGTACTTAAGGCTACTTAATTAACTATATAACGCCTAATAAGTATAATAATTATAAAGATGTTACTAGTAAATTACTAGTACGTAATAGAGGAGTTACTAAACTTTATAGGCTAATAAGTACGTATTAGAAGTTACTATACCCTTTACTAATTTATAAATAGTTAAAAAGCTACCTATATAAAAAGTAATTTAAAGACGCTAAAAAAGCGTATCTATATAGGCATAAAATATTAAAATCTTAAGTAATAGTGCTATAAGTAGTAGCTAAAAGGTATTAAATCCTTAGCTACTACTAGGTATATACTTATAAGCTAGATAAATATAGTTAATTAACTAAATTTAAAGTAAGACTTATTATCTATAGTAACTAATAAGTAAAGGATCTATAAGATACCTATATAGCTATATTAGTAGGTATGTTATTTAAAATACTTATAGTAATAGCTGCTTACTTTAATCTAGAATTACTTTAATATAATATAGTAAATATGTTTATTTACGCTACTATTAATAAGGTAGTATTTATAGAGATGCCTTTAGGCTACTAAATCTCTAGCTAGATTCTCTAGCTACTAAAAGCGCTATATAGGCTTTAGTAATTACTACTACTATAGTAAAAGCACCTTAAAGAAGGACTTACTATGTAGGGCTTTTACTAAGTGCTTAGTAA